>NC_086270.1:2981989-3281989 GCF_021018805.1 Prinia subflava
GGACCCTGCAGGGCCTCACATCTCAGCAGCGCTGCACGGAGATTTGCAAACCACGCTCTGACTTCTGATTTTAAGGGATCCCCTAGAGACTAACCTAACCTGTTCTGGGACTGTGGAAGAAAGCTTTGAAGTTGCTCCTTCCTGGAAATAGTTCTGGTTTCCTACGTCTCAGGAGGATTTTCCTGTGTTTGTTCTGCCCTGAACCAACCTCAGTCGTGGCAAACACTGGCAGCAGCCTCCAGCAGGGCACTGCTGCATCTCACCCCTTGCTCCCTGACTTTGTGCAAGTTTTGTGCTGGGAGGAAACTCTGTGTCCTTCAGCTCCTTTCCATTCATCCCTTAGTCTTCAAACATGAGTCATTTTTATGTAACATGTGCTGATTTTTATTGCCACGCTAGCAAGTCATTGAGCTGGATTTACAATACGCTGATTGTAAGCGCCCCCTCGTAGGTCCAGTCCGTGGACCCTCCCTGGTTAATCCTGGGGCTTCTGTTTCATTTTGGACATACATATTTCCTTTATAAATCATAACTGCTGTGTTACTTGCAGGAACCATCTGACTGTGGAACAGTCATTCCCGAGGAAGCACGGAGAATGCCAGGGCTAAAATGATCTTTGGATTCTTCCAAAACCTGCTTTTTTTTCCCCGAGTTAAATTGGTTATGAATTTCAGAGCATAAAAGGCAAAGAGATTTGGCACGAGTCTCAGCCATAGTTTTAATTTCTAAAACTTTACTGCGTCTAAGAACATTTCTTATGGAATGACAAATGGGAAAACCGAGCCCCTTCACTCTGGTGTGAAGCCCAACGAGATGCTGCAGTTACCAGTGCCTGCCTAACCTTGTGTTAATTGACTTTCACCCATTAAGCAAAGGGAAGTTTGTGCTGGATAATTGGGTTTGAACTTCTCAAGCTTCCTTTAAGCCAGGGATGATGAAAGTTTAGGGCTGTGGCTATTTGTGGGGCTAATCCCAGAGCTGAAGGCAAAGCAACTCTTTCCCCTGGTTCCTGTGGGCACGTAATGGAAGCACAGCCCTTGGCCAGCCCAGCAGCTCCCAGGGGCAGGGAATGGAGGTGTTGGCTCAGGGGGTTGATCCTGCCTGCTGGGACGCAGTGTGTGCTGGCTCAGAGCTGGGCTGCAGCTGCAATCCCTGGAGAGGATTGGTGTCCTGGCCAGTGGGACCAGCCGTGTTTTTCCTGGCCACTCACCTCCACTGAGCACCCAGAGGGGACAGGTCCAGCCAGGACAATCCTCAGCCTTCCAGAAGCCCAGCCCAAACCTTGGCTTTAATTACAGCTGGGCTGGGAGGTGTGGGAATGCAGGCAAGGGCAGCGTCCAAGCTTCTTCCTTTCCTTTCACCTTAACTTAGTTCAGTTTCATCACCCCACCTCCCTGCTCTCATTGAGGAAAATAAGGAACTAATGAGACATCCCAGCAGCCGTGCTGGGAGAGCTGCCTGGAGAGTCTGGGTGTCTCAGCCATGGTCTCCTCTTCTCTTCCTCTCCCTTTTCTCCAGTGCCCATCCCCTCGAAGGCCAACGGCACCACCATCTCCACCCTGGCCATGAACAAGGACGGCCTGATCGGAGGGGTCACGAATCCCAACGAGGTTTTCTGCTCCGTGCCCGGCCGCCTCTCTCTGCTCAGCTCCACCTCCAAGTACAAGGTGACGGTCGGGGAGGTGCAGAGGAGGCTCTCACCCCCCGAGTGTCTCAATGCCTCTCTCCTCGGCGGGGTTCTTCGCAGGTAAGCTGCCCCAAGATCTGTGTTCAGCACCAGCTCTACCTCAGATAAAGAGATGAGAAATTCTGGTGTGTGGTACATTAAGGAATAGTATTTTCATTTCTTTTTTTTTCTTTCCGTTCAAACCTCAAAGCTTAAGATGGGATTATGGTTATTTTAAGATGGATTACATTTTCCCTCTTTGTTTTCTCTTTCCAGAGCCAAATCAAAAAATGGGGGTCGGTGTTTAAGGGAAAGGTTAGAGAAAATTGGACTAAATCTACCTGCAGGAAGGCGCAAGGCTGCCAACGTCACCCTGCTCACATCCCTCGTGGAAGGTAAGAGTCTCTCCCTGCTCCTGTGGTGTTCTGAAACCTCCATCCCCTTAATTTCCAGCTTTCCACAAATCAGAACTCTTAAAATATGGAGAGGTCACCACAGAATGAGCAATGTCCCTGTGTAAGTCTCCACACTGATTCAAGAATGTGTCCTTTTAAATGAACAGACTCTTGGGAAGGCAGCAGGCAGAACACAAATGAAACTGAGACAGCAAATATCCAAGAAAATATCCAAGCATGGTTGCTCTACCTGTGGTGGGAGGTTGGAACTGCATGATCTTTAAGGTTCCTTCCAACCCAAACCATCCTAGAACTCTGTGCTTCCATGTCTGTTCTCCAAAACTCAGCCAGTTCTGTTGGATCAGATGGAAAAGGCCTCCTTATGGATGCCAAGCAGGATTGTGAGCAACCTTCTGACTGGAGCTCAAGATAGCCCTCATTTCTTTGAGCTTTTAGGTTTCTTTGAGGTTTTAATAGTTGGGTCAGAGACCAAACACAAAAAAAAAACCTAAATAAAGCTGCCAAGAATTTCCCAGCTGCTCTGCAGCCCTGTGCACCCACCTACTGCATGGTCTGGGTGCTTCTGACCATGCAGCCCTCAGGCAGAATCCCAAGCTCAGGTCCCTGTCATGTAAGAAGGAAATGCTCCATATCTAAGCCCTTCCCTCCTCCAGGAAATGAGTGAGGCACCAAGGAGATGTCAAACTGCTCTGAGGTTTTGCAGGTGGAGCTCAGGTGTGCAGCAGCCGCCCTCAGAGCTGTGGAGAAGGTGCTGCCCTGGCAGGCAGAGCCCTGCCCAGACATGTGAGGTGCCCCTGCCTAACTCGGTCGCTTCCTCCCCTCCTTTTTCCCTCCACCATGGAAATGATGATGTTGCCTCTGCGTCCTGGGAGAAAAGCACACGGGGATGCAAACAAATGGAATGACAGCTCTGCCTCCCTCTGAGCTCAGGAATCCATTGTGTCCGTGGCACGGTGCAGGCAGCTGCCTTCGGATCCTGAATAGAAAATCATCTCCATTGTCGCCAGCAAATTAAATGACCCGCTTCATTAGGCGGAGGTTGTTACCCAGGGCAGTTGGTTCGTGCTGAATGAAAGGCTGATTTCCATGAAAAGAAAAGAAAGAAAAGAAAGAAGGGAAGAAAGGAAGGAAGAAATGTACCACCGCTTGATTTCAAGTGGCTGCTGATGTTTTGGTTCCTGCTTCCCAGCTCAGAGGAAATAGGAGTGGTGCCATGTGTGTTTGGTGGATATAATTTCCTCCTGCTTGATGGAACCAGGGGATGTTCCACCCAGAGGAAGGTGCTGCTGCACTGCAATCACCCAGCACACACAAACTGGCTTGTGCCCCTCTGCTCCAAACACTCTTTCCTGAATATTTGCTGTCTTGGCTTAATTTGTTTTCTCCCATCTGCCTTCCTGAGGTCTAATTATTTAAAAGAGCCATTGGATGGGGGTTTGAGTGCTAACAAAATATTTTTTCTTACACTGACCCACAGCCACTCACACAGGTGGGGAGGATGTTCCTGGAGAAGCCAGGAAGCACCAGGGAGAAACAGCTCCCTTGGGAGTCCTCACCACATACACCAAGCACCCTCTCTTGGCCAAGTGCTCCATGAAAGCACCTCCAGCCTGGACCCAGGGGAGCAGCAGGGCTGTATTTCCACTCCAGAAACATCCCTAAGCTCTTGGAAGGAGGTTTGCCCTCAGCCAGGCTCTTGCTGCACCCCTGCCCACCATGGCCCTCTGTGCACTCTCCTTCAGCCTCTCCTCCTCAGGATCTGGCTCAATGTCTGGCTTAAAGTCTTTACTACTAAAGCCAGAGTGCCCTGTCCACTCTGACACCTCTCTAATCCAGCATCCAAATTGCCTTTTAAAAATATTAAAATGTGCAGCCACTCACACTCTTGTGGAAGAAAGAAATCCTGGCTCCAGCCCTGGCTCTGACCAAGAGGTCACTCAGCTCTTTTCTATTATCCCAGTATCAGTTTTTCAGCAGTTGTTCCCTTCTGACTGCTTTTTTAACACACAAACACCTGCAATTCTGATTCTTTAGGTTTACTTTATTTGCTCTTTCTCTGGAGGAGGAGATGAAGTGGAAAGTACTGTTGTTATGTGGGAAGCAGAGACACTTCCCTGTAAGAGGGCTCCACTGTCTGAGCTCCGGGAGCCAGGCAGGCTGGGATGGGATCTGGGTTAATGCTGTTAGGATGGATGGCCTAATACGTGTGAGCAGCAGGGGGGCCAGGCAAATTAGCTCTGCCTGCCCGACCGGGATTTCGGGTGTTGGGCATGATCAATTGCCATCAGCTCTGATTATTTCCACGGGGACGCCTGGAGATGGATCAATTCCATCAATGGGTGGGCATTTCCACGGGGTGATGGATACGCTGCCTGCACGTCCAGCCCGAGGGCCCGCGGTGCTGTGGGGGATGTAAACCCCTTTCTCCTGCCCCTTCCTCCTGTCCCTTCCTCCTGTCCCTTCCTCCTGTCCCTTCCTCCTTCCCTTCCTTCTGCCCTTCCTCCTTCCCTTCCTCCTGCCCTTCCTCCTGCCCTTTCCTTCTGCCCCTTCCTTCTGCTCTTCCTCCTGCCCCTTCCTCCTGCCCCTTCCTCCTGCCCTTCCTCCTGCCCCTTCCTCCTGCCCTGCCTTGTCCAGCAGTCACGGGGCTGAGGTCACTCTTTGACCTTTCAGTTTCCCTTTCAATCTCTTCTCAAATTGGAGAGGCCAAGCAAGAAATTTGGGAAGAAGTAGGGAAAGATGCAGCAGGGGATGTTCCCAAGTAAGAAACGGCTCTGCTATTCTTCCTTTTGCAGCAGGTGCCCAGAGTCACACCTCACTCTGCTCCAAGGCCAGCTCTGTCTTGATGCTTTTGTAAAAGGTAGTAAAGGAAGGACCCAGCTGCTGTTTAGAGCTGGCACTGCCTCATTTGGCCCACACAGACTAATTGCCTCACAGATGAGAATGAGAAACTCAGTGGTGTTTCTGCAGCAAGAGATGAAGGTGGGGAGAGCTCTTGGGTGGCCACTGAGACAGAGAATCACAGAATCATTAGATTGGAAGAGACCTCCAAAATCAAGTCCAACCCAGCCCTAACACCCCGACTAGACCACGGCACCAGTGCCACATCCAATCTTTTTTTAAACACATCCAGGGATGGTGACTCCACCACCTCCCTGGGCAAACCATTCCAGTCGTTTATTATCTTTTCCACGAAAAACTCAATCCCACCAGAACTGAGCCCCAACAGTGAGAGGGCTGAAGCTGTACCGGAGTTTCCATTTCCTGGTTCCCAGTTCCCTGCCACACTGGTGTTGGCACAGTGCTGATGTTCCTCTGTCCCTCACAGGTGAAGCCATTCACCTGGCTCGGGACTTCGGCTACGTCTGCGAAACGGAGTTCCCGGCCAAGGCGGCGGCAGAGTACCTGTGCCGGCAGCACTCCGACCCCACGGAGCTCCACACCAGGAAAAACATGCTGCTGGCTACCAAGTGAGTACAGAGGGCTACGAGCCACTGGTGCATTTGGTATCTGCAGCCTTTGGGCAGCATTAGCCCCCAGACTTTACTCTTCTGTGGGTAAGAGATGGGCTCACACTGCAGGAAGGTGCCCAGCAGGGGAATGACCTGCGTGGGTTGAAGGGTTTGCTCCTGCATGGGAAGGGGTAACCCAGCCCCAGGGAGCATTTTGGTACTGCCTCATGTGCCCTTTCAAAGCTGGAGCAGCAGCAGTGGCTCCAGTTCTGCACCCAGGGGCTTTCCCCAGGCTGGAGCCAAAAGCTGGGAGAGGTGACTGTTCAGGCAGGGAGAAGGAAAAGAATCCCAAAATACACCCAGAGAAGTTGTGGATGTCCCATGCCTGGAACTATTTAATGCTAGGTTGGATGAAGTTCTGAGCATCCTGGTTTCCATGGCCAAGGGATCGGAACTGGATCATCTTTTAGGTCCTTTCTAACCCAAACCCTTCTATGATTCTGTGTCCTGCAGCTCTCCACATGCATTATAGTGACCAAACCTCTCTCTTTCAGGCAAATTTGCAAGGAGTTTGCAGACCTGATAGCCCAGGACCGCTCTCCGCTGGGGAACAGCCGCCCGTCGCTCATCCTGGAGCCCGGAGTGCAGAGCTGTTTGACTCATTTCAGCCTGATAACCCACGGCTTCGGGGGCCCGGCCATCTGTGCCGCCCTCACCGCCTTCCAGAACTACCTGGTAGAGTCCCTCAAGGGGCTGGATAAAATATTCATGAACAGCACAGGGAACGGGCACACGGCCGGGGACTCCAAAGCGTCAGACAAAGAGGTGAAGCATCGGAAATAACAGCGCTGCCTCCCCCGGTGGGAGCTTCCCCCGGGCACCAGCCGTGGCTCCAGGGGGAGAGATGACCCAGTGCACTGTTTTCTGAATTGCTGAGCTTGAACCTGTGAGGAAACTCGCAAAGCAAACAAAGGAAAGACAGGAAAAAAGAAGACTTAAAGAACTGAAGAAGAAAACAGTGCTAATGAACGTAGTGAGGTTGAGAGAAGCCAGGCTGCTGGTTTTGGGGTTTTGCCTTTTTGTTTCTGTAACGTGGATGCAGGAAGCCAAGTCATGTGCAATTTGATTTTATTTTGCTTTTTCAAAAACCCATAGTGAAGTGCTCCAGGAATTTGTTCCAACTGAAAAACTGAGAGGAAAGAGCAAAAGCCTCATCAGTGCAAGACCCAGAGCAGGCTCTACCTGGATTTATCTGCTGGTTTTGAGGCAAACACACAGGAAACCTTCCCATTCCCCACCCACAGCCCAGCCCTGATGCCAGGCCGAGGAAAATTGCTGGCAGAACTGCTGTGGATTTAAAGCAGGTCCAGGCTTTGTTTACAGCTTCAAATTGAGACTGGCTGTGGATTTTCCCGTGGGCTGAGGAGCCCCAAGCCACGGCACGAGGGAGGAACAAACCCACAGCCGATGGGTCCCAGGGCAGGATCGAGGGGAGTCCCCCTGACTGCTCCCCTCCCCGCTGGGGACAAGGCAGGTGAAGTTAAACCCAGGACTAAATAAAACTCCACAACCTACAGATAACAGCACACAGGTTTCTAAAATTAGTAATAATAATAAATAAAGCACAAGGAGCAGAACTTGAACCAGGCCAAACTGAACTGTTCTAAATCTGTATATATTTATTTATGTGTAATTAAAATCTGAAAGTTTTAAAATGTCCAGTGCAAGTTATTTATATCAAATTGAGTTGGGTTTTTTGTTTTGCCTTTTGTTTGTTTGTTTGTTTGTTTTGGGTTGGGTATTTTTCTTTTGAAAGATGAAAATCTTTGGATTTTCTGCCATTAGAAATGGGAATGAAGTTTTGGATCCACCAAACTGTAGCATGGACAAGCTAGGCTGTGATGACGATGACTCTAGAAGTTCTGCAGGATTTTGTACTTGCTGTTGTTTCTCTTAATGCTGCAATAGATGTACAACACCCACACTACAATGTCATTCTCATTCTCTTAATAAACCTCTTTTTATTTGAAGAAAGCACCTCCATCGTCTTTGTGAGAAGGAACCTTTGCCTCTGTGGTTGTATTTTAAAAGCGATTATATAGTTTATTATATGAAAATGATATAAAATTACATAGATTTAAGAAAGAATTATCCAGTTTCATGGCTGGGGGTTGAATGCTGCCACAAACAGAGCTCAGGGGGTGACAGGAGCTGGTGTTCCTGCCTGGTGTCCCCAGCCCTCGTGCTGAGCCAGCCGGCGCCAGCAGAGATGAATGAGTTTGCTGATGTTTCAGAACTACTAAGGGTAGTCAAATCTAAACCTGTCTGTGAGGAGCTGCAGAAGGACCTCCTGGTATCAGTGATAAAACAGAAGATAAAACAGCCCCACTGATCTCCAGGCAATGAAGCTCCAAATTAGTTGCGTCCGTGGCGTCACCACGAGCAGGACTCTGCACCAGCACCTCGTACTCCCAGAGGTCAGAAATAAACACGATGGGAATGGTCACAAAAAGGATTAAAAAAGCAAAAAGCAGATTATGTTGTGTGACATCCATGTGCTTGTCCTGTATTGCTCTGTCCTGAGTGGGGCTTGCAGATCTGGTAAAATCCAGCTGGTAAATCCATGGGGAACTCCCACATGAGGCAGGACCAAGAGCTGGAGCTGCAGGAGGAAGCACATGAGCAGGATGTGGCAGAGGTGTGGAAAACTGTGGGATAAAAGAACACAAACAGGGAAAGATGACACCAAAACAAGGGACAGGACACCCATGAAATGGTCAGGAAGGAGGTTTAAGTAAGTCTTACCTGCCCTGGGTAAGAAGCTGTGACTTTTCATGGGAAAAGATGTAAAAATGGCTTTTGACACAATGGAAGAGGGCGATTTTAGGGAGCCTCCTTGCTGTCTTCCCTACACATCGTTGCTCCTCACAGAGGAGCAGCTGGAGGAGCTGAGCTACTGCAGCACTCCCTGCACTGGACCCTTCTCAGAGCTGCACCCCACAGGTTTCCCTGGAGGTGCAGAACTGATGGTAATCCAGGGAAAACCCCAAACAGTCCCTGAAGAGACCACAGGAGGTTTGAAACACAAGCCTCCATTTCAGGAAAGTGTGAAAGGAAACATTTAATGTCCTAATATAATCTGTGGGGATGGCTCAGCGTCAGAAACTTGCATCTAAATATTCCCTTCAAAGCTTAGGGAGGCATTTAAATTGGGAATCGGATTGGAAATGTCCCTTGGTATGAGGTTTGTGAAAGCAGAGACCTAAATGACGGGCTCTGCAGGTCTGGTTTTGCTCTGGACCTTCCCAAAGGAAGAGCCAAGAAACAAGGAGGAGTCAGGGAGCAGAATGGAAATATTACAGACACATCAGAGGCTTGTTTACACTTCAAAGCCAGTTTGGATAACGCAGGGTGTGAGCCAAAAGCACAAAAACTATTCCTATTTAAAATGATTCCAAAGTAGGAGCGCCCTGTTCTGCATCAGCATAATCCACATTTAAATGGATTATGATAAAGGAGAGTAAGGTGCTTTTGTGCTACAATACAGGTTTCCCTACATGGGGTTATTTAGGATAACTATCCTGAAATAATTCCATTTGCAGACATCCCCTGGTGCACGGTATCAGAGCAGAGCAAGCGACGCTCCAACACAGGATGAAAGTGTGTGTGCACACTGTAATATCCAGGCATGAAATATCATTTCCTAATTTAATCACATTATGCAAACCTGGCTTGGCTGGGGCACTTTGAATATCAAGGAATTCTTAGACACAGCACGGATGAGCAACGCAGACAGAGAATCAGGATCTGCCTCCAGTAATTACACACCACATCCATGGGGTGGAAAATACTTCCCTCCTCATTTTCCTTTTTGGATACCTGCAAGTCTTTGGAATGTTTTATGAGGAACAGTCTGGTGCCTGAAAGGCCAGGACACCTCCAATGACCTGTGAGTGGGAGGAAGTTGCATGATTTGGATTCACTTGTTGATTCCACCACAGATGCTCCAGATGAGTAATGGACAAGTCACACAGGAGAAACTTTCTAAAAGCATCAAGACTTCCCAAAATTTTGGACACCCTCATTCCTGCAGGCCCACAGAGACACTTCAGAAGAATCAGGGGTTGTACAAGGTCAATTCTTGTCTGTACTGGAGCCCCCTCCCAGCTCACTGTCAAACAAGACCATCCTCTGATATGTCCTCTCCCTTTCCATCCTAAGAGAAAAAAAAACATTTTACACAATTCCAAGCTCAACCCCAGTATGAATTCCCACACTGATTACAAATCTCATCGTGGGAAAATACACAGGATTGTGTCAAAGAGTAAAAATAGATCCAGCCACAGGGTTTCTACGCTTGTTACAGAACACACTGGAATTTCAATTCTAAAGGGGAATGAAACAAACAAACAAAAAATCTTTCTTGAATTCATTTTGAATGAATGACAAATCCAGGGAAACCACATACCAATCCTTGACAAGTGAAAAAGAAAAGCAGAGAAACTCTTCAGTCCCTAAGAGTCAGCTGTCCCAAGGGCAAAGCAAGGGGAACATGGGGCTGTGACTGTGCTGCATCATTAACGCCAGGGAGCAGAGGCTGTGCTGGAATTCCACACAGCTTTGGACAGACTAAATAATTACCTTTAAATAGGCACCTTAAAAGCAACAGGGTAATAACAGCTCTTGGTGTGAAACAACCCAATAACCAGAGTTTGCTGACCTGTAGTTAATGCATTCCTTCCTATAGGAGGAATTAAATTCCATTAAATTCCCAGCTTTACATGCAGAATCCAAGGAGCCACATGAGCAAGGGAAGCTTTTCCTGGTGGTGCAACTGAATCAAAACACCAACACTGGAAACGTTTTCAAGTCAGGCAGTAAAATAAATGTTATTTGTGAGGGTGACATGATGCTCCTGAGATTATTGGTGTAGATCCTGCTCTCCCTGTCCAGGTGCAGGATGTGGAGCCTTCCTTATGCAAACAGAGCTGGCAGAGAGAGTCTGACCCAGCCATCACCCAAAATGTGGCCGTGCTGAGCCACAAGTTATCATTTTAGTCTTCCCACCTCAGCTCCTTTATATGGAAAAGAATTCCCACTGTGGCCACCTGAGCATTTCCAATAGGACACCATAATAATTCCAGACATTGAACATCCACCCAAGCTTTGTTCCCATGATTGTGGTGCTGAAGCATCTCAGAACTTTTCCAAGGCAGGAAAAATTATGGCAGTGAAGTTCTGGATGGTTCCTTTGTATGTTTTTATCCTGACACCTTCAGGTGCTTCTAATTTGTTTATTTTCAGTAGAGAAAAGGCTAAAATCCCTGAGATGATCCAGGAGGATTTCTCATCAGGATAGCTTTGTTTTAGTAGCAAAGGTTATAGCCAAAGAAAATGGTAAATGGAGACAACTCAGCCTTTTCTGGGGTGTGAAATGAGTCCAGAGAAAGATCAATTTATTGCTCCAAGCTAAGAAGTTCTGCAGCACCTCAAGATGTGTCTGGATGCTGCAGCTTCTCACCTGACAATGGCTCTGCTGTGCAGAAGTGCCTTAAATTCTTCTTGAGTTTTTCCACTGTTTAGAACCTTAAATTCACAAAAAAATCCCCAAGAGGCAGCATTTTCTTGGTGTAACTGAACAACTTGCACCCAACAAATTATTCTGCAATGGCATCTTGGATTTCTTTATCCTTTAACACGTGCAATAAGTAAATCACATTTTTCCCACTGGATACTCAAGGTCTTCATGGAATTCTGACCAGATTCCTGTGCAGACTGGATCTTCCAGGGATGTTGTTTTTCCAGAGATTTTTTTTTTTCAGCATGCAGCAAATACTTTCAAAAGAAGGAGCATTTGCTATGAGAACATTTTATCCAATCCAAATACCTGTCTCTGTTTCAGGAGGGTTACATTTATATTCCCACAGTACCTTGTTGTGCCATCAAAAATCAAATCCTGATTGTATTAGGTATAGATCCTAATACAAATAAATTAGGATAATAAAAAATAATATAATAAAATCATATAATAAAAATAAATTTATAAATACTATAAATCCTATAGTATTGATTATACCCTGTGCTGAAATGTCTTACCTGCAAATTTCTATTTTAGTAGATAAGTTTACAAAGGAAGCAGTTTCCTGCACCTCACTGAAAACAGATGTGAAATGAAGAGCTGAAGGGGTGTGGGGAGTTTAGAAAACTGCTGGAATTCAAACACAGATAAATCAACTCGAGCACCATAATTACAAAGAAAACCCAAAATTCATTTCAACAGTCTGTTTCAAAGACATCATCTGCATGCTTATCAATTTATTTTCTATGATAAAAACACCTTTTTTAAGAATCTGTGCTCAACTTCACTCCCTGCAACAGCATTCCAGCAGGGAGGCAGGACACTCAGGATGCAGGCACTGCTGAGGAGGAGGAGGCTGCTGGAAAGGCCAGTTTGCTCAGTTTGGACCATGAAAACAACATTTCTTACACCCTCTTGGTAATGTGCTGCTGTTTTGCCTCTTAAATGGACCCTGCCACCACAGGGAATTATTTCAGCCCAGGCCTCCCACTCCTGACACATTTTCATTTCATTTCCTCTCCCAGCCCTGTCATATGGCAGCAGCACATGATTATTTATTACCGATTATGGCTTTTGGAGTTTCCTGCTAATTTGGTCATCACAGGGATCCTCCAGGAGCACTCAGTAATCACCATGAGAGATGAGACCTGTCCTGTAGCACAGACAGCCCTGACTTAGATCTTTTCGGGTTCTTGTTGTGAGGGAGATGGGGTTTGGCACAAAACTTCTCAAAAAAAAACTTCTTAAAAGTTCTCCAGAGCCAAAACAGGCACAGGGCATCCACAGCCCATCCCTGCCTCATCAGGGCACTGGGTAAAGGGGAAGGTTTCAGACAAACTGAAACCTCCAGCTCTCCCCAGGAAAGTGAGGAAGACCCAAGAGATGGGAAAACCCTATGGATCATCTTTCAGAACATTTCGTATATGGATCATTTAAAGAATACAAAGGTCTTACCTGGTAAAGCAGAAAACTTAAATTAAATGCTAAAAAAAAATATGGAACATTCTTGTTTTAAAGTATTCTTTAAAAAGTTGTCAATGCCTTTGAACCAGCTGAGCCAAGGAGTAATTCAGCAAATCCTGTGAGGAAAAATAGCTCCGTTCAGCTCAGCTTGGGGCAAAAATGTTTTCTATTAATTCCATGTGTTAATAAGCTTTTTCACAGCTTTTGAACATAAAGAACCTTTTGCTTTAGTACCCTGTAAATTTTGGAGCCAACATGGGAAACCAAAACCAAAAACTGTAACTGTGTGGCTTCACAGCTCCTAAACACATTGGGAGGGGTCAACCTCAAATCCTTTCCTGGCTCGTGTGAACGTGGGACACGGAGCTCACACAGCCAACCTTCCCCTGGTCCATCACAGCCCAGGCCATCAATCCCCAGGCAAAAACCAACACAAAAACCTTGGAATATCAGATTTTCCCAAGCAAAGCCCCTGGCACGATGCTCTGGGCAGGTTTCTCATGTGCGTTAAGTGAAGATTGTAAGACAAATTACATTAAAACCTTGTTTTGATTATTTTCTTCTTGAAGGTGGTCTCTAAGGACTATGTGGGTTTAAGGATGATTAAAAAAAAAAGGAAAAAAAAAAAGAAAAAAAAAGAGAAACCAGTTTGAACTGTATCATTTTAAATCAGAGAAAATAAGGAAAAAGTAAACCCAGGGAATCCTTTCATAACCCAAACTCAGCCTTGCCCAGTAACAAAAGTTTCAAAGATACGAGAAATTGCTGTCCAAAAAAAAAAAAAGGAAAACCACCAAATGAGCTGACAGCTTTGGAAATGTTTTCCTAATTCCCATGTCAGAGTCTGGCTACGTACTTGAAAGTTTCTGATTCCCACATAATCCAACTGGGGACACTTTAATTACACAGACAAGTGCATTTTCTGCTGCAGCCAGCCCATAATGCCACCCTTGAGCCACAGCCTCAGCACACTGCAGGCTTGTTGGGAGGGAGCAAATGAATGGCTTGTGATACCCCACATGCCAAATCAACCATTGCAGACTTTTCCAGATATTTTTTCTTCAGCAAATTTTGCTGTGGGATCACGGAAAGTCCTTTGAAAACTTTGAAAAAGCTGGAGCTTTTCCTCCCTGGCACAGCTGCTGATAAAATCCTGTGAGCATCCTCACTGCGAGCACACAGCAGTGAAATGTCCAGAGCTGCTCTGCAAGGGAGAATTGTAATATCCTAAAATATCCTTAAAAATCTAAAGATTTACCTTAACTTCACATCTCTGCTTGTCAGTGCTTGGACAAACTAGGACAGGATGGGTTCCAGCTGCTCTTTTTGGGTTTTTGGCAAGTCACTGGCAGGGATAATTCCCTGTTTCACAGCACAACTGCCCAATATTTGTGAAAATGAGCATCTTCCAAGGGAAGAAACAACCCCGTACATCCCACCTGCCACTGCTGGACAGGGCTCTGGTCCTCTCTCCATGAGTTCTGTGACCACAGGGCAGGAAGAGGACAAACCAGTTTGGGAGGAGGCAGCAGCGTGCGAGATCACTGCCCTCTGCTGAATCCAGAGCTGGGGACACACACGGGTGCTCCCTACAACCCAAAAACTCTGGGAGCAGGGAATGGCACTGGCTGCATCCCCAGTGCAAATTTAGCAAGAGGAGATCAAGCACCACTGATGCCCACGGGTGTTTTGGTGGTGCAGTAGCAGGATATTGTCAATAATCCCCAAAATGCTGACACAAAAAATGATGGAGTTTTCTTTGTCTGCTGTAAATGAACTTGAAGAGGTCCACAATTTTCATGTTTGTGCATAAACACGAGAAATATTTAACAACATCAAGGAAACCTCTACTAAGTAAAGTTTAATTTAACCAAAACACACCCAACCAAGAAATCACTTCAGAGGATTCAGTGATTAGGTTAGCCCCACCTTGTAGGGCTGTCTTAGAGATGATTTATACATCAAAAATTACACCACACTTGCTGGCATTCATATAGACCCATATTTTGATTTTCTCTCTACAGATTTGATTAGCAGAATTTAGTTTTTCATAAATCTCGCTAACTTTACTGTATTACACAGGGAAAAATACCATCCTGGCAGTGCTGAAACAGATCCTTTTAGACACCCTCTCCCCATGCCCCAACAGCAAAGGATTTTCTCTGCCTTCCACAGCTGTCTCGAGTTAAACTACATGAATCAGCTTATTGGATAACGACCTAATTGCACATTAGCACAGAAACAAAACACTTAAACTGTCACTTTACATTTTCAAGACAACTAACTTATTTTTTAATATAGTCCTCAGCCAGCCACTGATCTAAACCAACAGTCAAGGGCATGGAAAATAGACAAGTTGTATATTTTAATTCCACCATTTACATTTTGCTTTTTTTTTTTTTTTAATCTGTTAAAACAACTGATGTCTGTTTAGCTTGATCAGTAAAAATTTCCTGCACTAAATTACTGTTGATGGCTGATAACAACACTATGTTGGAAACTCTATGTAAGGTTAAACCCTGAAAGAATTAAAAATGGCTTGAAGGATAAATTTTTACAAGTAGGATAAATTAATTTTTCTTTAAATATATCCAGTGCTTCACAGGTAGCAAAAAGAGTTTATTCCTTCCTTAAATGCCAAGTTATTTAACACAAAAAGAATATTCTATCCCTGCTTTAGATGGGAAAATGGACTCAACCAAATCCTATGAGCATAATCCCTAATGTCAGGCCTGGCACGGGCTAATGCCTCTTGGAGGAGCCTACTGTCAAAACTGGAGACAAGAGCAAAGGAAAACACATCCTTGGGAGAGCTCAGCCTGATCTCTCCCCTCTGCTCCCACATCTTGACTCTGGGAAGTGACAGCTCCATTTGGTGACAAAGCCTCTGCCAGTGACTGATCAGCATGAACAGAAGTTGAACTCAGGGACTGCTGAGAATTTGCTGTAGGACTGGTCACACACACTTTATTTCTATTTAATGATGATATTTAGGCAGTCTCATTAATTTCTGCTGAGGACACTCAGGTTTGCACTAAAACCCAGTCCCTGCTTGAGGCTGTTCACCTGCCCAGGGCTCGAGAACCTCTTGGTTTGACAGAACCAAGAACCAGAATCATCAGGGGCACAGATTTCTTGAAGAAATCCTGGGGAAAGGAAGGTGAATCCATCTGGGGGGCTCCCCCTCACCAGCAGCTCCCCAGAAAAGTGAACACAGCAGGATGGGAGACAGTTTCACCTTCCAGGCATTTCAGTTTTTGATTGATGACCCTGCTTGGTTGTCACTTCACTCAAGATGACTTTTGAGTCGTGGAGTCACTTTTAGGCAGCAGAACTGTGCTGGCACTGTTACAAATTTGTGTGAGACCAACTCCACAAGGCAGCTGAGCTCTGACGGCTCCTCCGGGCCAATGCTTCTGGTCACAGGGAGGTCTATCCCAAAACACAGATTTTCTTCCATGGAAAGGTGTAATTAACACCAAGAAAAAGCCCCGTGAGCGCTGCACCTACGCTCACATTCCTCTTCCAGCAAAGCATTCCCAACCCAATGTGGCCTAAGGCACAGAGAATCTGTAAACTGATCTTGGAGCGAACTCCAAGCTCTGGAGAGATGAGCTGGTGATGATCTGCTCCCCAGGAAAAGTCCATCCTTAAACAGGAAACCTAACACGAGAAAAAGGGCCTTGTTAACTCTTTGGGCCCTGAGGCTTTGAGAGTAAAACATATGGTCAGAATTATCAGGCAAGGCAAGGCAGAGCAGCTCACTGTGGCCACAGTGCCCCAGGAACACTGTACCTTGACTACTACATTCATTTCTCATAATATGAACCACAAAAATGAGTACAAAGCAGTATTTTCTTGCAGTGCTCAATTATTTCAGAGATTTCTTATGGAAGAGGGGCCTGTCATGACAAATACAAATGGAGAGGTGAATTCTTTCAAAAAAGGGATTCCTGGATTCTAGGTAAAATATGGTTTTCAGAAGCTTCAGGGCTAAACTTGAAGCAGATAAGAAGTTTTCTACTCTTTCATTAACTTAAATATTGATTTTTCAAACAGATTCCATGTAATACTGTCAAAAAATGAAAACTGGTTTCTGAATTTGAGTATCAGCTCTGTAGGCATTTAAAAAAGTAAGTTATACACAAGTATCACACTTTTCCTTAAAAAGTATGAATTCTTGGAAAGGCCTCAAAAAATCTCCTTCCTTAGAGGCTACAGTCCAATCTCATCGTGGGCCAGTTCTTTTGTTCCTGGTTTGGAATCAAGGGCTGTATTTATTCATTCCTCGAGGTTGCCGCTCCATTGGCTTCGGATGCAACCCCTTGGATCTTCCTTTCCATGGGGGATTCAGATCCTGGGCCCTGCCCTTGGGCAAAACATATGTTCCACTCCAACCTGGATCCAAGCAGAGAATAATTGTTTTATGTTTATTAATCACCTGCATGCAAATAGGTGCCAATAAAAACTCCAGGCAGCTTCTCTGCCAGGCTCACATCATCCAAGAGCTGCACAGCCCAGTTCGGTGTCTGAACAATGAATCCCTCCAATGGAGAGGCATCGCTGCTTTGATATGCAGTGACAAAAATATCACATCAGCTCAGCCCCTCTGCAGTGATGAGTTTGAAATGAGACAAGAAACCTGCAAAAACATTCAACATCAGTGGTAAAATAAATTAGAGATGCTGCATTAAGCTAAACAAGTACGTTAATGCAACACGAAGGGGTGAGATTTCAGTGGTGGAATGACAACGCTCCGACTCTGCTCGTGTTAAATGTGACCTGCCAAGAGGAAATCGTCAGGCTGGGGATGCTGAGTGGAAAAGTTTAAAAGGTTTTCAAGAGATAAAGTGAGTTTTAACAAAATGTTTCAGAGTTCTGTGTCATTTGCCTTAGATAAAAGCCATTACAGCAAAACCAGCTGTAATTAAACTCATTCCGGGAAGAATTAAACTACAAAGCCTGATGGGACTCCAGGGAAGAATTAGATTTAAGTAAGAGGCAGGGTGAGTTAAGGCACTGGAGCTGCAAATTTCTTCTGTGTCATTAAGGAAGTCTCAGTCTCATCCATTCCAGAAGATAGGAATACTTTAAGACTGACAACTTTTTTTGGGAAGGAACAAACCCTCTCAAACACACCACTGAGGTAAGACCATACCTCATTTTTAATTTAGTTTTTTAAATTTAATTTTAATTTAATTTAATTTAAATTAACAGTTAAGTCTGTCACTCACTTTTTCCAGCTGAGAACTTGGGTGTTATTCCACAACACACAACTATCAGTCTGCACACAACCCTGGACACATCTACCCTACTTCCAAGATTTTTTTCTGAGCTTATTCAAACATAAAATAAGCACCCAGAGCAATTTTAATGCCAATTCAAGTAGGGAAGGAGTCACACCAAAGACTGTTCTCAGAAGAATCACTTCTGGACAGAGCACAAGGATCAGCCACATGACAATTATCTAAGGCTGTCCCATGAATGGGGGTTTTATAGGGAAGCAGCATCCTGAGCCTAGATGGATCATCAGGGATTATTCCCAAGGAAACAAAGTTCCAGCTGACAGAGAGTAATTCAAAGATTTGTGGGGAGTGCTGCAGTTTAATTTCTCACTGAACTGCTTTCATGTAGTTCTAAATGTACAGACACATCAATTAAGAAGGATCACACAACTGATACATTAGTTTCTATTTAAAATGCTATTTAAATGCTATTTAATGTAGTTATGAACCCACTGTGCCAACAGAATGCTCCTTCCCAGTAACAGAACTGTTGCCAGGTGAGTTAAAAGTGCATTTTAAAATCCATTCTACTTGAAAACCTTTGTATCACTCTAATTCAAGTGAAAAAAAAACCCTATCAAAACCAAATTATTTATTTGAAAATCTGATAATTATTTTATACAGAAAGAGTGGTAATATCTTCGAAAAAATAAAGTAAATGCTGTATGTGTGGCATGGACCACTTGTCTGGGGTTTGCTGAGCTTTAGTGATGACAGCACAATGTCATCTAGAAAATACCATTTTCCCACAAATAAGAAATCTGGAAAGCAGTAAAATCTCAGAAGAGGAAAGATAAATAACCTGAATGTGCCCCCATGAACTGTAAATCAAGTTTCACCTTCACTGTGGAACAATTTGCTCAAATCCTCTCAGGAAAGATCAGTGGAATAAAAAGATAAAACTGGCTATATAAATGTCAGGCTTTATTCGAGCTCCCACTGCAGTACATTACTCGTGTGCTTCAAATGAATAGAAAAAAAAAACAACAAAAACAAGAGAAAAAACAAGAAGACTGCTGAAGAAAGACCTCAGGGGTTAGGACTCCACTTTGGCAAGGGGTATATTGTCCACTTCGTGGATGCCCTCCTTGTCAATGAACCGGGCGTTGAAGGAGGTCAGGTTGAGGATGAAGCGTTTCTGAAGCTGTTCAGCAAAGACAAAAACACAGAAGAAATGAGATTGATTCAAAGCTTAAATAAAAGATACTTTAAATTTCCATCCTGGTTCTAGTGATTTGAAATATTAGGAACTACACTAGGTTTTTTTACTGCTCAGGAGTGAATTAGTGGGAGTTTTTTCTAAGATGATGCACACCAGACAAGGCTCAGGTCGAGATGCAAAATAGCCAGGCCTGTTAACAAGGAAGACATTTAAGCAGAAAAACTAGAGTGGGCTAAAATTTTGAACACAAAGTGTACATATTACAAAGGTACTTCAAACAGGACTTCTTCAGAGCATTTCTTGATATTACATTCAAATCAATCTCTTAAAGACAAGGATAAAGACTATTTTCCTACAATAAAAGCCTTGGTGTCTGAAATGTCTGGAGTCTAATGTTTACTCTAAAATTGGTCATGAACTTTAAGGTGAATGCTTTACCTCAGGTATCACTCCACAAGCTAGAAAAGAATTAGTATGTACTTCTGAGAGTTCTTAAGTGTAGCACAAGTGACAAGGATGCTGCAGTACGTTCAGAAGAAACTTAAGAGGAGAAAGTCTGGATCAATATTATGCTAAGCACGCAAAAAGCAGAAGGAAAGCAAAGAGATTAAGCTCCAAGTTTATGTTCTGGAGGATGTGAACCGTGCAAAGGCAACACAACTGCCCGTAAATCCTTTTCCTCAGTAGCTATTCCACATCTGGCCACAGCCTTTATTACCCTTCTGGCAAAGGCAGCAAGAAAAGCGACAAGAGGAACAGGAAAGTATCAGCGAATGAATGCAAACAAACATTCCTTTCTCAGGAGCATCAGGGCCTGAGTTCAGCAACTCACCTCCTCTAGACATTTTTTTAAGAGCTCCACAGCTTCCTCACGTGTGATACCTGAAAAGGAAAACATCCACAGATTGCTTTCATTAGAGGCCATCTCTCTCCGCAGAAAACTTTTATTAAATTTAAACAACTTTTCAGCTGAGCACCAAAAGCTCTCCTTCCCAGCTCACAGCAAACACTTTCCAGATGTCCCGAGGACGCCCTGCACCGCGGCGCTCACGCCCCAACAAGCCATTGAGAATCGATTTGTTCCAGGGAACGAGAGCATGACGGAATCCTGCCTCCCATGGCCAGGGCCTGGCTGGAGAGGCTCAGCCACCTCCCTCTCCTTCGGTTTATTGCAGCTCTAAATCAGCTCCAGCTGCCCCGGCCGGCTGCGAGTCCAGGGCAGGAGGTGGAGATGGGTTTAGTGTGATGTTCCTGCTGGGTATGAGCTCAATAAAGGGCAAGGCACGTGTGGGATGCTCCTGCTATTCTCACACTTCAGGATAAAATCCAGTGCTCTATAGGGGTGACAAGCCGTGACAATGAAGTTCATTATTTTCCTCTGCTCCACAAGGAATGGTGAAAATGGAACAATAGATTGTTAAGGGACATGACTAGAAAACAAACGGGGTCTGTGGGTCTAAAACTTCTTTCTAGGCTTTGTTCCAGACCTTCATCCACTGCTCAGGCAAGTTAAATGAAAATGATCAGTTTGTAGCTACATTTCTTGAAGGAGGTAGATGAAAGGATTTCTAATCTCAGAGCAGAGATAATAACAAACTCAGCTTTGCACACAGGAGTCAAATAGTTTGTAGCTAAAGCCAAAGATGTCAGATTAACAATATTCCGTGCTTTGCACATTTCCTTATCTGCACAGTGGGGATGGGGCCATGTTTATTCCTTGGCAGTGGATTATGATTCTAAAACGAAAAGTTTAGACAGGTACAAACATGTACAAGAGTTATGATGAGCAGCTGCCAAGTGCACAGAGCTGTGCATCAGTCTAAAACCTCTCAGCTGCCCAGAGCTGTGGCTGCCCCATCCCTGGAAGTGTCCATGGCCATGGCAGGAGGTGAAATGAGATGAGCTTTAAGGTTCCTGCCAAACCAAACCATTCCATACTCTGTGATTCATCACCGACACTTCAGAGTGCTGGAGATGATCTTGCTAGGAATATCTTTTCACTTGAATGTTTTTAATTTATCACACACAAAGCCAATCCAAAGTATGGAGCAATAGGATCTGGGACTGGTCTCTGAATATTGATACTCTGGGAAAACGTAAGTGTCAGAGACAACAGACAGAGCTGTCAAACTGTTGACAAAAGCAGAATACCAGCTGCTAATGGTCCAGGAAAGTCTAATCAGGTTTTAGAATCACACCACAGCAATGCCACCTGATTCAGCAAATGTCAGTCTCACTGGTTAATAAACTCAAGGCCTAAATTGAAGCAGGAGCATTCTCCTGTGCAGTGGCTCCACTCACCTGGCTTGTAATAGCGGTCAAGGATGCTGAGGGTAAGGAATGCTCCATATCCATGAGCTGCAAAAGGAGCCTTGGCCAGAGCTGCCAGGTAATCCATGTAGTACAGGGCAGGGCCCTCGTGGTCGTCATAGCCAGCCAGGAGAAGGTTCACGTGGTAAGGGGTCTGCCAAGAGAAATGATGTTTTTGTTAGAACACTCACACCAAATCTTTGAATCCTGATTCCCTGAGCACCAGGGTACAGCAGCAGAGCTGATTACCCAATTCTTTACCATAAAATGCTACATCAATCCTGTCTGCAGCACACTGTGGGTCTCAAGCTAAAAGTGATCAAGTCTTACAGTAACACAAACTGCACAAGCAAATAGAAACACAGAACTCTTATTCTCTTGAAAACCAGTGTGCTCAGGGATCTTTTACAGCTTTCACAGCACACTCAAACTTTAAAAAACTTGAATGCCGTTTTCACGCCAGATTCTTTCACCTGAACATAAAACTTGGGGATTTTTACTGCTGGCACGTGAGCACAACGTGAACATTTTGCAGTTTCTAAGAACTCTTTGTTCATTTAACCTGCTCTTTGCTCTCTTCCCATTCCCCCTCCCTGTGTGAGCATGGCTCGTCTCAGCACGTATGAAAGCTCTCACACACTGCAGTCACACACAGTGTCCTGTTCACCGGCAATTTGGTTTTTATTGCATGTACCAAGTTTAATCTTTAATATTTGGCAGTTTGCTCCATGTTCTGGGTTTAGTGTTCCACCATCATGAATAAATCAGACATCTCTTCTTCTCCTGTATCTCCTTCCAAGATCTGTACTTTGTAAGACCATGAAACACACGTGCACTGTATTATTTTTAAATGTAGGATCAGAAAAAATGTGGGCATTGTATGTATTTTTAAAAGCAGCTTTTATATACTTCCAGTATTTCCATATCTACACAATGTTTCTTATTAAATTAATTGTACTAACAGGATCTCTCCAAACTGCTGGAAAGCCTGGATCAAAAAAGCAACAAAATAAGAAAAAAAAAAAGATGATGCAACTACCAGATTAAAAAAGCAAACAAAATTTCACCCTAAAGCCAAAACATTAACTGCATCATAGGAAAAGTTCATTTTGATACTCAATACAGTAAATTTCCACTCACACACACACACAAAAAAATCACACACCACTATATTTTTACTTTCAGACAGTACGAAAGAATAAAGCAGGCTACAGTTATATATAAAACATCACTTTAAATTGTGTGATTTAATCTTCAAAGCATCCAAGAATATTTGGAAAGAAGTTACCATGCAGCTGTATTGGTTTAATTAGGCTGTATTTCATCATTTATTTATTCTGAAACATCACACAAGTTGATATTTAAGAGCCATGACACAAGATCACTCAAATTATTGTGTGACTTGGAATTACCAACATTGGCATATGCGAGATACTCAACCATAAATAAATGGTGTTATACAGACTTAAACCCATCCATAAACTGATTTTCAGTTTTAAGTTCTCCTGCTAATGGTCTCTGAGACTTCTTAAAACTCAAATGTAAATAATTATCCCCCATGCCTTATTATCCTAGAAAGGCAGGATTTAAACATTAGCAAATATACATAATCTATTTACTACTTCCATGATTATACATGAAATTTGCAGCCTAACACCTCCATGCTGTGACTGGAATTTCTTGTACAATCCAATTTTCTTGTCCATTCCAAAGGCAGCCTTCCTTGACTTCTGTAACTCAGTCCATGCCAACAATTCTCAACTCTTTACAAGGCTGGCATGGTTAAAGGGCCATCAAAAGAGTGATGACTGACACTGCAGGACATTATTTTTAACCCAAACTTCCCTTCCTACACAAGCACCATTTCTCATCCCAAGTAGTTTTGCACTTGGCGCTGTTTGATTTAAAATAACGACAGCAATTAGGAGATGTGTGAAATTGTTCAGAATTTACAGCTGAAGAGTTGTGCTGAACAGCCCAACCCCAGCTCGGTGGTGACACAGCCCTGTGACATCTGGCGGAAGCCAAAGTCACAGCGAGGGGGGAAGGTGGGAGCTTCCTGCCAAGTGTGGACACGGGAGAGGAGCTGAGAGCTGCCTTTGGAATGCAGCCAGGCCCTGTCACCTATAATTAAACAGCATCACAATCAGAGACTGAATTCATCACTTCTGGAGGGCAGGGGGTTGTTTTTCCTGTTCACACACACACAACCTCGGCAGTTCAGTGTACTAAACCCTGCACTGGATTCGGCAGGTGAACAGGTGAAGCTTAGAATAGGTAACAGCACAATCCTGGAATGGTTTGGATTGAAAGGGACCTTAAAGCTCATCCCATTCCACCCCCTGCCATGGGCAGGGACACCTTCCACTGTCCCAGATTGTTCCAAGCCCTGTCCAGTCTGGCCTTGCACACTTCCAGGGATCTTGAGGCAGCCACAGCTTCTCTGGGCACCCTGTGCCAGGGCCTCCTCATCCTCATAGGAAATTATTTCTTCCAAATATCCATTTTAACCCTGCTCTCAAGGCTGTCCTGTCAATACACACTACAGCACCACTCACCTCCATGAAAGCCAGAGCACCTTCCAGGTTCACCTCAATTGCAATATAAAAAGGGAAATCACAAAGATTCTTTTCAGATCCTGCTATGGAGCAGAAATCTCATGTTTTAAAATGAGAAATGTCATGAAAAACCCCATGGTGACTATGAAGTAGAAGCAAAGAAAACAGTGATGTAATGGCCTTAAGATACAAGCCCAGTGTCCTCATACTTGATACTTTCCACCAGAAGAACAATTTCAAGGCACTGCCTCATGAGCCATCTCCAAGGTATCAAGAACTTGGACTACAGGAGTCATGAGAATTCTAAATGAAATCAAACTGGATAACAGGGAGGAACCCAGATAGTGATGAACAGTGCTGAACAAGCTCTATTTTGATCTTGGCCACAACAAGAGTCTAAATGCCTGAGAAAGTCCTGCTGCAGTTTAACCTTGCCTTTCATACACCTTCTGGCCTCCTGTAACAGCTTCACACAGTGAGTGCCAATAAAGCAACAAAATCCCTTTTCCCCACCAAACTTTTTACTTCTCACCCCTAACAGGAGGCACTGGCATGTTTTACCTTTTAAATTTTATTTTCATGATCCACATGATTACATTAATAGCCTCCAGGAATCCCTTATGCAGCTTCAATAGATACCAAGCACTAGTGTTAATCATTCTGATATCCCATATATTATGATTAAAATGTAACAAAATTCACAGAAAAAACCCCAGCTCTGATGGCAAGGCTTGTATTGTCAAATTTTAAATGCCACAAACAAACCATTAAGTGCTACTGTTAGAGAAAGAAGGTTCTGCCTGCGATGTGGAGATCAGTGTAGTGTGACAGCAGTGTCAGAGAGCGCTGTGTGCCCCAGGGCGTTGCCATCTGCACCAGAGCAGCGTTTTTGTCTCTGGTAAATAAAAACATCTGCCTCTGCCAGTGTCCTCCCCACTCTGCTGCCCATCTGGAGCAGGTGAGCTGGAAGACAGGCGTGGGCTCAGCAAGGAGCAGAGGATCAGGCCCCAAGGGATGTGGTACAGAGGGAGAAAAAGGTGCCGCATCAGTGCCGCTTCCTGATGGGCAGGTTTGCCAAAAAACCTGATAAAGGTACTTTAAATCATATATAAGAAACAGCTGCCTCTGCTGAAAAGGGAGAGGATACTCAATCTCATCTGTGCAGGTCCCTGAGATGAGACATCAGCACCAGGGCAAGGTCCCAACAGCACCACTGCTCCACATCAGCCTTGAGAACTGCACAGGAACGCACAGAACACACACACAGACCTTGCAAATCACACCTCAACACAAGCTAAAGCAAACAGCATCCCTGCCAACCATCACCTGCCAGCCAAGCAGATGGATGAGGCCATTTAAACTGGAAGAGCAGTTTGGAATCACAGAATATTCTGAGTTGGAAGAGACCACAAGGAAAAATTGCTACCTGCAGCTGTGATCTGTGTCAGAAAGGAGAACAATGATGTCTGGCTGTTCCTGTGGATGAGTGCTGGAAGAACCCTCACTCCTCATGTGCAGTTCTCAACATAGCTCTGAGGTTAATACTGGCCTTTTCTTGCTACTGTAAAACCTGATTTCAGGCCTCAGCAGTGCACTGTTAGAACAGCAACACAATTTAACCCACCCTCTATCCCTGACAGAGCTGATCAGCTTCATTCTCAACATCCTCTTTCATTCTGTTCTCTTTCATATTGCACATTAACATACTTCTCAATGAAATGCTTCCTTGGATCACTAAAGGTTTGTTTGCTCCCTCAAAGCAGCTCTTCATACTTTGAAAAAAATCACCCTGGGAAACATCAATAATTGCAGTTCAGTAACTTGAAAACACAACCCCAACTTGGATGTGGTATTTACCAAAAGCCTCATGTTGCTGTTTACAAAAGGCACTTGTTTTCCTAAGTACATCAAACAGCTTTGCTCTATGAAATCATTTTCCAAGAAGATTAAACGGATTTGGTGCATGAAAACTCACAACCTTATCTCGATGTTCAAGGAGTTTAATTCACTTCATGTCTGCAGTGTTTGCCAAAGTGTTTATTGGGCTCAAGGCTGCAATTTTAAGTCTACGGTTGTATCAGTTATTGATAAGTGATGTGATAAGTTTTTAAAATAAGCAAATCAAGTTCTGTTTTACTGAGATTATTTCAGCAATGTGAACTCCCAGAATCTCAGAATCACTGATATTGGACAGGACCTCCAAGATCAGCCAGTCCAACCCTTTGTTACCCAGAGCAGAGCACTGAATGCCAAGTCATCCCTCGACCCCACGACATCCCTGAGCAGCCAGTTCCAAATTCCTCACCACAGCCAGCAGCTCCCACCTTTTTCAGACTGCATTATTTGAGGATGGAAACGTTCCCTGGAAGCCTTTGCCAACATCTCTGGGCTGTTACTCACCCGACTCCGCAGATAGTCCGCCAGGTTCCGCCGGGTGAAGTTTGCAGCTGCAGTGGGAGACAGTTCATACCCTGGAGAAGAAATGTGATTATTTATTTCGTGTGTAATGTAATATTTATTTGGTAACAGCCCAAGTCATTCATGTTTCACCTCCCGCCTTCCCGTTACTGTTTTGAAATAACAAAATGTTCTCTACTGACAAAATGTAGTGCCTTTTGTCTAATTCTGGTTTATTCTGAAATCTACAAGCATTAAAAAGAGCCCTCAGAATTTGGGCAGTTCATATCTGTATGGACCATAGAGACATATGGCTTAAAAAATTAAAATATTAAGGACATGTAGCTTTTTTGTCCAATATATCAGAAGAACTGGTAGCAGTTGGCATACAATGGACATATTAAGAGAATAGTAAGTCTGTTGGTAAAATATTTGTGTCATTTATATTGCAAAAAGTTTGGGAATTGGATAAACCATTTAATTTATACTGTACAATCCAGACTCTATTTCTACATCCTGCCTGAATTATCACCTTTGCTGGACACTAAAAATGCAGAAATCTTTACAGAAGGTTTGAGAACCAACATTCACCTGGAAACCACCCTTAGCTCTGCTCCCAACCCCCAGGGCCTGTTTCACTCACCATTTCTCATTTTGTAGAGCTGAACATTCTTCTGGATGTATTCTGCAAACTGCACCGTGTCTCCAGGCTCCCCCACACACAGCAGTAAGATTTTTTCACTCATCTTAAACATTTTGTCATGGTCTAGGCAGAGGAAAATAACACTGAGTGCCATGGTCATGAGGAAGAATAAATTGCTTTGCCAATATCCTGATGCTTCAGGACTTTACAGAAGAAAGAAAGAGATTTGGATAATTGCACCACGACCTGGAGCACCAGTAAAAAACCTTTCTGAGCAAACACTGACATTTTGTGTCTCACAACTGGTGACACAGAACACAAGAGTTGTTAAAGAGAAACAAAGCCCTTCAGAAAGGGAGGCATTCCAGAAATATACAGTATTTCCTACCTTAGAAGCAAGGTAGGAAAGAATAAATCTTCACACAGAATATTGTGTTCAAAGCATAAGGTTTTGCTTTGGGATCAGGAGTAAGAATTTTGCTTAGTGGCTATTCAATTTTATTCAAATATTCTGCAACAGAAGCAAATAATTTAATATAAAACTGAAATATCAACACATTGAGCAAAATCAGTGTTAGGAAATCCAGAAATAAATTCCATGTCAGATGATGCCCTTTTCCTCATATCCAGCAGTCCCCAAAACTAGAAGCTTATGTGAATGAGGCTTTTGCAGAAACATTTCTTTTGCTTGACATTATTTGTGGAAAAAACCAAACCAAACAATCAAGAAGAACGAAAATTAAAGTAACAATTATAAATCTTAATGAAGCCCACTTATAAATGGAAAATTAAGGAGCAATAATTAATATATTTAGTTGTAACTGCATTTTAGAACAGTTTTAAGTTTGTGCATGTTTGAGGGGACCCAAGTTGTAGCAATGACAGTGCTGAAGACAATCCTGTGCTCACAGAGTCTCCTCTCACCAGAGCAGGTATTTGGAACTTGGATATCCCAGAGAGACCTTGAGCAGCTCCTGGAGTGAAGGGAAAATCCCTTCTCTCCACTGAGGGCTTGGACAAACACCAGGCTCCACCTCTGAGCTTCCCCTCCAGCTCACTCAATGGTGCTGAACAATCTCTGCTGCAAGACAGGCACGAAATGTCACAATCCTCTAAAACGGTGTCAAAATTTATCACAGCACTGGAGCTGCTGTCTGGAGCTCAGGGAGAGCCACTGACACTGCCCAGCCCTTGCAATCCCAGACTGGTTTGGGCTGGAAGGAAGCTTAAAGCCCATCCCCTTCCATGGGCTGGGAATCCTTCACTATCCTGCTCCAAGCCAACGCTCACCTGAACAGGTAAATGAAGCTGACAACCCAACACAGAGCGATCATTCTCGGTCAGAATTGAGGACTTTACCCAGAGCAAAAGGCGATTTAAGCCCCACTTTGGCTCCGCGCTCCAGAGGCCGCCTGGCACTTTCTACAGCGACTACACCTCCCCTGAAGGGCTCGGCAGCGCTCAGACCGAGAAACCTCCTCCCCTGAGAGCAGCCTCCCCTCAGCCCGAGCGGCGGGCCCGCAGCACCCCAGCCGCGCACACCGCGGTCACGCCCGGGGCCCTGCGACACGCTACCGCGCCAGGGCTTAGCACGGGGGCCCGGCACCCCCCAGGGTCTCACCGTGCTTCATCTGGATGATGCTGGTGGCCGCCACGGTGTCCGCGGCCACCAGGACGTAGTCGGGGCCCTGGATGCCGATCAGGTACTCCATGGCCGTGACACAGCGCGGCCCGGCCCGCCCCGCCGCGCCTGCGCGCCCGCGCGCGCCGATGGCGTCACCGCTCGCGAGAGCCGCCGCCCGCGCGAGGCCGCGGAGCCCTGAGGGGAGCGGGGGGGGCGGGAATGTGAGGGGTCGAGTTCCGTCCCTTTGTAATCGTGGGGTAATTAAAGGTGGGAAAGGACCGCGGAGCCTCGAATCTGAGGGGGTCGAGTTCTATCCCTTTGGAGTCACGGGATGGTTAAAGGTGGAAAAGGACCGCGGAGCCTCGAATACCCTCGACTCCCTTTGGAGTCACGGAGTGGTTTAAAGGTGGAAAAGTGGGATCTATCCTGAGGGATCTGGACTCAGCTTTCTGCTCAGTCCCCATCTCATATGACCAGTGTGGGTCTGTGGCGTGACCCAGGATGGTGGGATGGGAGGGATTTGTCATTCCAGGGATCGTTTGAGCAGTGCTTGCACCACCTTTTCTCCTTTGTTTTCTCCCAGTATGATATTAGTAAAGATGATATTACAGCTACTGGAATGCCTGGATGAAGTTTCCTACAGGAGATCCTGCTTGTCAGAGAAAAAAAGAATCTGCATGTTCTTGCTGTTTCAGGTGCAGGAAATGAAACTGCAGAGAGGAGAAGTGATTTAGGAGATCACAGGGCAGGGTAACGGAGTGGATGGGAATAGAAATGTCTTCATTCACTGAGCTTCTCCCCAGCTGCCAGAGCGTGCGGTTCAGATCACCAACCCCAAAATGAACCCTGCAAGGCTTATGTGGGGCTTTGCTCCTAATCTCCCTGTCTGGGCTCCACAGAGCTTCTGGAACTGACTTTTTATAGGCCTAAACGTGGTGTCTTTTAACAGATTCCCCTCAGGGATGGGCAAGGACAAGCTTTGCCTTGTTCTTCCCATGCCCAGGCTGTGGCAACCCTGGTGCCAAGTCTGGCTCTGTCCTTCCCACCACAATGCCTCGGAGTCCCTGGAGAGCAGCTCTTGCTGAAGTTCTGAGCTAAGCTATAGAATCTCCTTCAAATGTTTGTTTTGACAGTGTTAGACACTACCTGGATGAAGGTGTTTGTCAGTGGCATTTAAATCCTGAGCCTGGTTCTCCCGGCATGCAGAGCAGGCTGTCAGTATCTCCCTTCAGTGCTTGCTTTCAGGGGCACAGCAGCATTGCAGAGGGATTGTTCTGACCTTGGGGTGCCCTATTCCCCTCCAGACATTTCCCAGGATAACATCAGTGTGGATGCTGTTCCCTGTGTTTCTGTCGTGGTCACCATTGTCTGCTTGGGGTGGGGAAGAGGATTATCCACCGTGAGCAGCTGGGATATTATTTCTCAGTTTTCACATTTCTCCCTCCCCAGCAGTGCAGACCATCCTCCCACTGTGGTGACTTTGGGTTCCCTCTCCCAGTCTGATTTGTCACTCAGACCTCAGTGAGGTGGGGGAGCAGCAGGCACTGCAGGCTCTGCTACACAACCCCAGGCTGGTGACCCCAAAATGATGTCCAGCATTGAGTTGTGTGTGACTCATAACTGCACATAACAGCAGGACGATCCATTTCATGATTGTTGCTAATTATAAAATCAAACCATAGAAGTAAAAGCTTCAAATCAATGAATAGTTTGGTTTTTTTTTTCTTCTGTGTGGAGGAACAAATCAAGAAATCTAAATATTTAGCCAGAGATTTCTGCAATGCTGTGGGGGATTTATTGACAGCCACATCTAGTCAAAGCTTCCCCCAGCTCCTCTACCTCTGTACTATTTGAATTCCTGCTGGTCACTGAATTATTTCTTTTCTTACTATTTCCTGTGCTTTAAAAGTGGGGAAAGCGCAATCAAATTATCGTCATGCTCATTTGGTTAATCACCCATTTAGTTACTTATTCAGTTCATTAACAAGACGCTGGCTAGTGTCAGTGTGGAGGAAATTCAGAGAGGCAGGCAGTAAGGAGACAGGATATAGGAGAAATAGGCCATTACTCCAGCCCAGTGAATGGCAATTTCTATCCCTCTTTTCTGCTACGTCACTTCAGTGCACAGTTTGTTCTGGATTTTAAAAAGCAGCCAGCAAACACGAAGAAAGCATTCTGCAGATCACCGTTGTTTGTTAGATTCCATTTAGATTCAATCCAAAGCTCTGCAGAAAGACCAAACCACCTATTTTAGGACTCCTTTTTTTTTCAGTTGAGAAAAATGTGCTGCTCCACAGGTCATAAGATGCCTGTAATTATGACCCCGAATGGATAGAAATGCTGCTTCTTGAGACAAATTCTATCTGACAGTTTTTACAGTACGTTCGTTCAGAGCAAAATGCCCTGTCCCCTGTCACCCGGATTGAAATTATTAAGGAAGACAGACATTTCACTGACAACTCTAGCCTGAGGGGGGAAAATATTCCTTCTGTTCCCCTCTGAAGGTCAGAGCTCACATAATGCAAAACACTTAGAACACGCGCGTACACATGCTCACGCACATGCGGATGAAACTTTCACTTCAGCAGAGCTCTGGATGGCTTTGATGGAAAATAGGAATCCACGTGTGGGTAACTCAGGGAGTTTGGGCCAAAAGAGCTGGGCCTTGCATTTCTTCAGTGTTAATTCTCGTTGTCTTGTAAGTAATCTCTCTCCTCCGCATGTAAATCACATCAGGAGATGGTCATGTGTACTCACATGTTCGTACTTCCCCTCACATGATACGTGCCCAGACGTGGCACATCAGTCACTGGCAACTCCTCCGACAGTGTGGGATCTGTGGGATAGTCACACTTCCCTGGTATCTGTTTATTCTTTCAAAACATTTCGTGCTTTCTTTTCCGTGCTGTTAAAAGCCCATTTGCAACCTGTATGTCCCATTTCTCACTTATCTGCGTGTCCAGCTGTCATTTGGCCCAGTCTGTCACCCAGCAGTGTCCCTGTGCTGGGGATGTGCAGGTCCTCTCTTGTCAGAATACCGACCCTGGCTGCTCCAGAGCTTTTCTGTGCTGGAGGAAGGGCAAATCCTGGCCCTTCAGTGCCTCCCCAGCCCCGGCTGGACGTGTGAACACAGCAGTGCAGCCGCAGATGAGCTGTCAGTCACCGTGTCCTGCCTGTGGATCACCAACCTCACTTAATCTAGGGCTGAAAATTGGACCTGAGCCAAGGTGAGCGAGGGTGAGAAACCAGCCCACAGCTCATTAACCTCTCCCCACTGCACAAAGGCTCTGTCTTCCCCAAATTCCCAGTGAATTGGATGGCATCAGGCTCATGCCGGGTCCCTGCTGACCACACACGTGTCCTAGTGTCATTTGCACCGAGTTTCCCTGGCAGGACCCAGCTCCCAAGCCCTGACCCTGCTTTTCCAGCCTGTCCTAGAAACACTTTCCAGGGTGTTAATGGGCAGCTGGTTCACAGCTGCCCTCCCAGCACCCCAGGATTGAGCCCTTCACAGATGCTGGTCTGTGCATCTTCCACAAACCCCTGGATTGGAGTCCAGACCATCTCATTGCCATGGCAAGGATGTTCTCAAGTGCACACTGGTACCCATGGCAGAGTGGGAAACAGAGCTGGGAAGCCTTTGTGCTGCATTTACTCACAGAAAAAGGGTGGAAATCCCAAATCCCACTCTGTACTGCCTATTCCATACCTCCTGCCCCACTGTGCTCCTGCCGGGTGGGAACACAGCCCTGCTCAGCCCCAACTCCTGCCCCTGTCCTGGCTGCCCTTCCCAGAGGGACAGCAGCTCCTGCAAGGAATCTTCCCTCAGATCTGCAAGAATCTCCAAACTTTTCTTTCTTCTTTCTCTCACTCCCTCTTTTTCTAAGTTTAATTCTGAACAGCCGGCTGCGTTCAGCCTGACTGGTTTGTTATGGCTTATAATTTGTGTTAGGATTAATTAACTAATTACCGACAAATGTCCGTTGGCAAGATTCTGCTTCTGCTTGTCAACTTGAAGTATTTAATTATTTTAATCATTTACTTTCATCTTCAGAATTTATGCTCTTCCAAGAGCGTTTCTAGGCATCTTTTAATTATTATTCTGATTTTTTTTCAGAGGGGTGGCGAGCTGGGGGGAGAGAGCTGGGGGATGGGATCAGTCCTCATTAACTATTTCAGTGAGGAAATTTCCTTGGAAAGCCATCCCTGGATTTCAGACACTGGTGCACGAAAGGGACAGTCCAGGTGTGTGGGAATGCACAGAGAGGGATGGGCTGGGCTGTCACTTCCCAGTAAGAGTCCTCCTTTTTCCTGAAGGATTTCAGGGATGTGAACTGGAGATGCCGTGGGTACTGTTCCTTGCTCTAAGAGTCAAGCAGATGTTGATTTACACAGAGGCTTCATCTGCCAGGAACAACCCCTAAATGCAGGGGAGTGCTCAGGACACCCTATAAGACAAAAGAGTCTCTACAGGATGAAAATTGGATTCACAGCCACTGTGCCAGCAAGTAAATAAAACAAGATTGTAGGAAAGCATCCATTTATATAGGTTTTTCATCTTTAAAATATCATGAATTGCTGAAAAAGCACAAACTGAATCCTGCTTTGAGCATCCCATGGGTTTGAACATGGAAAGCAGGAGCTCATGAGAATAAATCTGGGCTGGGATCCTGTCCCGGGGCTGTGGGCATGTACAGAAATCCTGTCCCATATCTGTGGGCATGCACTGGAGTCCCAGACCCTGGATGTGCTGCCAGCTGTGGGACAGGAGGGCAGCACGTAACTGGGACAGTGGAGAATCCAGTCAAAGACTTTTTTTTTACAGGAAATTCCATGTGGTTGCCACAGACAAGGTCCTACATGAGCACAGTCTGAGTGAAAAGTCAATTTGCTCAGAAAAGCAGCACCTGAAAATATATTGTATAAATAATTCAATGTATGCATTTAATTCTTCCCTTCCAAACACACCGGCCTTGCTGTTCCTTCCCAGTTTTGATCTCCAGGTGGGGCAGGGCACCACAGTGATGTGAAGGTTTTGATTTTCACCTGCTCACACAGTATGATCCCAGACTCTGGGTGTCTTCCTTCTTTTTCCTTCACACACTGAAGCTACAGCACTTGTGTGGGATTAAAACACAAGAGAAGGAAGTGTAAGAAGCTGATAAAAGCGAAACTCAGAGTCTTTCACTGATACTTTCCATCAGATTTCCAGACTTTTTTTTCCCTGCAAAATGCTTTATGCTGCCAAGAAACCAAATTCTGAGGGGCTTGTAAAATCTTCCTGTGGTGGGCACTGCCCAGGCAGGCACCACCCCACATCCTCCAGTGGGACACACATACCCCGCTGACTTCATCATGAGTCTCTCCAGGAAAGACTAATGAAGGATTCAGCCCCAAGAATATTTCTTTCCTGAGACAAATGAATCCCTTGGACCGGAGCATTGAGGAGAATGTGCTATTTAAAAGGTTTCTTGAGGGTACGTAATTATATTGAAAATAATTAGGGGCAAGGCAGCAGTATTATTACTACTTATCATATCACTCTAAACTTAATCCAGTCTGATCTTTGGGAATGCATTGGAAATGCAGAGGATGGACCTTTCTTGAACAAGATGGGTCCATAATGTTGCTGGGTTTGAGCTGATGTGGTAGACAAGAGTTTCTCCTTAGAAATCACCTAATGATTGTCCCAGAAGGGAGTGGAGGACTCAGGAAGGCTGGAGCATGGCCATGGAGTCTGTGGAGCCTGGACTTCCATGCTGGTCATTTGGTCCTCTGGACAAACATATTCCATGACCTGGCAGCCTTTAAGGTGACACAGACCCTTTCCTGAAGACACAACAGCCCCTGGGGTGTGATTTGTGAGGTGAGCAGAGGCTCCCAAGGAGCCCAGGGAAGCAGCATTGCCCTTGTGAGCATTCATGGAGAGATCTAAACGAGATTGTTTTAATTAACTTCAAAATCCTGTTAATTAGAAGTCTCTCTGCATTAAAAATTGCTCTAGAGACCAGACCAAGCCGTGGCTACACATGAAGACAGAGGAAGAGGCAGGTCAGGCATGGATGGCTCACACTCAGGACCTGTTTGGAGCAGAGGCTGCCAAATATCAGGGTTAAAAATCCACCTGGAGTCTCAAGGCTGCTCAGGAGGCCCAGCTGAGGATCCCAGGGCAGATTGTGGCATGGCAGGGGCAGAGCAGGACGTTTTGGAGAGGCTAAGAGCTGCTGTGGGACCTTGGGAGACAGGAGATGTGACCAAAGCCCCAGCAGAGCTGGGCTGGAGGGTTTGGGAGAGCCTGCAGCCAGGGAAACTGAGGCATAGAGGGAGCACAGGGTGCTGTAAAGCTGTGAACAACTCCTGGGGTGGGCTGTATGGCCCCCAAGAAATCATCCCTGTGGAGAGCACAGGGGCTTGGAGGGCTCTCCAGTGGAAGAGGAGCAGCTCTGGGGTCACAGAGGAGCAGGAGCTGGGCTGGAGCTGAGGGTACGGATGGGTCTTTGTGGGAAGGAGAGCCTTGTCCTATTGAAGGCTGACAGAATGAACTTCAGTTTATGCCCCTGGCAGTTTTTTACAGCTCAGCTATTCCATTTAGGGGTTGGGAGCCAGTGGAAGGAAGCTCGGATCGCTTCACTGACCAGCCATAACATCCAGCCAGTACATTAACTGCCCTGCTGCCCTGATCTGATGTGGTTTTACAGACAATAGCTACTGGCTATTTAGGCAATGTATAAATTAACATATTCTGCACAAACTAGGAGCATATTTAAATTAAAAGAAAGTGCCCTTTATTTGTCAATCATCCAACATCCACAGATTTACATTCCTTTAAAAAGAAAATTTCAGCCATCTTAATCCTACCTCAAACTGTTCATCTTCATGAGGGAAAAATGTTGTTTGATTGCTCGAGTGTTGCTCTGCCCCCCTTCCCCTGCCTCTTTCCTTTAATTAAAACAATCCAAATCTGCTCTCCTGGAATTTCTTTCCCAGATTGGCTGAGTAACTTGTGACCTTCATTTCTGCCCAGGCTGGAATCTGCTGGCACGCAAGGGTCAGAGATGAGGAGATAACAGGGCGCCACCAGAACCTGGGTGCACAGAAGTGTTTGGGGTGTTGTAGCAGCAAACTTTATCTGCTGCTGTTTCAGTATTGATGCCTGACATGGCAATAAAGAAGAAATGGGAATGGAGGAGGTGTTGGATTTGACAAAATCATGCTTAAAGGGTGAAAAAAATGACCTGAATGATATTTTCCAAACTGTAGCAGCCTGAGTCACTCAACTCTCAAGTGCCATTTCCAGTATTTTTAAGACCTATATGATGCTGGTGAAAAACATTTCCAAGAAGCTCAGGGTTCCTTGGAGCTCTACAGCTCTTGCAGATGTGAATTGCCACAGCTCAGCAAATTATCAAAGGGCTTTTCTCTTGACAGCAGCTGTCGGCAGTGAAGCACCTTTCCCTGCTTGATGGTCTGATCAGGCACCAGTGAGATCTGGTGGCTCTTAGCAGCACAATTCTGTTTGAATATTCGAACTCTAGTTTCTGTCTATGGAAAGTTAAAGTAAGTTAAAGGAGTAAAATGCAAAATAACTCTGTTCTGAAACGTTCCTGACTGTCCTATCCCAGCTTCTGCCCGGCTCCTGTGGAATAGTGCTCAGAGAAGGGACATAAATTGCAAAAAAAAAGGGAAATATTGCTAAGAAATGCCCATTTGGCAAAGTTTGCCTTTCTCTGCCTGTCAGCCAGATGCCGACACTTCACTCTTCCCAGCAAACCACGGCCAGTGTGTTTATTTAAGACCCAAATCAGCATCGATCAGGGTCTGTCAGTCACTCTCCCGGAATAAAGCGCCTGGGCCTGAAGTGCGGACGGTAATGGACACACGCTCCAATGAGCTTGCAGCCATCCCACCACATGCCCCAAGGCTGAAATTCTATTATTATTATTATTATTATTATTATTATTATTAAGAAAATAAACACTTTGTTTGTTAAGGAACTGTATTTAAGGCACTGAAATGGAGCTTTCTTTAGCACAGAGGGGTCTTTCCTGTAACTATCAGCTATGGAGCGGGTTTGGAGAAGCTGGCTGAGTGCTGAGCCTGCAGTGTGGGGCAGCCTCAGCTCATCCTGCAGTGGTCCCAAGGGATGAGGAGGAGGAGAGCTGCTCCAGCAGGCAGCATGGATCCTGCATAGTCTGACAGCGTTGTAGTGCTGGCTGGAATCAGGCTGTGAATAACATCTGAGAGGTGTGAACGATGCAGCGTGCAGGAGCCTCCAAATTACAACAACTCACCAAGGGAAAACCACCCCGACAGCCTTCAAAATGGAGTTACCTCCTCCCTGCTCCCCTCCTCCTCCCACCTGCCTTTCATTTTTCCTCATGCATGGAAGGTATTAATTACTCAACGTGCTTTAATGGCTCGCAGGAAGTGCCCTGCAGCAATCTCGGCATGGAGCGAGCTTTGCCCGGTACGTGGCCAAGGAAGAGGAGCACGGTGTGACGCTGCCGGGGCACAAGGTGTTTCCTGTGGCCCTGTGGAAGAAATCCCATTTTTCTGAGTCCTCTGAGCAGCTCTTTTATCTCTGGTGTTCAGCTAAAGCAGCTCCTGTGCCCTTAGGGTGGCTGTGCAGGGTTTGTTAACCTCTGGGACAGGCAAACCGTGACCTCTCTCCTCCTGGGAATGAGCACGGCTGCTTGTTCCTGCTCACTGACATTTGCTGCTGCTGCTGAGCTGTGCCTAACCTGACTGAACTGTGCCTAACCTGGCTGAGCTGTGCCTAACCCTGTTAACCTGTGGGGAGAAGCCAGAGGAGCATAGACAGATAACCCACCCTGCTGTGGGAGAGCAGAACGGGGACACATTTCACCTGCATCCCCCAGGAAGGTGTCCATCCTGCAGCAGAATGCAGTGTTGAGATCAGCAAGTGCTGGGCTCCAGGACTCCCCCTTTCTGCTTCCAGCTCTGTGCTCCAGCTGTCAGAGGAGGAGTTTGGGCACCAGGCTTGTGTCTGGCATGAGGAACTCACCAGTACACTCCTCCTGCTTGCAAGGACTGCAGGAACCTCCTACAAAATTTTGTTTGTACCAGCAATTTTAATAAAGAATTTGGAAAATAAGCATCTGTAGCAGCAGGGCGCAAGAAATTTTTAACCCCAGCAACCTCTGGCTCAGCACTGAAACCTGGGATGCCACTCCCTGGGGAGGCCCTGAGCTTAAATCTGGGCTGTCTCCTGCTCCCAGACCCTGCTTTCATTGCACCAGCCTAAAACCAACAGCAAAGCACTCATCAGATTGATGTACAAAGAGGTGGATATGGGGCAGTTCCAGCTGTCTGAGGCTGCATGAGGCAGGAGCCAGGTCTGAGTCTCAGCCCTGGGATTCCTGAAATTTGCTGGCCCTTGATCGACACAGTGCTGGCAAGCTCTGGGAGAAAAGGTGATAAAAACCCTCTCCTGCGAACAGACATTAATTCACAGACTATCATGGCCAGAGATGAACCCTTGTTTTTGCTCTGCCCTGCCCTTTCCCACCGCTGCCAGCTCCATCCCTGCTTTCAGCACCAGGAAATCTGAGCACCATCCCCGCAGAGCCGAGTGCCTGGTGCCCACCGGTGAGGGACCCGCCGAGGCAGCAGGGCTGAGCCAGGGGAGCACGGAGCAGAGCAGCGGCGCACGGGAGCAGAAGGGCATTAATCACCTCGCTGTGATTAGGGGCTCAGTGAGCACAGCCTGCCTCGGGGCCTTTCTGCTCCCTCCGAATGCCCCAGTTTGCTGCGCTCTCCGACAGATGCAGCCCGGCCGTGTGCACCGGCCCTGGTGGCTCCAGCTCCTGCCCACCCTCTGCCAGTGCTGCTGGAGGTTGTGTTGCCTGGATGGAAATGGTCATTTCTTAATTGCTTTTAGTGCTTTGCTGCAGTGGAGACTGGTAAAAACCGAGTGTGCCTTCCATTGTACTCCAGCTCCTGTCTGTGAGTCACCTTTGTGGTTGGAACTGGAGTCTCTGGTCTCTTCCTTGTGGAGAGATGAGGTGGCAGCAAGGACAGCATGGCCAAGGGTTTTGTGGGAGCTGAAGCCCAGGAGAGGCCATCAGGAACACATCAGGGCAGCAGAGCTGCTGGAGGAGATGTGTGGAAAGCAGGAACAAGGGGACACAGTGCTCCACTAAGGGAGAGCGTGGCCTGGGCTGCATTGTCCTGGGGAACAGCACCCACCTCACCAAGGAGATGCCGAGATGATTTTTTTCCCCATCTAGAAATGTACAACTTTATTCACTCATAGCCGTCCTTTCATTGCACGGAGATGTGTGTGGCCGCACACGTTATTTTAACTTCACGGCTCTCCCATCCGTACATAAAACAGCCCAGGGAGCTGGAGTTGATTCATCTGTTTGCCACAGAAGATGGATCAGTTAGCAAATTATTTTATTGACCCGCAGCGCTGCTCAAGGTCATTTGTTTCAGTGGACAAGCAGCACGCCTGGCATGCAAACGGGGCTGAGAGGGAACCTCCATATGTGACTGGCATATCCCAGCCCCTGGCCTCATTGAGGAACCCTCAGCATCAGGCTGGAGCCCTCACAGCCTGGCTGTGCTCGTCGGATAAGCTCAGCATTTGGGCTGTGATGCTGTAGCTGTCTCCAGGCTTTTATCCCTGGCTGCTGCTGGGAAAGAAAATCCATCCTGCTTTACCAGAATGTGGTTTGGAATCTTTTTGCTTTGTTCTTAAAGGGCAACAAAAACCATTTGTGGTGAGTCAGGGAGGAATGGAATTAAGTAGCTCAGTCCTCATCCAGACATAGTCCAGGTCTGTAGATTGTAAGGATGAGATATGCGCTGAAAATCGCACTGTAGAAAATCCAGGCTCTTCGCAGGCTGCTGATCTTCTCCCAGAAGCAGGCAGGGAGAAAAACTTATAATTTCTTACAAAAATGGGGGTGTCTCTGCAGGTTTGGTGAGCATCCCTCCTGCCCCACAGCCTTGTGAGGTCCCACCAAGCACAGAGACCCCTGAGTGCCCCGGCACATCTCGCTCTTGGATGTCCTGCTGCCATCCACTGCTCCGGAGCATCTCCACTTCCCACTGTCCTCCCTGAGCTTCCCGTTGAGCTGGGGCCTTGCTAACCTTCATTGACTTGCCTAAACATTTATTAATTGATCGCTGCAGGGTTACCACAGGCTTCTGCTGGCATTGGGGGGAGATGGGATGTCCACGGAGTATCCTCGCATGAACTCCCGCCATACCTCCGGCTCCGCGTGCTCCGTTCTGCATCTGCTGCTCTTGCTGAGCAGCTTTTAACCAAAGACATATGGGGCCCATTAACACGGTTTTGCTTGTTTGCAGAGTCTGATCTTGGGAAGAACTGGCTGGTTTCAGCTCATGGTTAAAAATCTCAAGCTTAGGTGATGCAGGAGTAGAGCTGGAGCCAGCCCTGCAGCTGGGTGTCGGCACACAGGGGTTCATCAACTCAGGATGAATGCGGGTGAAATCCACCATGGACACAGACCAGATTAATTATATCGAAGTAATGGATGTCTCCTTTTGCCCAGCTTAATGCTGAGTCCTTCCTATGATAGGTTTTATTCCACCTGTGTGGATGGAGGGGAGGGGAACAGGGAGGAAAGCCCAGGCTACAGGGATGTGCAAGGAAACAATCCTGATGCAAAGTACTTAAGAACATCTCTGTCCTGCACCTCTGCCTCAAGAAATGGATCTAAAGTAAAAGCTGGGCTTTCTCCATCTGTTGCCCCACCCTAGTCTTCACACTTTTTTTTAACTTTACAAATGTGCCAGATTTAAAAAAAAAAGAGAAGGAAAACCAAAAAGGGAAAGTAGCACATCCTTTTGTGCAAGGCTTTCTTCCAGTCCCTGTTAAGTTCCTGTACATGCTGACAGTTTTACAATTTACATGACAGCTGGCTTGCTTGGAGGAGATCTCTGTTAATTAAAATAACACAAAGGGAAAGAAGCGAAATCGTGTCAGCGGATAATTAATTCAGAGCAGGGCACCAGGCTGTGCGCCGATCCCGCTAACAAAACTCTGCAGGAATTCGCAGCTTTAGAGTCCCAGTCCTGCTGAGCCTCCTGGAGCCACTCACTGCTCAGCCCCTTCTCCACACCAGGCTGTCCCTTCCCGCAGGACACACTGCCCTGCCCTGGGTGCAAGTGCTGCATTCCAGAGAGAGCTGGGATTTGGACACGTGCTTTCCTGAGGTGCTGGGTCCAGCCCTAGTCCTTCTGCCCTCCTCCTCCTCGTTGCCAGGGCTCTGCCTCTACCAAAGGGATCCTTTCTGCTCCTGCCCCTTTGTCCTGAACCCACGGGCAAGGCCATGGAGAGCATCTCATCCCCCAGCAGCTCCACTGCTCAGTGCTGGGGCTTCCAGGGCTCACTCAGCAGGTACCCGGCCAGGGGCCAGCACAGCCCAGGCCAAATCCTTCCTGGCGGCAGCCGGGCGGGTTATCTCTTTCCTCCAGCCCCACTCAGCATCAGAAGCTGATCCAGAGGCAGCTGCTGGAGATGGGCTCTGTCCCTCTTGGCCAAGCAGCGAATCTGTGGTGAGATGAGCCATCGATGCCTCTCTGTCAGGATGGGACTTATGGAATAGGAAAGGAATGGGTGCATGAGGGTGAGCCCTGGGAAGATTTGGGGAGCCCAGGGGGGCCTGGGGAGCAGGGAAGGCATTCCTGCATGGAGTAACAGGATTTAGTGGGACTGAGGACAGCGGAGCGAGCCAAGCCCTTGGCTGCCGGCCGCAGCCCTGGGGCGCTGGCTGGGTGCAGGCTGTGCTCTCACCATGCTCATGTCCCTCTGTGCCACCCCAGTGCCAGTGGTGGCACCTCACAGTGCCCTGGTGCTCCCTGTTCATGAGCAGGGACAGCGGGTGCCCCCAGCACCCTCCCCAAAATCGGCCACTCAGCACCTCACCAGCAGAGCTGTGCTTCGTTAACGATTCTGCAGCTCACTCTCGCTGCGTTAGTGTGCTGATCAGGCGGGCTCGGAGATGGGGAACAGCAAAAAAACATGGAAAGAAAAGAGAAAGAGCAGCCCAGGGCTCCAAAGCAGCTGAGGTGTCAAAGACAGAGATTTAATGAATGTGCCTGCGGTTCACCTGAACAGATGAGCATGAGCTAGAAGGAGAGAAGGAAGAAAATGGAAAAAAGGAAGGATCATTTTTCAGATTGGCAGCTCCCCTCCCAGACATCTTTTAACAAGAGAGGGGGAAAAAAGGCTTTAAAGGGCCAGCCAGCTGCTTCCCTGTGTTGTGGTGGGGACCCGGGTGCTCTGCACCCATTACAGGGGTCAGGCTGGGTTGGGGCTGTGACTCCCAGCCCCCCATGTCCCCTCAGGTGCTGTGGCACCTGGGTGCTGTGGGACCATGGCAGAGAGAAGGATGGGGAGCAACTGCTGAAAAAGGAGAGGAGGCAAAGCTGCTAGCTCACCCATCCCTGCCCCATGGAAAGGCAGCAGTGTCTGCCTGCACAGCCTCTCTGTGCCCTGAACAGGGCAATAAATGGGGGGTTGGCAAGGGCCAGCCCAGGACAGCGGCTCTCCCATGCCCAGAGCATCCAGCACACCTGGGCATCCCTTGGGCCCCAACACTCAATGGCTGGAGTTCCCTCTGCTCCATTGCTTCTTCCAGAAGTTGCTCTGGGAGCCTGGGAGAGCCTCAGTTCCAGAGTTTCTTCACAGTTTGGCAAAAGAGAGACTTTTGCTCCAGCTCCTTTTCTGTAACTATTTGCCGTGCATAAACCAACAGTGTGTCCAAGCAGTTGGCCATCAGTTGATCCAATGCCTCTCTGTCTAGTGGGAACAGTATTAATAAAATACTGTATTTATATAATAAATATTAATGCAATTTTATTTAATACAATTGTATTAAGTGCAATGTGTGATGTGTCCCAAGCCAGCAGCTTCCCTCTGCTCCTTCACATGAGGACCCACACCACGAGTCTCATTCAGACATCACTGCTGAGCTACATGGGTCTGTGGGAGCAGGGACAGGAGTAGTTCAAAAATAAAACCAGCAAGGCCAGCATTTCCCCATTGTGTTCCTGTCCCTCCCAGCTGGGTGCTGGGACCTCTGTGTCCCCCCCAGCCCGTCCCCCACTCCAGCACTGTGCCAAGCACTGCGCTTGGCTGCCGCAATTAGGGCGATCTGGGTTTCTTCGTAGCTGCAGGACAATGTTTTTGGAGGCAGGACTTTGATCTTATTTCCTAAGAGTTTCTCTTTCCCTTCCTTTTCATGTGTATTTTCCCTGGGTTTTGTCTCATTACTCAGGTGAAGGCTGATGTTCCCCACGGCGGCCGTGCCGGAGCCGCGGTCCCCGTTCACCCCCCGCCGTGGGGACCCGCAGGCTCGGGGACGGGGCATCCTCACGTCCTGGAGCAAGTTTGTCCACGGGCCTCTCCTGGGCAGAGGCTGCCAATTACGCTCAGCACGCCGAGCTCTGTCACATCGAGTTCTTGTCAGGGAAAACATGGCACTGGGGTCCTCCCTTCCTCTGTTTTTTTGTCTGTTGTTGCTTTTTTCTTGGTATTTTTAATGATTTCGCAAAGGAGCCCTAACGACAGAGATGAGGGCACTGCCCAAGTGCTGCTCTGGAGAGTCTGGGACTGTCACCCCCTGGCAGGAGAGGATGGGGACAGGGACAGCCCTGCAGGAAGTGCCACCCAAGTCCAGGCAGCCACAGGGCGCTGTCAGTCTCTTGAGATGTGCTGTTGGCTCAGGCCTGAATATCAAAGTCATCCTGGATAAATAAATAAGTAAATCTTGTCCCCTGAATATCAGCATTTCTTCTTAGAGCAGGCCCAGCCTTCTTGCAGCCGTAATCCTGCCCAACACCAATCTCCGATTAAAACTCCAGTGCTGAGTGAGTCGTAATTCTCAACACCTCAGGGCCATTTTATTATTATCATTATTTTTTTTTTTACCCATTAAAACCTGTTTTCTCTAAATGAAATAAAATAGGGGCAGAGATAACAAAACTCATTGCTTTTTCATATATATATATACATATATATATATATATAAAAGAAAGAAACATTTTGCATTTAAAAAAAAAGTTAATAAATGGCCGAGCCCCAACAGATGGGGGTGTGTGTGGAATTTGCATTTTTCAGATTAACATGCACGAGCGAAGATAGAAAACGCACTTGCCTGGGGGAAATAATTTGAGAAATCTTTGCATATTTTATTTAAAAGCATGCCACGTTAGGCAGGGTAATAATGCAGAGCGATGGTGATTAGGTTAGGCCTGGAGGGATTGCAGCCTGGGACCCTCCCTCCTCTTGATCCGGCTCATCCTTTCGCCGAGCCCCCCTCAAACCTTTGGTGTTACAGCCCAGACACCCATCCCAAAATCCAGCCCTGCTGGGGTGTTGGTGGGTTTAACCCCATGGATCCATGAGCTGCTTCTCTCCTCACTTCCAGGTGACAAAAGGATGCTGGTTTAATTTCACCCCAAGCTCCCGAGCCATGGGATCCCCACACGTGTTGGTAGAGGGAGGGAATCCCCGCTCTGGGTTCAGCCCTCTCACAGGTGAGGTGTCTCCCTGGGGCTCTGCAGATCCCCTGGGATTTACAGCACTCCTCAGGAGCAGTCAGGGGTCCCAACACCCCAATCCCACAGGATGCTTGGGACATCACAGAGGTGGAGTTCAGGTGTGGCAGCACCGAGGTCCCGCTTCTGCCAAATCATTTGTGCCATCTCCTGTTTGATGCCAGGGAGCAAATCAGGGCTCATCCCTAAAAGTGCTGGGGACACTGCACATGGAATGTGCTTTAAAAATTCATGGACTTTCCTGAGGGGTTCAGACAGCTTGGGAGAAATTGGGTGATCTCTCATAACCGCTAACAGCCTGTTCATGGCATTTATAGAGCTCCAGTCCTCTGAGCTGAAAGGTGGATTTTCTCTCATCCCACAGTGAGGAAGAGGAAGGTGAAACAAGCCCAGCGCTGGGTGCCAGTGGTCCTTCAAGACACACTTCTCCCAGACAGCAGAAATGGGCAGCCTGTGCCCTACTCCAGGGTCACAACCCCACAGCCATCAGCTCTCAGGGACTGTGTTGCTCTTCAATTCCACCTAAAACACCAACACCAGGGCAAGGATGCTGCTCTGGCCTTGAAAATATTATTCTCCTTTTTAATGTCAGCCTCTACAGTGTTTAAAACTTAAGATCTTGTTTGTCAGATCTCTTTCAAGCTGAGATCTTGCCACCATTCAAGAAATTCTTCATCTGGGGGTTTCAGGGAAGACAGTGCAGTGGAGCAGAGCTTGGAGCAGATCCCGAGCAGCCAAACCAGTGGTGGGCACTGCCCATCCCTTCCCAGCCATATCTGGGGGGGGTCCCAGGTGCTCAGCAGCCCCAGTGCTCCTCAGAGCCACCACCAGCACCTCCAGACCCAGCTGGAAATACGGCAAAAACCCTGGCAAAACCAGGCCCTTGGAAAGCTCCTGCCACTTCCCTGGCTTTGAAATCTGACCCAGAGCCTGACTCTCTCCCTGTCTGCTCCCATTATTAATAAACTTTGAAGGGCTCCCTTCTGTCCTTAATGAGATTAGTGTTATTTTCATGCATTGCTGCAGGGCAAAGGACTGAAAAAGTGGCTGATCTGTAAACTAAAGGGTGCTAATCTATAGAGGGTGGGTCCCCCATTCTCATGGCCTCGGGGGCTGGGTGAGAGTAATCAATTAAAAGAGGGGATTAGAGGTGCCGTGGTCACCTACTTTATTGAGGTCACCCTGACACCCTCCCAGCTCAGGCACACGAGGGTCCAGCTCAGTCATTGAGGCTCTTAGAATTAAAAAAGCCTTAATCACCAGCCCCTGTTCAGGCTCCGGACCCAAAGGAGCAGTAGGGAAAATCTGTTGTTAATATATTAATGGGCACAATTTGCTTAGTGGGTCTGTCTGGGCTTTGTAAATTAATGCTAATTCAAAGCTCAACCTCACTGTCTTGTGGTTTGTTTTTTGTTTTTTTTCAACTTTATTCAAGTGCCTTCTTTTTGCCAGGAACTTGGGGAGGAAAAAATACTCGACCTGGCCAAATAGGGAGTTGTTTCTGCTGTGGTTTCATAGATGTTTTAAAGGCAGATTGCTTAAGGAAGAAAAGGATGGCCTTGTGCAGACTGTGTCCAAACACAGCTCCAGTGGCCATAATTGTGGAGATAAGAGATTTTCTCTCTGAGGATTTCCTTACCAGAAATGCCTTGGGCAGCTCTGGGCAGGGATTGAGTCGCTGCCCCTGTGTCCTGTTAGCTGTTGGTTAAAAACCAGCTGCACCGTGCATGTTGTACTCCTGGGATTTCTGTCCTTCCCTTTGGATCACAAATCTGTGCCTGAAAATGGCCCAAAGCCCTGACCTGCCCCTGGCCCATCTTTGGGGACAGGAAAGAGCAGTTTGCTACAGGACCGGGGCTCTGACAGTAATTAAAAGCCTCTTTGCAGCAAGCAGGAGCCTCAGAGCATCCAGCGAGGACTGCAGCACACCTGAGCCCTGGGGGATGCAGCTCACACCTCACCTGTCCTCCAATGTCCTTCCCCTGGGGTGTCCCAGCCACCCATGGGACATCCCACCCGCCTTGGGGACACCCCAGGCATCTCCCAGCACTGAGCCCAGCAATTCTCCCCGCAGCCAAGCTGTGCCCCAGCAGCAGCCTGTGCGTGGTGGGCGTGGGAAGCCACGGTGGCAGTCAGGGGTGCCACTGTTGTCACCCGCAGACGTGGCTGGGTGGCACCGTGCTGACACTCATTCGCCCTGAGCCCGTGGGACTTGTCGCTGCCACCGTGACACGTCCCCCGACACCCGCGGGGTCCCAGCCCGCCCTGCTCCCTGGCAGGGACCCTCTGATGCGCCTGTCCTCGCCTCCACGTGCGAAAGAGATGTCACTTTGGGTTTATCCCCAGCCCCGTTGCTGTCTGGGTGATAGTTCTGGAGTGCTAAAGGGATTAGCAGCCGTCTGCTGAGCCGGGCACGGCGCCGGGCTCGGGCTCATAACGCACAGAGTGTGAAAATAATTGCCTTAATTTCAAGACCAACTTTAGACAGAGGAGGAAACATGCTGTGGGGGAGATGGTTCCTTTTCTGGGTGCTGGGGGAATGTCAGGCCCACAGGAAGGAGTTTTCCATAAATTGAGGATGGGCAGCACGTGCAAGGAGCCAAGACTGTCCTGGATGCCTCCAGGAATTTGGGGTGCGTGGGACAAAGAGGTGTCCTGTCCAGTCACTGGTTCTGGTGATTATAAGACCACTGGTTTTGTATGGAGGCTTGTGGCTCACCCCATCCCTGCCCCAGAGGGGAGATTCCCCCTGCACAGGGCCTTATACTGGGAATGTGGGCACCTGCTCCTGGCACGGAGCTGAGCTGGGAGCTTGGAGGCAGCAGCCATTAGGGAAAAGCAGCTGGTCCAGTGACTCATGGCACAGCCTTGGAAGGCCTCAGGCTGGGCAATTTAGGAGCTGTCATTTGCTGTGAACACTTTCTGGAATTTTGTGTAGAAACAGGAGAAAGAAAGAGTTTCTTTGGGCTGGAGATGCCACTGGGGACACAGAGGCTCTTGCTCCACCCTCAGCATCTCTGCTGAGCCCAACATCAATCAGCTCCCAACATCCCACCTCTTCCACAGCAGTCACACCAGCCCGAGGACCGGCGCTGCTCCCTGGGATGAGGGACAAGGATGAGGGACAAGGATGAGGGACAAGGTCTCTGCCTCACTGCCTCCACCCCACCTCCTGCTCCATCCCCTGGAGGGCCGGATGCCCCGGAGGGCTCTGGTGGGCCGGGAAGGGGGGACAGCCCTGGGCACCCCCAGCCCTGCCGCTAAAGCCCGGCGTTGGCAGCGGGTTTAATCCGCGCAGCGCCGCTCGGGGCTGCATTGCCATGGGCAATGCTGGATTAGGGACCGGCCGCCTCACGCCTTTGTCCTCCCTTTGTGCAGCATTTTGCTCGCCTCTGCCTTAAACCTTGTAACCATTTTGCTGCCTTTTAAAACCAGCTTGAATAGGGGGTGGGATGCAGAGGGGGTGCTGGGGAGAGGGGCCGAGGCTTTGAGGTTGAAGAGAGGCATTCAGGCTGCAGCTGCCCCGTCTCAGCACATTCCCCGTGACCCCCACGGGCACCGCCGCGGCCACCGAGCAGCATTGGCAACGCGGCCGCTCCGGGACAATCCACCTGCTTGCTCGGGACAAGCACTTTCATGCCTATTGGGATTAGAGATTTTAAGTGTCGTTCCAAATTGTGCGGATAAACAGTCTTGTGAAAACTTGTTATCGTGGGGAGACGGCCCCGCCGCCACCCTCCGTCCCCGGCCTTTTGTTCGGGCAATTTTTATTGCCGGATTGGATTTGATGAGGTTTAAGGTTTATTCTTAGGACTCCATTGAAGAGCTGATCCTTTGTCTCCCGCCGTGGAGCGTGAAGAATATGAAACGTAGGCAAAAATAAATCTGCTTTTCACACATATTAGCCCCTGGTACACGCGGGGACCACCAAATGCAGCTGAGAGCAGCAGTACCCCCAGCCCTCCGCCCCAGCCCCCGGCTGCACGAGGTCACTCTGGCCTCCACACCCTCTCCCCAATTTCTGTGGTCCCCTCTGAGCAGGGACAGACCTGGGTGGTCACTTGTGACCTTCTCCCAGCACAGTTCTCACTGCAAGAGCCACCCAGGGCTGCTCTGCTGACATGGATTTAGGAGGTGTAAAGATCCCAAATGGTTGTGCGGGGGAACATCCCTCCCTGCCCACCCCCCCAAAACTCCAGCCCCACAGGCAGGTCAGTCCCTTAATCGCTTCATTTGTCACCGGTGACTTCAGGAGAGATTAATCAGCAGGGTAATTCCTGAGGAAAGGTTGCTCCAGAGGTTGCTTTCATTTCAGAGGAGCTCCCTGCAAATTTCACCTTTACTGCAGGAGCCTGCCCCGACACGCTCCCAGCAGCTCCGGGATGAGCCCATGCCCCGGGCTCCATCCCCACCTTGTCCCCTCAGCCCAGGCTGCTGCCGGGCACTGGGTAAGGCTCGTGCCTGGGCTTTGAGCTGGCGACTCCTGAGCAGCCTCCAGGGCAGTTTTGGCAGCACCAGGAGCCAGCAGCAGGCGTCTGGCACGAGCTGAGAGGTTGAGTTTCTGGAAAGTCTGGAGCTGGAGGCAGAAAATCATGCAAAATTTGGTGCATTGGGCTTGTTCCAAGAAAAAAAAAACAAACTCAGGGCATGGAAAACTTGCGCAGAGCTGAACCAGAGCAGGGCTGGCCTGGAGGAACTTGGCTGGTTTTAATCCACATCTTTCCTGGTGGTTTCCAGTCCCTGGAGGTCTCTGGACCCAACTTCCCCATCTGCCAGGTCCCACAGCTGCCACAGCCTCGTCCTCCACTCATGAGGGAGGTGCAGGCTCTGGCGTGGCAGCACCAGCAGGGATGCAGCCTCCTCTGACAGGACTCGGAAAGAGCTGGCAAATGAGCAGGATGGGATTTAGGATGCTTGGAGATGGATATCCACTGTCTGGATGGTTGTCCCACCATGATATATCGTGGAAGGGGTGGCAGAGGAGGAGCTTGGCTGGGATGCCCACACTGGGGTCATGTCCTCAGGACATTTATTGTCCCCCTGTCCCACCAGACAGCCCTGGGCAGGGTCTACATCAGCCTGTCCCCCATCCACCACATCGTTTCCTGCTTTGCATCTAGTGAGATGATTCCCCAGATACCCAGGGATGTTCCAGCTCCTCCTGTTTGGATAAAATATCGGTAATTACACGCATGCCTAATTTGAATTATTTCCACAGCGCAATCCTGGCGCTTTGGACCCCACTGAGTAACGTGGCAGGAGACTCCTTCCTCAACAAGGAGATGTGGGGTGGTGGCGCTTCTGCTTCTGGCCTGGGTGACCCGTGTGGCCATCAGGTGACCCCCATGGGGTGCCAACAGCTCATTCCCAGCACCCAGAGAGGGTCCTCCCTCTTGAATGTACTTCAGGTGTCCATAAAGATGAGTGGAGAGGGGGATTTGACATCTGCTCTCAGACCTGCCGTGGGTGTCCCCCTATTGAGGGTGTGGGGAGTTAATTGCTGTGCCCATGGCCTCGTTTGTTGCCACAGAGCTGACAGATGCTTTCCCAGCCGCCACGCTGCTGTCACAAACTGTGGGGCTGGTGGAGAAGGTTCTGGGTGAGTTTCTTTGGCCCAGGCTGGGTAAAATGTCAAATTTGATTCGTGTCATGGTTCCTTCTGGCCCCGCAGTCGATGAGTGCAAAACTGGGGCTGGATGGGGAACAACAACTGGTTCATCAACTGTTCAAGGTTTTAAAACTTGGTTTTCTTCCAGCGTGCAACCAACCCGAGTCCTTCAGAAAGTTTTCCATGGCAAGCTGCCTGCATGTCCCGAGGAGCTGGGGACAGAGCATAAATCTCCCCCAGCAGGTGGAAGTTTTTGGGGTGCATATCTCAACCATGAGCATCTCCAGCCCCCCATTTCCTCTCTGCTGCCTGCCCACGCTGATCCCTGCTCTGGCAGGTCCCTGCCCATGCTGCAGGGCACATTCTCTCTGCATGGTGGGTTTTCCTCAATGCAGGGGTCTCTGCAGCCCCTCGCAGCCCCTCGCAGCCCCTCGCAGCCCCTCGCTGTCACATTGTGTTATTTGCTCATGAGAAGTGACTGGTGAACCTTCTCCTGCCATTCCCCTGTCTGCAAAATTCCCAGTGGCCACCCAGCACTGCCAGGGCACCAGAGGGGGGTGCTGGAAAGGGGACCCCAGAGCTCAGCACCCATTGCTGCCTCCCACCCACCAGCATCTGCAGCGGGTGGCTCCAGGATTGGAGAGGGGCATTATTTGGGGATTAGGCAGTGACACCTCAGGTGGGATTCATGCTCTGATGCCCTCCTGGGCACCGCCCCCCCAGGTTCCTGCCCATTCCTGCCTTTGTGGGCACGGGTCTGGGCAGGGCTGAGCCCCTTGTCCGGGGCATAGCAGCTCCCCCCCCTCACTGTTTCCTCCAATTCTTAATTCGTTCTCCATCATTTTTGTCTCCCCCTCCTCCCCCTCTCTGTCTCAGCTGCCTGATGAATGAAGGATGGGTTTTTAAGCCTTTTTTGCCCCCAAGGCCTGCAGCTCTGGCTCGGCTGCTATCGCTGGGATAAATGCAGCTTTTGGGCCCGGAGCAGCATCCGTCGGAGCCGCGGCCCCCCGCGCCGGGTTATCAATCCCCACTCAGCATCGCCAGCGCCGGGCTGGGTCCTCTCCACTGGGAGCCCTTTTCCTACCCTCTGGCCACAAGAAAGACCAGTCTGACTTAATTCTGCACAGTATCAACACCAAACAGACTCAGCCCAGCACTACTGGCTTTCCTAATTCGGCTTTGTATTCCTCGCTTTTCATGAATTTTTAAAAAGTTTCCATTTCTCCTGGGTTTTGGCAGGTTTGTTGGGGTGTGTGTGCCCCAGTGCTGGTCCTGCAGCCTCCTCCTCACTCTCCTGGAACAAACAAAGGAGGCAGAAAATCAGTTTGGGTCTCCTCACCCTGGGAAGTTTTTGGATGGGTTGAGAAACCAAGTGTGCCACGGCTCAGGAGATGAAAGGGCCGGCGTGGTGATCGCATCCAGAGCTTGGGTCCTGGCACAGCCGGTGCCACAGTGCCACTCCTCCCTCCAGCAGCACTCAAACGTGAAAATACAGATGGCGCCACTTGCAGGGCAGGGCTGGAGCCATGGGGGAAGGAGGTTTGGGAAGGGAAAACGAGCCAAGCCCTCAAACAACTTAAAAAACCCAAATGTGTTTCTTTGTTGTTTCGCTCTGTTGTTGGTGTGAAATGCAGCCTCCATCCGTGACTGGGAGCTGGAAGCTGTCTTCTCCCCTCTGGCCCTGTCCAGAGCAGAGAAATTAAGGCAGGACAGAGGAAAATGGAGATTCCAAGATGGAAAACATAGATAGGGTCTGCGAATGGAGCCAAGCCAGGCACTTCAGTTTAAGTCTAAGCCTCACTCCACCACACCAACTTGAACTTTTGTCCACTCCCAGTGGTCCACAGAGAGCTTGGAGACCAGTCTGGCCATCCCAGAGGCTGAAACCTGGGCCCAGTCTGCACCCCAGGGGTTCCTGTGTGCAGAGGCTGGCAGTGGTGACACTGCAGTCCCACCCATGTCACAGAGCTGGAGCCCGTCCTTGGCAGCCCCCAGCCCCACCCCAATGTGCAGCAGCCTGTGGGGAATTTTGTGCCCCCATCCTGGCCAGGAGGAGCCAGCAGCCTCCCCCAGTGAGCCCCTGGGGCTGCACAGGGCTCGTTGTCTGTCCAGGCAGAACCTTTGTTTTTAGCCCTCAATCAAACACCCATGGACAGACCGTGTGTGCAGCACTCGCATTATTATCCTCTTGAAGGAATAGAATGCAGCACTGGGGCTTTTGGGATTCAACCCGATGCTTCCAGGGCTCCAGATATTCCAGTGCTGATGCTGAAAGCTGGGAAGGCATTCCCTCCAGCGAGACAGCCACTACATCACCCGGGACCGTGCGAGGAAATAATGATGTACTGCTGGCCTTGGGGCACTCTTTGCAGCTCGATTGGCCTCCCTGGCAGAAGAATAACCGAGAGTTTATTGCCTCTCTTCCAGTGATCTTTACTCCCAGCTGTTTTCTCAGGGAGGCCTGGATCCCCATACCTCATCTGAAGAGCTGCTGGTGAGGCACTGAGTGGGTTCCTGGGCTGGTTTCTGGGGTGGGGCTCTGCTCTCACAGGGGAAATCCTGCCCCACCTCTGTCCAAAGCAGAGGATGATGTCTGGGACCCCTTTTCCCCTCCTCCTGCATGTGCAGTGAGCTCCTGGAGCAGCAGCAGCCTCAGCCTCATCCCAAATGGACAGCATCCATGTGCTTGCTCCTTCACACCATGTCCCCTTCCCCAGCACCAAAACACCCAGTGCATCTGGGCAAAGCCCCTGCAAGGGCTCCAAGAGCCCATTTCTGACTTAAATCCCACCTTCCTGGGCAGGAGAAAGGGAAAAGGAGCCCCTTCATGCCAAAAGTTGGTGATTCCTAGCTCCTGGTGCTGTTTACAGAGGGCAGAGGTGAGGTGGTGGCAGGTGATTTTTTCCCCCTTTCCCTGGCCCTGATGCAAACAGCCCTATTGCTACGATTCCTCTGTCATTAAAATGTAAATGAAAACAGACACAAAAACAATCTGAATTTCCAGCCGAGTTGCTCTTGCTTAATATTCTACCCCGAAGGGGGATGTGCGGAAGCAACAACATTTCAAAGGGAATCATTAAAGAAGGGAGGCTCAAACTGCGTTTCCATCAGATACCGCGGCTGAGCCCGGCACTCCGGGTCCCGCCCATCCCAACGCCGCTGGAAAGGACGGGCTGGAAAAGGAACCATCCAAGCCAGGGGGAGGAGGATGCTCACACTGAGCGGGGCTGTGCTGGTCACACCCCAGCGTGGCCCAGTTCTGGCTGTGGATGGGCAGCGGTGCTCCAGGTTCGTGTTTCTGGCTGCGGTGATCAGGCTGGGATGATGCCCAGATTTTAAAGCATTCCAAGGTTTTAGAAATAGCCTGGAAGGGTATCAGGGTTTGCAATGTGTCCTGACGCCTCAGCAAGGTGGGGGGAAGGTCCTGGTATTCCAAATCCTGCCTCCCACCTTGGCCACACCAAGCTCTCTTGGCACTGGTGTGGCTTTGCTCTGTTTCAGGCAGGAGGTGACTGTGTTCCTTCTGTATTTTACTCTGCCAGTGTGAGGCAGTTAAATATAAAACATCAGGGAGTGAGAATAGCCTGAAAAATCCTGTGAATGGTGGTTTTGTCCCAGTGGCTGCTGCTGGAACAGGAGGGATGCACCAAGGCTCAGGGCCAAATGTGAAATCCCAGAATCTGCCTCCAACCCTCCAATTCCCACTCCAGTGCCACTTACCCAGGAGAAAGAACCCTGGATGGTCAAGGAGGATCTCTGTGGAGAGACTGGAGCAGCAGGACAGAGCCCCCCTGCTCCCCCCCATCCTCCTGGATGTCCCAGGCAGTGGCAGGTGCTCCCAGCACGGTGGCACACTATGGATCCTATAAGGGCTGAGCTCATCTCTCTGGGCAGCCTCACTCCTCCATGCCCCAGGGAGCAGCCTGGGAAGGACGGTGACAGTGGGACAAGGGGTGCCCAGGGGAGTGGGAACCCTCACCACACTGGGTGCTGCCTGGATGTGACATTTGGGCTGAGGGGAGCAGCTCTGGCTGTGCTCATCGTCCCAGCTGGGAGCAAGCAAAGCCCTTTTCCCACTGCAAACCAAACATGTGGGATCTGGAAGTCTTCGAGACACAATAATCAAGGGATCCTGGGATGCTTTAAGTGTGTCCCAGTCTGGATCTCTTCATAATGGCCTGAGATGATTAATTTTCTTTTGTACTTGCATTGCAGCAGTTATCACATCATTCGATTTTATTTTTAAAGACTTTTTTTTAAGCCCAAAAAACACTGGAAAGGGTTAGAGCGGATTCCAATTACAAGGTAAAATATTTCCCTCCAAAGCTTCATAAATACTTGATTTTGGTTTAGTGCCATTCTTTTAACTTTCAAAGCAAGGCAACATTTGCCAAACCTTGCTTTGTGCAATAAAACCGGCCCAGCATCACAGGGATTTGATATAACAGTAATAATAAACTTTCAGAGGAGGCCTAAAAACCAGAGGGGCCGTGGGGAGCCCCAAGCCCCAGGTTTCTGCTCAGACCAGTTGCAGGATCCAGATCCTGCTGGTGGCATTCCCACCGACCTGGGGGTGTTTAGGGCTGGAGCATTTCCCTAAAAGCCAAGTTAATCCCTGTGTGAGGAGAGAGTTCAGCTCCTTTACAGAGGCTTGGAAATCCCTGAAAATGGAGAAATCCCTGCCATGGAGTCCTGGGTGAGATCCCTGTCCCAGCCCTGTGCTGGTGCCTGCCTGTGGCACCCATCCCACCTGACTGGCACCCAGAGGGGCTGAGCACGGGGTGCAGGGTCAGAGTGTCCCGGGGGGTCAGCCCTGCCCCCTCCAAGCAGGCCTGCACTCAACCCTGCAGCATTTTGTGCTTTTATTGTTTTTCCCCCTGCAATTGGTCGGGTTTTTAATTAATTCCCAAATCTCGTTTGGGGCACGGGAGCTGGGGGTGGGAAAGCTCTGTCTGAAGTTGATTTTGCAAATCAGTTCTGGCCATCTCCAGCCAGGACCTGGGGCAGGAGCATCGGGCTCCCAATAACCAGGGAGGAAGCCTCTTGTTGCCAGAGCAGATCCACCTCTTTGATGTGCTCCCGCAGTTATTCTTTCATTTCTTGAGCAAATAATCTGGATTTTCACAATATTTACCTTGGAAATAATTATTTGTGTAAAGCATTTGACCAAGATAAACAGAGAATCTCTCAGCCTCGCTGCGGGGCTGGGAGGGCTCATGTTCCCCCAAACCTGACAGAGCATGGGCTCCATGGAAAGTGGATGAAAAATGGGCTCAGACAGGAGCACCCCACATCCTATGGAACCCCTGAGGGCTCAGACAAACCTCCTGGCAGCTCCAGCTGTAGGCCACGGATGAGGATGGAAAAATGTGGCCACTCTGCCCTTCATGCCTTGCTGTGTGTGCACATGGATCCCTGAATTGCATCCCTGGATTCCCACAGATTCAGAGGCTGGAAAGGAGAAGCAGGAAGGCGTGGGGGGAAAGGTGAGGGAGGGTTCAAAGGGCTGCTCCAGCCTTGGTTTTTCATCTCTAGTTAATCTCTGTGAGGCCTGAGGCAAAGTCACCTTTGGGTCAACACTCAGGTGTTGTTATCTGCCAGCCCCATCACCCGGAGCTGCCCCCAGCCCTCCCCACCAGCAGGGCCGCAGGGCAGGGTGCCAGGAATTTGGGAATCCAGTCCCCCCAGTTCCAGCCACATTCTCCTAGGGCAGAAAGTAAATCCTGCACTCAGACTGCACCCCTGCTGCCCCTGGGAGAGAGGGGAGGAGCAACACACACCGGTGTTTGAAAAAACCTTAAAAATTGAGCCTGGATGAACTGCCAGAGCTGGCACAGCATGCCCAGGGATGCAGGGATGGGAGGAAGGTGCCAAGACCTGTGCCTTCGACCTGCCCACAGTCCCAGCTGCGCTCACTCCAGCCTGGCAGGCTTGGGAAGGGAAAGGAAGAAACAAATCCAGCTGGGGCTCAGCTCCTTCAGCTCCAAGGCTTTTATTAAGGTGTGCAACATGCCCACGATCACAGGTCTGGGATAGGACAGAGGCAGCAGGCGTTGGACACGAGCGAGCAGAAGGGAGGGGAGGGCAGCACGAGCCTTGGGAGAAGCTGCCAGAATCCTCCAGAGCTGGCACAGGTTGTTTTGATTTGAGTGCACCCTTCGCCACCAAAATGTCCTTTTGGGAAGAGGATTTTCGTGGATCTCCTCAGTTCATCCCTGGGAGCAGCCCCAGGGGGAGCAGAGCCTGGCTGTGCCCCATGGGGGTCACGGGTGGGCTTGGCCATGGTTGTTTATCCACAGTCCAGGGGCACCTGGTGGGTGGTGGGTGCCAGGATCTGAGCAGGCTGCAGGCTCTGCTGTTTGCTGGGCTCCTGGTGGAGCAGCTCCTCTGATGGGAGGGAGCAGCTTGGCTGGGAGGATGGAATCCCTCATCACCCTCCTCTGCAGATGAGAAATGGAATCAGTGCCTGGCTTTGCTTGGCAACAGGGCAGGATGGGGAGTGCAGACCCCTCTGGCTCAGCCCTCACTGCCCACTGCTGCTCCTCCATGTCAGCACTGGAATGGAATATGTGTCCTATGGATGCACAGCAAAGCACAGCAAACACACAGCAGCTCCTTTTCCATCTCTAGTTAAGACAATTGTTCTTTGGGTTCTGTGTACAGCTCTTGCTGGATAAAATGCAGATTCAAAAAAAAATATTCTCTTTGCTCTCAAACGATAAATTAATATAAACACCAACACCACAAGTTCATGAATAGCTTTGGGATCATGCACTGAGTGAGAGCATCGCCCACAGCAGACAGACGTGCACACACACATAGACCTAAATTAACTTTTCTCTAATACTGACATTAAAAACATGTATTGGTGTTGGACCATTTGACTCAAATTTACTTTTCGGCATTCTGAGGTCACTTTTCAGAATGATTTTTTTTTTCTCTCTCATGGCCCAGGACACCTCACTCTCACCAACAAGCAGAAATTACCAGGGCTGGGCTGTGGCTGCACCAGTGCAGGTGGGATGTGGGGATGAAGCCATCCCAGCACTGGTGTGGCTAAGCCAGGCTCAACAATGGACTAGACTAGGTTTAAAGATGAGCCTGGTCACCTCGGGCTCTGCAAACCCCACGGTCCTGAGGTCAGCTCAGCCCAGTGCCACCCCAGACCTGAGTGCAGGACAAAACAAATTCCAGCGCAGAGGGGTAATGGAGATGAACACTTTGGGGACTCCTGGCTGGCTTGGAGAGAGATGGGAAGGGCAGGGTGGGCACCCAGGGGCCCGGTGAGTGCTTGGCACAGGATGGAGATGCCACCAGCCAATGCCACACCATCCAGGGGCCATCCACGCCTCAGGGGCCAGGGGCAGCCGCGGCAGCGAGGCAGGCTGGGCCCTGCTGCATGCAGCGGATCAGCTCCTTGCGATTATCCAGGATGGTGTCAAAACTCTCCTGCAAGCGGTTCTGCTGGTCCACGACTCTCTGCTGCAGGCTGTGGATCCAGCGCAGCAGGGCCAGGCGCCGGTACATCACCAGCTGGATGTGGTGCTTCTCCTTCTCCTGCTCCTTGAAGCGCTCCTTGTCCTGGAGGTGCTGCACGGCCTCTGCCAGAGCCGGGAAGAGGGTCCCCAGCTCAGGCGCAGCCAGCCCTGCCTCAGGGGGGCTCCTGGCTTGGGGGGCAGAGGCGGGAGGGTCCCAGGTGGTGCTGCAGGTGCTCTCGGGGCTGTCGATGCTGAGGGAGCTGCTGGCGTAGCCGTTGTCCTCTGCAGGGGAGCTCGGGGGCTTGATGCATCCCCCGGCCTCCTCCTCAGCAGGGTTTTGTCCCCCTGCCCCGCTGACCTCTGCTCCCTCGGGGGGGCTGCGCACCCCCTGCTCGGGGCACACGTCCCCCAGGCCCGGGGCGGTGTCCCTGAGCCGGCCCTGGACCATCTGTCTCTGCATTAATAACAGCAGATTATCAGACGGATTTGCGGTGTTTTCACTCCGGCTGGAGCCCTCCTCGGGCGGGGACCCCGGCGCTGGCTGGCTCCAGTTCTCGTTGCTGTCACACACCTCTCCCACGAAGTTGGAGTTGGAGTCGGGCCCGTGTCCGGCCCCTGGGATGGCCGTGCCCGGCCCTGGGCCCCCCCGGCCCTGCTGGAATGGGGGGTTTGCTGGGCACACAGCAAACATCTCGCCGGTGTCCTGCCTGCAAGAGAGACACGGAGCCGTGACACGCCTGAGGGCACCTGGGCTGGCACAACCAGAGCTCAGGGTAGCTACAGCAGGGGAAAACATGCTCTTAAATTTATTTACTTCTTTAAAGGTCCTGGACCTATCGTGGGGTCAGCATTCCTGGGTGTTTGACTGCTGCTCTCAGCATGTCCCCATGCAACATCATAGAATCATGGAAGGGACTGGGTTGGAAGAGACCTTAAAGCTCATTTAGTTCCCATCCCTTGCCATAGGCAGGGATGCCACTCATCCAAGGGCATCCTCCCACCTGATGCAGAAGCTCAAGGAGCCACCTCCCATCCCATCTGTCTCCCCTGAGAGCTGCAGTCCAAGCCCATGTTCCTGCAGCATCCCTTGGGGATGCCAAGGGGCATCACGGGGCACAGGCACGTGCTGCTTGCTGCCAGCATTTGGGCTGTGGCAGATGCAATTAATTCCATGCTGGTAAAGGTGTGTTTGGAAGGAGATGCTTTCCCAACAGCAATAAATTGTCTTTCAGCAGCTGAGACTGCCCGGACTCCTCTGCACAACCTCTGTCTCCAGCCCTGCATCAGGATGTGGGGCTGACCTCCACCTGCGCCCAAACCAGGTGACCCCACTGGCCTTCCTTCTCTGCAGGACTGGGAACAGACTGGCCCAGAAAAGGAAAGGTTATCCCACCTCCCCTGCCGGGTCACGGGCAGCGAGAGGCGCTCTCGGAGCCCTCTCCGACAAGGACGCGCCCACAGGAATGGCAGGAAGGAACGCATCGGGTGTCCCGGGCTGACCCCGGACAGCGGCGGGGCAGCAGGAGGGGCGCAGGAGGAGCCCGTGCCCAGCTCAGGGTGCTGCCAGAGGCCTGGAACCCCGGGCCCCCCGCACTGACACCTGCTCGGTGCAGGGCTGGGTGACACCCCCAGAAAACCCCGCACAAGAGCCGCAGCCCATGGGAGCGCTTCCCCCGCGGGCTGCTCTGCCGGGGGGCCGAGCCGGGGAGCATCTCTGCCCCGCAGAGCCCCGCAGAGCCCCGCAGAGCCCCGCAGAGCCCCGCAGAGCCTCCTGCGCCCCAGCCCCGCCGGGGATCCCGCTGCCCCCGCAGAGCCTCCGCAGAGCCCCCCAGAACCGCAGCCCGGCCAGGGGCGGGCCGCGACCCCCGGGAGCCGCGACCCCCGGGAGCCGCGACCCCCGGGAGCCGCGACCCCCGGGAGCCGCGACCCCCGGGAGCCGCGACCCCCGGGAGCCGCGACCCCCGGGAGCCGCGACCCCCGGGAGCCGCCGCCGCGCTCCGCTCGCACCGCCCGGCCCCGAGCACTCACCGCCCCGGTGCAGCCCCGCTCCGGCCCCGGTCCCGGTTCCAGCCCGGGCTCCGTGCGCTGCCGCCGCCGCCGCCGCGGGTGGGAGCGGGAGCGGAAGCGGCCCCGCGTGGGGAGGTGTCACGGCCGCACTTCCGACGGCGCCGGCGGGGCGGCTGGGGGGGGACGGGGATGCTGGGAGGGGATGGGGATGCGGGGGAGGACAGGGATGTTTTGGGGGGCAGGGATGTTGAGGGGGGACGGCAGGGATGCTCGGGGCCAGCGGGATGCTTGGGGAAAACGAGGATGCCCGGTCCTGCCCGGTGCCCCGCGCTGCTGCCCGCTCCCGCTGCCGTGACTCTGTATCCCTATGGGTCCATGGTCACCCACAGCATCCCTAGAGAAACTCCCTCCGTTGTCCTCCAGGGGAAAGGGGAAAACTCCCAGCCGTGTCAGGGAGAAGGAGCTGGAGCCCCCCGGTGCTGGGTGGGTGCTGGTGGGTGCTCCCGACACGGGCAGGGTGGCTGAGTTGGGACACTCTGGCTCCTTCCCACCGGCCCGAGGGTCCCGTGAGCCTCAGCAGGTCCCCGTGGGGATGGGGATGGCGCTGAGCGCTCAGTGGGTTCTTTATTCCCCTCGCCCGGAGCCGGGGTGTCCTCACTGGGAAAGAAAAAGGCTCAGGAACATCAAACGCTTCCCACGAGCCCCCGCCCGGCGCGGGGGTCACATGAAGCACCGGGAGCGTCTCCGGAGATAAAAAGAGGCTTTGTGGGGCTGGGAACCGCGGTGGGGGCAGCCACACACTCCCCAGTCACCCCCAGAGCTGCCCCGGGCAGGGATGGTCCCATCTCCTGCCGGATCACCCGATGGGCCCTTCCCTGTCCTCCCGTGAGAGCTCCGGGATAGACCCGGCACCGGCATCCCGAGAACTCCACAGCTCAGACCCAGGCTCGGTGCCTCTCAACTGCCCCGGGAGAGGGAAGGAGGAATGGAGGTGCTTGCAGGGTGGACTAAGATCTTTTTGAAAGCTCTGGGTTGTTGGAGGTGGGATGTAGGAGTGGGAGAAACCCTGAGAGCAGAGGTTCCCCCATGACATTGTGAGAGTTTAGAGCAGTGGAATATGTGAGTGATAAATATGTTGTTTTGATTTCTCTGCCTGACAGGCCCCTTGACAGCTTCTCCTGCTCCTGGCTGCTCCAAAGGCTTCAACAGCTCCATGGAGGAGCAGTCAGAGGGGCAGGACCAAGAGCTGTAACTGGGACACTTGGGCTGCAGCTCCAGGGGAAACCTGGGATTAAAGGAACAAACCCTTCCCGTCACACAGGAAAGGCAGGAGCTGACTCAGGCATCTGGGAATGGGCAGGACACAAACAGGAGTTTGGGCTTAGTTCAGCCTTTGCCATCAGCCCAGCCTTTGCTTTGTGCTACTCTGGGCTTCACTCCCATCGTGGCCTGAACTCAAACAGTGAAATTTTCATCACTGAGAGCACAGAGGGAATTTTGATCCTTTCAGGGACCTTCTCCCCTGGTTTACCAAGAGGCACATCCCAAACAGGCCTTTCCCATCTCCAGTTTAGATTTCAATAGCACAGAAAACCATGAGTGCCACTGGAGTTTGGCTTCAGGGCAGAACAGGGTTTGCTCGTCTCTCAGCTTTGCTTGTCCCCACCCCAGGAATCCCCGCAGGCCAACAGGAGCTGGAGCCTGCTGCAAACCTGCTGCCCTGGCTCTGGCTCCACTGGATTGGGGGGTTTGGGGTTCTTCCCCCAAATGCCAACCACAGTGAAAGCCAGGTAAGTTCTGGGCTCACAGAGGGATCCAGGAGTTTTTAGGGGTCTGTCTCACTGGGATTTTGCACTGGTGCAGCTCAGGTTCAGCCCAGCTCCTGGGATTGCCTGTATCTGATGGAGACCATCAGGATTTGCTGCTTCCTGCTGTGAAAACAGTTCCGTTCCTCTGCGAGCCAGTGTCCCCTCAGCCACAGTTGTCTCTTGCTGCAAGGACCTGCCTGTGGGGACACTCTGGGGAACCCCAGAGCAGGGAACCCCAGCTTGGGGCACAGCACAGAGGGGACATGGGGACACAGGGAGGGCTGGTCTGGTCCTTTTGGGGACAGTTGGAAAGGGCAGGTTTGGAAGTGGAGGGGGCTCAATGATGGACTTCAGAGTAATCTTCCCCTCCCCTTCCCCCACTTTGTTCCAGAAATAAATTAAAAGCTTTCTCTCCAGGAAATTAAAAATTATTTAAGAACGCTGAGCACAGGACTTGATGCGCTGGGGTTTTGGAGCTGGGGACGCTGGGCTTGGAAGGGAGAAGGGTGCTGGGTGACCCACTGGAGCTGCTCCAGAAGGCACTGGCACAGATTACTCCACCAGGGCCATTCCCTGGGGCTCTGATGCCGTGGCCTTCCCTGGCCTCAGGGCCTGTCCTGGCTGGGGGAGCCTCTGTGACCTCGCACCAGCAGAGACCTGGCGCCATCACAGGGACGTGCCAGAGATGGGAGCGTGGCACTGGCCATGGAAATCATCCTTCAATCCCACTGCCTGTGCTCACCCTGCTCAGGGCAGCCGCCGTCTGCTTCTCATCTGCCGCGCGTCCTGCTGCAGCGTGCCACGGGCCACGAACCAAATTGGTCCCAGAAGGAGCCCTGGCACTTGGCCCCGTGCCTGCATGACATCAGCCCCTGTCGTGACCACAGCCAGTCCTGACCCCTCTGCTGGGAGGGAGGCACCAGAGCTCAAACCTGCCCTGGGCTGCAAGGTGGGCTGGGGATGCCTTGCTGGGAGCCGGGGGTGCAGGAGCAGGCCAGTGCTGGGGCTGCTGCTCCTCAGGTTCTGCCTGCAGCCCCCCTGCCCTCTGCACAGAAACACCCCGAGGATCCCATCACATCCCTGAGAGCATTTTCCAAATGCTTCTGGAGTTCTGGCAGCCTTGGGGCTGTGACCATTCCCTGGGAAGCCTGGTCAGTGCTCCACCACCTTCTGGGGATAGAACTTTTTCCTGCTAGCCAACCTAAACCTCTCAGTGATGCTCGGATGGGCTCATGCTGGCATCTTCAAGCCTTGAGCACTCCAGCACCAGCCCAGGTCACAGCTCATCCAGAAGCCACCATCCCACCCATGGGCTCATCAGTGCTGAGATGGGCAGCTTGTACCGAAAGAGTTAAGGGCAAAACATTGCAAATACAAAAAAAAAAAAAAAAAAAAAAAAAAAATTACAAAAGAAAAAAGTGCCCTGAACCACATGCGACCTAACCTCCCCAGCGGCTCATCTGAGTTTAATAATGGAGGAGGGAAATCTCCCAAAAAGCTCTCAGAGAAATTAAAGTAAACAGTGTGCTGACCTCCAGCCCGCACTGCCCCGACGCTGACTCGCTGGCCACGGCGCTCTGCCTGCCCTGGCATTCCCTGTAATTGTAAACACATTCGGGTAAATACAAGGGGAGGGGAGTGAGGGGGCTCTGGGGAAGAAGCTCTCCCCACTGCCAGCTGAAATTGGGGCTGAGCATTGGGTCAGAGCCAGGGGTGACGTCTCTGGGCAAGGTGGCCATGGATGAACCTGGCTGTGAGGGGCTTCACAAGGACTGAGGATTCAGGTCCAGCATTGCCAGTGGGATCAGGAACCACTGGGACCACCATGCTGCCCTTTAAATTTTAAAAAAATTAAATTTTTTTTATATTTGTGACTGCAGAGCTGGGGCTGGAAAACCTCGAGTTGGGAGCAGTAGCAGGTCCTGCAGATGGAGAGAGGAAGAGGAGGAGGATGCTTTTAACAGGTTTGTTCCCTTGGCCTCACAAAATTTAAAAACAACGCTCTTATTTTCATAGCTCCATAGGTCATTTTTTTTAGGCTGAGGAAATGAAAAGCAACCCCAGGCTGTACAAGTGCTGGTGTTCCTCTCTGGAGAGGGCCGGAAAAGCTCTCTGGAGGGAAGAAGCATCACTGCCAGCCCAGCCCCATTCCTGGCCTTGCTCCATCCTCATCCCCAGCCCCAGCTCTCACGCACAGCATTCCACGGCCTGCATTTCTCACAGGTTTTTCTGGGGAAAACACCACTTGAAGGCTGGGGAAACGGCAGAGGGGGCTGGATCCAGGTGACCCTGGTCCCCATTCCCCAGCCCCTCTTGGTCCAGCTGCCTGATGTCTACCTGTAACTCGAATTCCTTTTCAATCAGAATCAAAAGCAGTGGCAGATGCGCTGTATTTGGTGAAAAATGCCAGGAATCTGCAGCCAGATTGGATTTCAGAGGAGCTGTGAATCCCAGGGAGGCCAGCCTGGAGGTCAGAGCCTGCTCACTGCAGCAGCTCCCAGCCCCAAAAATCAGCCCGTGGGTAGCACCGGAGGAGGAGGAGGAGGAGGAGGAGGAGGAGGAGGAGGAGGAGGAGGAAAGGGCTGCAGGGCCAGGGAGCCCAGCGGAGGTGTGATGAGCCACCAGGGATGGGGACATTGGGACACGCAGCAATGTCACCCAGCGGGGACAGAGATCCCCCTTGCCAAAGCACTCATACTGAGGAAGAATCCTCCTCACTCTTTGCTTTCCTAAAACCGCCCCAAAAATGGATTTCTCTTGGCAGGGCTGTGCCAGGGGAGCGGGGCTGGCTCCCGCTGACGTTTCCTCTGCCGAGCCACAAAAGGGGAATATCGCTGCCGACTCCACCCCTCCCATCAGAGCGGGACCCAAAAATCACCATTTCCTCTTGGCCTGTGAATCACTAATAAACTCCAGACAGAAAGGTCCGATGAGGAAATTGTTTGGGAAATGGGAAGGACGGGGGAGGGACGGGCGCTCGCCGCAGCCGGTGCCTCCGGGTGGCTTTGCCCCTCGGCGTCACCTCCCAGAGCCGCGGGCGGGTCCCCGCCTTGGGCTCCTCAAATCTGCTCCAGCCACGCTCCCAACCCCGCCTGGCTGCAGGCAGAGCTCTCCAGGGAAGGATTCGGGGATGAAAACCTCGAAGCATATATTTTTTATTTGTGTCCCCTGGCTGTTCCGAGCCCGCGGCGCGCAGGGAAACATTCCCGCGGGATCCTGGCTGTGTGTCCCTGGAAGGGACATTAATTGGTCATTAATTGGGGAGGGGATGTGCAATTTGTGCTGCAGTCCCGACCCCTCGGAGCCGCGGGATCGTCCCCTCCCTCCCTGCCCATGGAGCGGTGATGCCCCCGCAGCTCCCAGCACCCCCCAAGGGCTGCACACTTGCTCTGACTCAGAAAGGCTCCACATTTGGACCTCATAACGCAGAAAAAACGTCAGGATTTTGAAATTTCAGCCTTGGACCCAAATCTGATACATTCCAGAAATGCTTTAATTTATCCCTTTGTCACAACATTCAATAAAAGGTTTCATTTCAGCTGCGCCGCTTTGATTAATAACTGTAACAGATTCTAACCTGAAGGAATCCTCTGATATTGTGTCCATGGAAATTAAATGTTTGATTGCACATAGTCAGGATTTTCTGATGTGGAAACAGCTCCACTAGAAAACATTGAACAAGCTCTAATCAAGAAACACTTTGAGTTATTTTTCCTTCACCTATAACAAGTCAAAACATCTGTTAAAAATTAAATCAGAGCACAACTGGCTAAGAAAAAAAATTAAAATTTGGGGTGTAAAATGAAATGACTGTCCATGTTGAAGCCAGGTGGGATGGCTGGATGTTGGCTCAGCACTGGTGCAAGGAACAGGGTCCCCATGGGGGTCCCACAGCCCATCCCCTCCTGCCCTGGCATTGTCCAGGTGCCACTGTGCTTGTCCCTGTGTCCCTGTGAGCTCCACACCACCAGCACCTGCCACAGCTACCTGGGGATGGTCACTGAGGCAGCAGAAGCCACTTGGCATCCCCATAACAAAAAAAAAAAAAAGGAGCAGAAGGTGAATTTTGGGCTGACAAGGATGTTTTCCATATGCTTGAAATCCTCTGTGCTTGAGTAAAAATGGAAATACTGGGATTTCCATTCTCTGGGTATATTTTCCTTTCTCTTTCTTCCACTTCCACTTGGCATGGCAAGGGCTTCACATCTCCTTAAGCCATGAGAGAAGGCAGACGGATGGGAAGGAAGAGGGAAAACCAAAATCCCATAAGAATTTGGGAACTTTTCCACGGGGATCATGGCTGGCAACCGCTGCTATCCCAGCTGTGCCGTGCCACAGGTGCCCCCGTGCCAGACGGGGAGCGGTGGCACATTTTTGAGGTCAGAAAGCAGAGTTTTCACAATTAGAGCGGCATGCCAAGATAAACCCTCACTTCCTGGCAGATCCATTCCCAGCAGCCGCTGTCCCAGCGAGACGGACCCCGGCGAGGGGCTCTGCTGGCGGGAACAGCCCGGCAAATTCTCTCTGCATGGGTGAAATTCCCTCTGCTACCGAGGTTATTATCTCCCAACAGGAACCAACAATATCCTTTCATTTAGGCACTAATTCGAACAATGTGCGCCGGCCGGGGGAGGAAGGGCGCTCGCTGCTCCGGAGCCTTTGAAAAATCCAGGCAGGAGCCAAAGCAGAGGGAAAACAAAACCCTGGGATGATGTGAATGGCTCAGCAAGGCAGGGCAGGGAGCAGAGCTGGTGCTGGTGCCACAGGATCCAGCCGTGATGCTGGAAATATGGTGCTGCCAGTGCAGGGCATGGCACAGGGGCACACAGGGCACCAGGCACCTTTGTGCCAGCTGCATCCAGGGAATGTCATCCTTCAGGATGTGCTGGAGCCAGGAACTCCATCAATGGGGATTTTGCCCTCCTGCTAAAGTCACCTTCTTCACTAAACCAGTGTGTTCAGCCTCACGATTCCAATTCCTGTTGGGCAAAAGGGTGCAGTAAAAGACTTCTAAACTTTTTGTACCACAAAGCTCACAGGAGGCATCAGGAAAAGCTGGAGCATGTAACAGAATGGTGAAAACATCCCAATTTCTGTTTCTCAGGAGCAAACACAGCAGGGGAAGGGAGCCCCCACCAAGTCACCAAGTGGAGTTTTTCTACCTCACTCCAGCACCCCGGAGCTGGTGGCCATGTCCCACGGGCTGTGCCCACCTCACTCCCTGTGGTTTGTGATGGGATCAGTGTGGTTTGGAACTGCTCTTCAACAGGCATCTCTGCTGGCATTGTCTGGCAGAAATATCCCCATCCTCATTCTCATCCCCACTCCCATTTTATTCCATCCCATTCTCATCTCCAGCCTCGTTCCTGACCTTATCCCCACCTCCATCCCTATCCAGGTGCCTGCAGGGATGCAGCCTCCCATTCCCCCTGGCTGTCTCAGTGCTGATCCCTCCTGGGCACACCTCACGGGGGTTTCCAGGGGAATATGGGGGGATTCTCCCCTATTTACTCTTGGAGTGCTGCTGTTAGGAATATTTGCTCCCGTGTGGGGACAGCAGGCGCGTTCCTGACAGGGATATCAGGAACATCATCTAATTGATTACATGGGAATCGCTGCTGGTGGAAAGGGAAGCCCTTGCCTTGCTCTCAGTGAATTAATTTTGCTTTTGCCATTCTTGGCTGTGCTCAATTAATCTTGTAAAAGTGATAAAATTTTAGCTCACACTTCACTCACGGGGTACCAGGGAGGTTGGTTAATCACATGAATCATGGAATATCCTGAGTTGGAAAGGATCCACAAGGATCATTGAGTCCAGCTCTTAGCCCTGCACAGGACACCCCAACAATCCCACCCTGTGCCTGAGATGGTGCCCGAAGGTTCTGGAGCTCTTAGCCCTGCACAGGACACCCCAACAATCCCACCCTGTGCCTGAGATGGTGCCAGAAGGTTCTGGAGCTCTTAGCCCTGCACAGGACACCCCAACAATCCCATCCTGTGCCTGAGATGGTGCCAGAAGGTTCTGGAGCTCTGGCAGCCCTGGAGCTGTGACCATTCCCATGCCCAGCACTCTCTGGGGGAAGAACCTTCTCCTGATATCCCACCTAATTCTCCCAGCGATGATGGGATGAGCTCCACAAGGAGTTTTCACGGCCACCCAGCACTCAGGCCACGCAGGAGCCACCATCCCACCGGGATCACCCCGGCGCTGAGCGGGACTCGGGGGTGCTGTCCCCGCCGGAGGGACCGCGGCCACCAGGATGCAGGATGCTGCTCCGGGAGCTCCGGGAGCCTGGGCTGTGCCCAGACAAAGAGCGGCGGCCCCCGGCAGCTGGCGAGGGGGGACGTAATCCCACAAAAGTCCTGCTCCGGGGGGCTCAGCGGGAGAGGAGAGGGACACGCCGCCGAGCCCCCGCCGCCCAGCCCCGCTATTGACTGCCTAAACAGTTCTTTGGTGATTACAATGTAAATATAGCTTTTCATGGAGTAAAGGCCTTTTATGGGATCCACACACACTTAACCACTTAACCCCGGCGACAAAAAGAGCAGTGAATGAGCTGTTTAGAGGCTGCTCGTGCAGAAAAGAGGGGCCTGAATAGGATTTGGGGATCTCTGTGTATCAATTGCTATGCTCTGGGGGCCCTCAATGGGGCTTCAGCGTTCGAGCATGTGCCAAAGGGCTCCGTGGGTACGGGTGGGGTGTCAAAAAAGAAAAAAAAATAGAAAGAGACGAAAAAAAGCAGCTGCTTCTCTTTAATAAAACAATGATTTATTCATAGCAACTTAGGGAAGGGGCAGGGGGACACAAGGACGTGCCAAATTGATGCTCATCCTGCTCCACACTCCAGAGGGGCTGGGAGGATGAGCCTGCCTGGGGAGCAGGAGGGTGGAAACTCCCGGAGCAGCCCCTGGGGACCTCTGGGGCAGCCCACAGGGACCCCAGAGCAGCCCAGGTGGCAGAACCAGGTCCCGCCGCAGCCCCAGGCAGCTGATAGCAGTGTCCCCGTGGCTCCCCTTCCTCACCCCAGGCACTTTTGGGGACTACATGAGCTGGAGGGTTGGGGACACCTCTCTGCTTTCCCTCTGCCACAAGGACGCCTTTGAGGTTGGTGTCATCCCCAGCCCAGGTGCTGCAGTGGGGCCAGGCAGGGCTGGCAGGAGGCTCAGCCTGAGATCCCCCATGCCCAGGATTGAGCATTTTGGGCTGGGAGCAGGGAACAGTGCCCAGGGCAAAAGTCAGGGGTGCAGGCACCCCTGAACAGCCACTTGGCATCTGTGGCAGGAAAGTGGCATCTGAGGGACACTGGTGGGTCCTGTCCCCACTTTGTGGGGCCACAAACGGGATCATACCAACAGGCTGATGAGGCACAGACCGAGTCTGGCCACGGCCCTATTTTTAGGCCTGTGCAGATGGAGGGATGAAAGCGGAGGGGGAGGCAGGGCAGGAATGGGAATGAAAGACAAACAAACGCCAAGCAGATGTTGGGAGCAGGGCTCTTCCCCTTGCAGGATGTGGCTCCCGGCAACAGCGGCTCAGCCAGCCCCAGCCCCAGAGCTGGGGACTGTGGGGGACCAGGGCAGAGCAGAGGGGGCAATGTCCCCTTCTGGCCATCCCCCATTGCTGGGGGTCATGTTGGTCCTCCAGGGCAGTGGGACACCATCAGCCCCGTGCCCTCAAGAGAGGCCTTGCCAAAATTTGTGTGAGGATTTTGCTGTAAGGTCCTGCACTTTCAATTAAAATCACCCCTTGGCCACCGTGGCTTTAGGGAGTGGATCCAATGCCTGGCTCACATGCCAGCCCGCCAGCACCAGCCTTGCCAGCCTGGGGTCACCACCAGCACCACGATGGGATTTGGTTTGGCATCTCCAGTTTCCATTCAAGCTGTGTCACTCACAGCCTTTCAGCAGGAGCCATGGGCAAGGCCCAGCCACTGGGACATGTCCTAACCCTCAAGACTTGAGCTGGGTGCTGGCTGAGGGGCTCCAAACCCAGCTCCTCCAGCCCTGCCTTTACCCCTGCAGATGTTCAGGGGTCTTTGCCAACCACCCTGATGCCATTTAATCTTCTTCTCCCTTTGGAGCGTAGGGGAGGGACAGAGCGACCGCTGTGGGTGGGGCTGGGGCTGGTTGCAGTCACACCTCAGGAGATGTAACCATTCTTTGGGGCTGGTGTCACCCCAGCTCTGAAGATCACACACCTCAGCAAATCTGCAGGTGGAGCAAAGGACACCCAAAGCAGCCCAGTGCTGCTGTGAGCTCATCCTGAGTGCAAAATTTGGAGATTTGCACCGCCAGCATCGCCCTCACATCACGCAAAATGGGGACCACATGGAGGGTTTAATTGAGTTAATTATCTTCTTACAGCAGTGGCCAGATGGGTTGGTGTTGCCCTTGGCTGGAGGGTCTGTGCTGGCACTGGAGGAGCTGGGATGTGCATCCTGCTGGGAATGCTGGCTGTGGTCACCACGGCTCTGCCACAGGGATTGGGATGGGATGGGATGGGATGGGATGGGATGGGATGGGATGGGATGGGATGGGATGGGATGGGATGGGATGGGATGGGATGGGATGGGATGGGATGGGATGGGATGGGATGGGATGGGATGGATGTCTTGGATGCCAAAGCCTCTCTGTGGATCCTTGACTGGGAGGCTGCTGAGAGGGGCTCATTGAGGCACCCCAGTGCTGCCAGCCAGGGGGCTCAGGGTGTCTCAGTGACCCCCAGCCATTTCCCTTTCCAGCACAGTGCCAACCTGGAGCTGGCACTGGGAAAAAGCCAGCCCAAGTGGCAGCTCCTGAACTTCACATTCCCAGGCACAATTAGGCCCCTCTGCCCCATCCAGGCTTACTGAGGAGGAGGTGGAAGGAAGGAAAAGTCATTTTTTTTCTCTAATGTGGTGGTTATTTGGGAAAGGTTGAGGGTTTCCTTCAGGCTTCATGTAAAGCAGGACTGTGGAAATGCCACCTCTGGATCCTGAGCTGTTGGAAAGGCGGCATTAAAGCCTTGGTGGTTAATTATTCTTCCTGCACAGAAACGAGTGTCTGTGAAGTGGTAGCTGGAAACTGCTGGGCAGTGCAGGACGATGCTGCAGGGCAGGGCTGTGTGCCCCTACAGGCTGAACCTGGCCTGTCACAGCAGCCACAGCCCTGCCAGGGTGGAGTGTGAGCTCTGGGCTCTGTGCAGCATCCCCATGGCAAAGGTGAGGCCTGGGGTACCACAGGTGGCTTTCAGGCTGTGAGGACACACGTGGACTTGCCCCTCAGATACTGATCCCCTGTAGCCAAGTGCATAAACACCATCAAATATTGAAAATCAATGGGCCACTGCAAGGGAAGCAGCACAGAACGTGTTGCATGAAAACAGCCCTGAGGAGCAGAGAAAAATATTAGCTAAAAATAAAATTAATCTCTTGCAAAGCTGTAAGATTTTACTGATTCCCCCTCCCCCCACACACACCCTGCAATCTTTTATGTCGTTTTCTTTAATTACAGCTGGTTTAGATCTCTGCTGCCTGGAGAAGCAGAGCTGGAGTCAGCCCTAAATTGGGCTTCTGGATGATACAAGAGAAAATAACAACCCCCAAGGACTGAACGTCTGTCTGCACGGAGCACGCGCGGAGCTGGAATTAATATTAATGACTAATAGTTAATACAGAATGAAACTTCTGCCTTACAGGTCACCCACTAAACCCTGCAGGTGCCACAGAGCTTTTTCTGTGCCATGAGCTTGTCTGGGCTGTGCACAGGCAGGAGCAGCCCTGGTCCTGCCCTGGGGCACAGGGAGGGTCACTGGTGGGGGCTGCTCCAGGTTCAGCTCTTGGCAATCAGCAGCAATCAGTGTCCAACCCATTAGTAACAGAGGGCTCTCGCTTTTAGTGCATTTCTTTTCTATTTCTGTATGTCTTTGCATTATCTGTCCCCTTTCAGCCATCCGTGCTGCTCTCCATCTCCTGTTTTTCCAACAAGAAGATCCAAAGGAGAAAAAACCAGACACCGAAAAGAGTTACCTGCTCTGCTCCTAAACCCAACTAAAACATTTATTTAGGCCCAAAACCCCACCCCACCCATCCCTGGGGAAGGGATGCTCCAGTCAGTGAGCAGAGTGAAAGCCAGGGAGGGTAAATAATTGTGACATGGCTGCTCTGGAAGACACCCCCGTGGGTGCCTGGGGCTCTTTTTGTCCTTTAACCCTCATAATGGGTCTGGGACAACTGATGAGAGGCCCGGGACAGATGAGGTGCAGAGCTCACATGGTGAGTGCTCACCAAACCTGCTCCACGCTGCTTTTCATGTGTCCACTCCAACATAATTTTTCACACGTTGGAAATACAGATGATTTTAGCCTGGGTCCATCTGGTTTCCCAAATAACCTGTCTATTTGATAAATAACATAAATTAAATTAGACAAGACAAACAAATAGTTTTTTTTCTCTCCCCTTTTCAGTCTCTCGGCAAAAAAGGGAAAGAAAACATAATTCAGTGAGTGCCTTGAGCCCTGAGGAGCCGTGCAGTGGCGGGAGCTGGGATTATAAACGTGTCTGCAATGTCAACCTTTACCACTCACCTAAGGCCACTCCTCCCTCTGCTTTTAAGTCCTTTTTTAAAAATTCCCCATTATTATTTAGGTTCCCAAAAGCTCATTCTCTCTGCAAACTCAGCAGATAATGCTGTGTATTAGCAGCACTGCTCTTATCAAGGCTCCCGTGGTCCAGTCAAGGATCAGGAACTCAGAGCCTGTGGGTTTTATTCCTCCTGTCCCCTGTGTGGGAAAGGGAAACTGAGGCACAGAGAGGTGCTGTTATTAGAGTTATCCAACTCAAATAAAAATTTTGGGCTGCAGCCACTTCTGCATCAGAGTCAAACCCAAACATCACTGATCACAGCTCTCAGCTGTAAATCCTCTGAGCCATCCCAAGGCAGTTAGGGGAGAAAAAAGGGAGGGAAGTGGAAAAAGGGGAATCAGCTCTTCTTTCCGCCCAGGACAGCCCTGCAGACAGCATTTCACAGAATCACTGAGGTTGGAAAAGACCTCCAGGATCATCGAGTCCAAGCTTTGAGCAGCCTCTGCTCACGCTGAGCTGCAGCAGTGCCTGGATGCAGGAGCCTCATCCCTCAGCACCCTGAGCCGTTCCCTCCTTCCCAGCCCACTCCTGGCACTTCTAGAGCAACCAGGAGGATTTTCCTCCCCGTTAGCACAGCAGCCTCACGTCCATGCCAGGAGAGGGGAGCTGAATCAATACCTGAAAATGAGAAGGCAAAGCTGAGTTAATGTGCCCGACAGGAGCAGGGGGCAGCCCTGGAAAAGCTGGAGGCAGGAGATGGGAGCAGGGCAGGAGCACAGGGGAGGGTCAGGCTCAAGCCCCCAGCTCTGGGCATGGTCTGGCACAAAAAGAGCAGCAGCATCTCAGCACAAGGCTCCACTCTGGCTTTGATATTCCAGCTCCCACAGGACCTGTGCCCAGCCTCCTCCCACTGCTGCCTGGCATGGAATATGGAATTTTTAGGGTGCAATGCAGAGCTTCCAGCAGCAACTCACAAACTCTGAAGTACTGCAAAGGTGTTGTGGGGGAAATGCAATCAGAAACTTTCCCATTCCGTGTATTTCAATTTATAAGGCTTTTCAGGCTCAATGGAATTTTTTTACCCTTGGCTCTGGAGCAAGGAAAATGTATTTTAAAGGGAAAATTCTACAGGGAAAGCAAAATAAAAGCCATAATTATGGCTAGTAGTATGTGCTGAGAAGCCAGGAAACCACCAGGACTCAGTCAACCCTCTAAAAATGCTCTTCAAGCTACCACTTTCTAATGCAAAAATGTAGCAATTATAGGTCTCTATAAATTTAATCCCTTGCAACGCCAGAGCATGGAAAACTGCAAGAATTTCCCCTGGAGTCAAGACACAGTTTAAGCTTTAATGATTTTGCCTTGCCCCTGTGCCACAGCAAGCACATTCTCTTGCTGCGCTCTAGTGGCAGAGCAGGAGCAAAATTCAGGGAAAATGCTCAAGTTTAGGGCTTGAAAGTTTTTACCCAACAAATCTGTGTTGAATTAGTTCAACTTTCATATCAGTGAAACATTGATAAAGAATTAAGTGGATGTTCAGAAATCTTTTAGCTACATGGTCCTTCAAGGAAAGTCTGATAATGGAGGAAATGTCATTCCTCTTCCCTAAACCTCCCATCCCAAATCCAGGTACAATAATCATTAGAATTATTATTCTAATTATTTCAGTGAACTGAAAGACACTTCTTAAGACAAGGACAAAGTTTTGTCTAGGAACTAAAAAATCCAAAACCATTGAAGCAGGAAAAAACCGTATTCCTCAGGCCAAGGATTTTATGCAAACCCAAGTGGAAGACTTGAGGAATTGAAAATCCACACTCCAATAAACACAAGGGGTTGTTTTTGTTGTATTCCAATATTATTGCAGCTGTTCCTAGTGAAGGGCTGAGTTGTGGCTACAAAAAACCAAGGCAGCAATGAAAAAATGGACATAGAAATAAAAAACACTGGGAAAAAAAAAACCCAAGACATGTATACAACTGAGTGAAACCCTATAAATGAATTCTGACTCCAAAATTAAAACCATGTTTTATTGTAAAGTTGCACTTGGATTAGTACCATAATTCTTTATAACATACTGTACAATAAAATATTTTACACACAGCACACTTGGGTGTGTGCTCAAGATGTTACAAAATTTACAGCTCAGACACTTCAAAGGAGTTGCACATCAAGTTTGTGACAGTCCAGAGATGTTTAGTCCTAGAGCAGGACCCTGTGGCACCATTATCTGCTCTCCAACGTGTTCAATTTGTCATCACAAATATCAGGAATGCTGGACACTGGCTCAAGTTTCTCTCATTGTTTAGAATAGTTGAGAATGATGGTTCCTTACACATTCCCTCATTCTAGAGCAGCCCTTTCCTCAGTGGCTGCTCAGCAATGGTTTCTCTTGGATGAGAGCAGCTTCCATGAAAACAGAATGGATGGTTAAAGATAACCTGAGGCAGCCCCAGCAACTTCCCCCACCAATGCAAATAAAACCCCCCAAAACTCCTTTTCCTCCCCCACACGTTACTCACATTTTTCCCTCTCCACACACACATCCATCTGCAAGTTTAAGGACATCAACAGTAATAAAAACTTGGAAAGAATCCCTTCTCATATTGCCTCAGAAGAGACTGGTACCCTTTCCACCAAGTAAACATTTCAAGGATAAATTAGAGCTTCTTAAAAGGCAAAGCTTAATAAATGCTCAACGTGAAAGAAAATAAGACACTGGAGGGAGCCACAGCTAAAGCTTTGTGCTGCAAGTGTAAACAAATGTCCTGCCATGGCCAACACTGCTTCATTCTTCTCCCAGAGCTGTAGAAATTCCTCTTTTATTGTGCTTTCAGCTACCTGAGGTATTTTCTTGTCACATAAATGGCATTTCCAGGTGGAACTGATACCTCTGCAGCACCTGTGAGGACAGCCCACAGCAGTGGGAGTTTCCTTAATGCTTGGGAAAGACCAAATCAGCATTTCATTCCAAACCAGGAATGGATTTTGTGCTCTCATTTGCCACAGAAGACTGAGAAAATCCAAAGCACAAAACCACTGCCTGGAAATTACTGGAACTACTTGTGAAAGAGGCAGCACCCAATTTGCTTCCCTGCCTGGTGATTTTTGGCAGATTGGCAAAATAAACTGCAGCTGGTAAAGAGAAGACAGAACCTTTGGCTCCAAACAGGAATATTCAGCTCTCCAAGTACTGGAAAATGCTTCTGCTTTGACTGGTTTCCTCTGAGCTTTCCACCCTGGGCCGCTTTGCTGCTGATGATATTGCTGCAGAAGGGCCTCTCTTCTTCACCTAAGGGCAGTCAAATATATTAGAATACACAACATGTCAAAAAAAAGTCTAAAATCTGAGTTATGAGAGAAATATTTGGTGTGAGAGCACATAGGGGATATTTAAACCAGCAGTGCTCTTGGCAGATTTCAGTGCCTGTATATTCAAATAATCTGGCAGCACTTGCTACCCAAATCTTTACCTGAGGTTTTGATTTCTCCTTTGCCTCTTCACTCTTCTCTGGTGAAAGTGTATGAAAGACAAAGTTCCTTGAATTTCGAGGGGCATTTGGATTAAGATCTGACATTGCTGCCAGCTTCTGAAGGACAGCTTTAGGTCTGTTCAAGAGTGACCCATTTTTTATCTGAAAGGCAAAGAAAAGCTGCATTAAACCACTCTCAGGAAAGAAGGCAGGTTGCTTAGTAAGTTACTCTTCAAAGAAAACATTCTTTACTCACACATTACAACAACACAAACCAGGAGTGCTCAGAATTCAGGGGCAGCTGACTTGGCTGTGTTGGGAAATGCCATTTTTGAGGATTGGTACCCACCTGGATGTCACTGGCAGGTTTGAAAGCCTCAAACGGGTTCCTGGGTAACAGGGTTGTGTCTTGTACCACCACTGCTGGGCTGGCTGGCAGAGACATGGGGGAAAGATCAGTTTTTGAACTCTTTCTTTCTCTTCTATTGTCACTCCAATAAAAATCAAGCTCACCTTTCCTCTGCAGGGACTTGGCAGTCACTTTTTTTGCCAGCTTCATGAATGCGCTGTCTCCACCAATTTCTTCCTCCTCTTCCTGCTCTTTATTTTTTTCCTTCTGTAGCAGAGAGAAGACAATTGAAAAAAATTAGTATTAAAAACGGACATTTCATTCAGTATTTTAAGTAGAGTAATTCTTTTCTTTATGTAAATTAATTTTTATTTACTTTCTACTGTAAGAGGTTATTGTAATTTCTTAGATACTTCATCATCCTTGTTCTATTAATGAACAGCATCATGTTCAGCTGAGAAATCTGACCTCATACTGAAGTTTAACTTGAGGAATGAACAATTTCACATCCAGCAATGATACAGAGACTGAGCAAGCCTTTCTAACAGCTCACCAGTACCTGCTCACGAAGCCACTGCTCTCGCTCAAATCGCTCCTTCCTCCACTTCACTTCTGTCTCATCAAACTCTTCATTCTCCTCCTCGTTATCTGAATCTCTCTGAAACAAGTCCATCTGGGAAGCAAAATCTAGGCAACAAAACAAGGTGGTCAGCTCAAAACAAGGTGGTCAGCTACCAATTTTGAAAATGGAGGCTGGTAAAAAACAACAAAAAAGAAACAAAAAACCCAAAATCAATCAAACAAACAAGGCAAAAAATCCCCAACCAAACAAAAAACCAGAATCATACCCCCTCCCAGTATTGAGGACCAGTAAATGCTACTTCACACACACACACAAGCTCTGTTTTCAATCCTTGTCCCCCTCTATTAACTCTGGAGCACAGGTCACCTATGTTTTTCCATCTGAACCTCCTGGTCCTGCCCGGGCCGTCGCTGTGCAGGTCCCCATCCAGCAGGTACCGCTCCTGGTACAGGCGCAGCTGCCGCTTGTCATCGTCCAGCATCGCCTTCCTGCCAGCACAGCACACAGGGACACCTTAATCCAGGGTCTGTCCCACAGCCAGGGCCCCACACACCCCCAGATCTGCTGATAAAGGCACTGACATGTGGAATTTCTGGATTTGGTTTCCTAATTCCGCCTCGTTTGGGAGCTCCTCGTCGATGATCTCCTCTTCGTATTCGTTCAGGTCTTCGCCGTCGTACTCGTCCTCGCTGCCCACATCACTCCCTGACAGCTCTGCCTCCTCCTCCATGAAATCCTGCAGCTTTCTGTGAAAAAAAATGAAAGAGTTCAGTTTGGGAGCATAACAGCCATCACACAAATCTTCTGAAAGCAAGATTTAGCTTTTGACATGAAACACACACATTTCCTAAGGATGCATCGTAATTTCTCATGTAATTTTTGGAAACACCAAGCTTTGAGTTCTTGCACATTTACACAAAAGGCCTGACACCGTGCACCACCCCAAATCATTGTCACCCACCAGATTCCAAAGATGATGCCAATAATTGCCAGCTCTGTGTTTTACTTGCTAGAACAAATAAGATCTTAAGACATAAAGAATAACAACAATATTCTTGCATCCCTTTTTTTAGTCAAAAAAATGTTGCACTGCTTTTATTGTGACTTTTTGATTTCCATCTATAATGAAAATTATTATGGAAATCATAAGCAACACAGTTAAATTCATGCAACATAATAGCACCAAAGTAAAAAAATCAGACCATATAAACATCTGCTGGAGAGGGAATGATTCCAAACTAAATTTCTAGTGCTATTAGTATTCTATTCTCTCTGGTAATTAAGATTTTAAAAAATAATTACAGTTTTTTCTTCAAGCCCGGTCTATGTCTCAGAATTTCTTCTTCTTCATCACTCATTTCTGCCTCTTCAGCAGCACTATCTTCACTTTTTTCATCCTGTCAAACAAAGTTTTCAGAAATAAGGATTTTCTGAGAGTGGATTGCTTTGTAATGACAGATTTGTCTATTCTTCAATTAATAGGACACTAAAATATCAGGTCTATTCCAGTGGATTTGCATTTTTCACTGCATCATTATGTTAAAGAAATCTTTAAATGATCCAAAGTTTGCACTGAAAAATGTTTCAGTAGCTTGTTATGGAAGTTGTGGTACTTTGCATTGCTGGATACATTAAAAACCCAGAAGATAAATGGAATTATCCCTTTTATCCAGCAGCTGCCTCGCTCCCTCACTTCACACCTCTTCACTTGCAAAGGCCTCATCATCTGTTACAAGCTGAAAACCACCAAGTTCTTCTTGTTCCTCCTCTTCTTCCTCTTCCCTAGGGAAAACATAAATGGGAGAAAGGAGTTTTCAATTTACCTCCAGTAAATCAAGGCAAAATTTCAATGGACATTCAGCTGCTGTTAGGCAATTCCCTGTGAGTGCTCAGAGGTACAATCTGCCAGCAGCATTCAGCTATAAATGCCCTAAATCCCCATTAGAGTTGATGTTTTAAGACTTCAGGCCTTCAATTGCAGAAACCATGGGACAAACATTAATTTCCATTGTTTTTTACCCCCTCTCAAATTCCTCTTGCATCCCCTTAACTTTCCCACTTATTAAGCCCCACTATGCTTTTTTCAGGCAGCCATTTCACTTTCCAATTTACTCAATAAAAAACTCCAAGTATCCAACTTGACATTTGGTTACAGCAGCCCAGAATAGACTCCAGAAGTCCCACTTTTAATCATCTTTTCTCAGTTTAATAAAAGTTCTTCACTGTTTCTTTCACTATCAGTGAAAGACAAAGATTTCCTCTCACAGTAGCTGTGGGAAACAGTTTATGCTGCCAATTAAAGAGTAATTGCTGAGCAATTTGCAATATTCCTCCCCTTCACCTCCAAAGCAAAGCACACTTTCACTGACAGCAAATTGATGCTAAACAAGAAAACATTTCTAAGAGTAAAACAAGAGAGTTACTAGAATTAACTTCAGTAAATTTTAGGAAAGCAATGCTAACCTGTCTGTGGGAAAGGAGCCTGAACAGAGCTCCAGAGCCTCAGCCATTGGATCTTCTATGTCACTGTATTTTTCTGCCTTGGAAGACACTGAAGAAGCCCATGTTGGAGAGCCTGCTACAGAAAGAAATAAGAACCCAACTTATTTCTGCTCTTAGAGTGTCAGAGAACACCCTAGAAATAAAACTGCATATCCTCCCAACAAAGACAAAATTCCACACATGGCATCAGTGCCACAGACCTGAAGTTACCTCAGCTAAAAATTTTTACATCAAGTAAGCAGCAGAGCTGAAAAGAGAATTCAGGACATACTCTGAGACACGAATTTTCCTGAACAAAGATTGAGCAGTTCCTCCATGTTCTGCTTTTTGATGCTGCTGGTGTTTGGCACGTGCTGGACTTGGCTGCTGAACTGTCCAGAACACAGGTCCAGTAACTCATCCATGTTGGCATCCATGGCATTCTCATCCATGCTGGCCAGTGGCAGCTGATGCTTTGAGGACTGGTATTTATTCCTGTGTTGTCCAACGTTCAAGAACCTGAAAGAAAGGCTGGAGTTAGGAAACTCTTGCTGGTCTGCACATCCTATTTCTGTGAACAGGCACAGGACACCATCCCTTACCCCATCACTCACCCATCTGCATCGAGCAGCTGGCTCTGAGTGTCATCTTCCAGGGAAAATTGAAATCTTGACTCCCCAGCCCCTGGAAATAAACTCTTGGGCTCAGGAGAGGCATTATACAGGTCCTGGGAATCTTCTATGGGAAGAGAAGGCTCAGAGGTCTTTCCCGAGCTCTAGTCAAGGAATACAAAAATACATAAGTTTTTTAGCAAGCTTAAATTTAAATGCAAGGGGCACTGGAACAGACTTCTCAGAGGAGCTGGGGATGGATGCTCCATCCCTTAAAGTGTTCCTGGCCAGGCTGGATGGGGCTGGGAGCACCCTGGGACAGTGGGAGGTGTCCCTGTCCATGGCAGGGGATGGGATGAGAGGAGCTTTGAGATTCCTTCCAACCCAAACCATGCAGGAGTCAAATTGTGTCCATGCTGCTCCAGTATACCACAGGAATTCACAGATATCACATATTGTGTAGCCCATGTAACCATTCTTAAAAACTATTTTTATGATGCATATATTTTATATATAAATGCCAGATAATAGTATCTTTTCTTTGATGCTTTAGAATATAAGTTCTGTAATGTGATTTTTATCCATTCCAATGTGGACACAAACCCAAGGGGCAGTTTGCCCTTCTGAAATCTTACTGATACCAAAGTCTGGTTTGATTCTTTTGATAGATCTGACCATCAGGATAAAATACATTTATTTACTTCCCACTGGTCGGTATAACACACAGCCAGGACTGAGAACCTCACCTTGGAAGTAGAGCTGATAAAACTTGTTTTGAAGGAAGCTGGGGAGGGTGACCTGAACCCCCCTGCTGCAGGTAAGAAGCTCCCTCCCCTGGAGGCCTGTTTGTTACAGGGCTGGTAGGAAGGGATCATGGAGCCAATGAACTCAAAGCTGCTGTTGTGGCTGTTCTCCTTTGCCAGTGTTGGGAGAGAAAATGAATCATCATCCTCTGGAAATAAAAAAAAAATAGTGCTTAACTTTTTGTGTGTGTGTAATCCAGTAAAACCTCAATGTAGTATTTTTCAACACTGACACCTTGCAAAAAACTTATTTTGTGGGCATGTTGGATTTCCTTCTTCTCACAGGATGCATATTCCACTTTTTTACTTATCTTAATGATTTCTGACATTTCATACCTCTTCCAGGATTATTTTGAACAGTATTTTTTCCCTCTGGTTTTTTCAAGCCCACCCATTTTTCATCAATCTAAACTTTTAACATCATACTCTATAACTATATACAGGTGACGAAATAACAGAAATACTGAATACAAATCTTTAATAGAAAATTTTATATGCACTAAGTTAAAAAAAGGCAATTATCTAGGGCAATAATTCTACTTTACCTAACTTAGTAGGTCCTTTGTCTACAGTTTCTTCCATTTCCAGTTTTTCATCAGGAAGAGAATATCTGCAATTCATAAAAATTTTTTGCTAATAAATTTAGGATGAATTGCAAAAAACACAAGGTAAAACAAAAATACTAATAAAAGGCATTTTAAATAAAACATGCTGTTTTACACACAGGCTGTTCCAATTTAAAATTTCTCAGTCACCACTTCTAAGGCTTGAATTACTTACCCCATTTTTGAGGAGCTGTCCTTAAAAAGCATCAATGTAGACTCTGTTGAAGGATGTTTTAGAACAGAATCACCATGTTCAGACTTCTCCAGCTTTTCTCCATCAATTGATTCTTTGTCGGTTTCTTTATCATCATCTCCAGTGTGTTTCTCTTCTGTATCTTCATTATCTTCCTCTGCTTCATCAAGCAGGAATTCTGATTTCTAAAAAACATCCCCAAACACAGCAGAGATATAATGATTATTGTCATGGCAAACCCTACCCCAAGTGAGGCCCAGCCAGCAAGGAGGCAAGGATTTATAAAAAGAGGAAGAGACATCAAAATCTTTTAAATATTTCTATTTGGTTTTAACAGTGTTTAGACAAATAAAGAAAACACTCATGAATTCAAGGTTAGACAATCCAAACCCTGAATATGCCAATTATAGCATTTTTTTAGCTTCTAGAGGAAGAATTCTTAGCAATTTCCCCAATTAGTTGTGTACAAAAGTCACATTCCATTGGGAAGAGGAAGAACAGAGAAGCTGATGAGGTTATGGAAAAATAGAAATATTAGGTTATAGGAAAAATTGCATACAGACCTCGTGATCACCTTCTTCTTCTTCTTCCTCCTCCTCCTCCTCAGACTCATCTGTCATCTCTTCCTCCTCCTCCTCTTCCTCCAGCATTTCCTCATTGTCCAGCTTAAACAGCGCGTGCCGCTTCTGGCGCTCCTCGGTCCTGCGGATCTTCATGGCCTCCTGCAGCTTGGCCTTCAGGGCCTGGAGCTTCTCACCTGCACAGGAAAGGATTCAGGGAAGGGTTTGGGTTGGAAAAGACCTTAAAGTTTACCCAGTTCCACCACTGCCATGGGCAGGGACACCCTCTACTAAACCAGGCTGCTCTAACCTGGGCTCGGACACTTCCAGGGATGGGGCAGCCACAGTTTCTCATGGAAGCATGAAAAATTTAAGGAACCAATCACAAAGATCTGATTGAGGCTGTCCTACACAGGCCACTGCTATTTAAATAGTCTACCAATTCTTTTTTATTAAAGCAGGGCTATCCATTAGGGGGAACATACACAGTACTCTTACATACAGAGATCCCTTCCCTCTGTATTTTGTAGGGCAGCATTGGGAAACAGAGCATGAGAGAGGAAAATAAAAACAAAAGTGTTGTCCAATTCAATCCTTCTCCCTCACCAACCTGGCTTTGTGTGAACTGTTTCCTCCAGGCTGTCTGCAGCCAAAACTGCTGGCACCACGTCTGCTCTCAGCTCCTCTTTGCCATCAGGTGTGGTTTCCTTACGGATAATGTTCATGTTTATGGCCCGTTCTGCTTTGCATTTCGATGTCTGGAGAGTGTGCTTCAAGAAACGTGCTTTCAGGGCTTCTAGTTCTTTAAATACATATTAATCAAATCAATGTGATAGTGTGTAAAAGCACTGATTGTTAAAAGTTGTAGTAAGAGTAGGTCTTGAGCTTTTTTTGCCCCCAAAGTTTAAAAAAAGGATAATTTAAAAGCTAGTTTAAAAGCTAAATCTTGAATACCAAAATATTTGCAAACCCATTCTATTTGACTAATAATAAACCACCACAAAATATTTTTGCTGTAGCTTGCATTTAATTAATGCTAGCTAATATTAAATTATCTTACCATTGACTACCATTTGTCCACAAGACCTCAATTCACTTCCAGCCCAGCCTCCCAGGCAATTCTAAATTTCTGTTAACATGTCTTAAAGAATCCACACTAGTAAGTGAATGTGCCTGACTGTTCCATCACCTATAAATTTCTGAATTTACCAGCCAAGCTCAGATCAACACTGCTTAGGGCTACAACACAAGTGATACCTTTATTGGAATCAGCTTCATCGAGGTTTATGAAGGATTCCTTGTCAGAGCAGATTCTTGGCTGGATGGACAGGTCTATTCCCAGTTCACGAAGTTTATCCAGCTTGGATTTCCTCACTTTTTCAGGTTGTGCCACCAGTCCAGGGCCCATTTGTTGACTGCTTGTTTCACCTTGTACATGTGGTGCTGTTTCCTCTCTTTCCATGAGGGCATCTCCAGATGCTGGAGGAATTTCCCTCTCCTTTTGCTCATCCCCATCAGTGCTCAGGCAGTTGGAGAGCTGCTGTTCCTCTGTGTTATCATCACTTACAGTCCCTTTAACTGCATGAGAGTCCTCCCTGTCCTGCTCAGCACAGTCCTCTGGCACGTTCTTCCTCTCAGCAGCAAGAGGCTCAGTCACAGCAGCATCAACATCTCTGCCCAGGTTCATTTCTGGTTCAGCAGCTGCTGATTGATCACCTTGAACTGGCCCATCTTTGCAATCCTTGCTCAAGTTCCCAGTGGCTGCAGATTCTTTGTTTAGGGGCAGCTGGTACTTAGAGGACCTAACAAAGGCAGAAAGAAACCACCCATGGTTAGTGTGAAAGGGCTGAGGACAAACTGAGAGCAAGAAACCATTTCCTAATTATTCTCATTAATGTGTAGGAGGAGGTGAAGGACAGATTATTTGGGTTCAGCTTAAATCCCATTAAAGTAACTCTGCATCAGCAAGTTCCTTCCTATGAGTTCCTCCTGGCCCTGATCACTTCAATAGTATGACTCTGTCAGGAGAGCAGTATTGCCTGATGTTAGCAATTATATTCTCCTAATTTCCTACTTTTATGGATTTAAAAGAGCCTAAGAAAGTCTAGTTATCCTCAAAAGAAAAGATAGAGATGCTTAAAGTTTATGAAAAAAATGGATGAGGAAGGTTTAAGTCCTTACTTCAGAAGGGCCATGGCATTTCCTTGACATGCTGGTCGAGGTCTGTTCTTGAAGAATTCATGAACACTTTTGGCCTCAGGCACATGATATGGGAGAGACACAGATGATTCTGCCAGAGAAAGATGGTGAGAGAAGATTTAAAACATCATCTGAGACCTTTATCTGATAACAAGTATCTTTATTTTCATTAGTTACAAAAGTACCCTTAGCAGATCCTTCAATAAAAATGGTCTTGTACCCTTCAAACCTCAGCAAGTCATGTTAGGTCAAAGAAGGCTCTAACCTGGGTAAATTCTTTAAATTTGTCCTCTGAATTTCTGAACAGTTTATACCCCTTTACACATAAAGAATTTAAGTTTTACCTCTAATAAGTCGTTGGGTCTCACTGTGCAGTTGTTTAATGGCTTCTTTACTTAACCTTGCTGCTTTCCGCTCCTTAAGGGGAAAAAAGAAAAAAGGCTTCTGAAGCCAGGAAACAAAACATGGGGTTCTTTGTCTGCTTCTTAAATAGCTTATTTTTCCCTTCCAAACAGAAAGGAGTTAGGATCCAGTTTAAAAAACAAAACAAAACAATACTGTGCATACAAAAACATTTTAGTCATGACAAACAACAATACAGAGCTTTAAAAAGATGAAGACTCACCTTCCTTTTTGGCTCCTTTAATACAGGCTCCTCATTCTCCTCATCAAATACATGTTTGTAGCCTTCATCATCAGGAAAACGTTCTTTGTTCTGTGGAGCACAAGAAAAAAATTCAACGATTTCTATCGATACAGTGGCACTTTCAAGGGCAAACACATCACAAATAACTGTACAGAACTACCACTGGTCAGCAAAGCCAGCAAGTGTATTCATAAATCAGCACAAACCCCACACAAGGGCGGATTAAAAAGCTCCTACTCCAGCATTATCTTTTTAACTTGCCAGGACAACATTCCTCCATCATTAAAAACAAAAAAAACCCAGGAGGATCTCCTCTCTTCTGCCACAGCAGTACAACTCCACCATGGTTAAAGAGAGTTTTAGAACCTGCTCAGGTACAAATTCCTACTAAATCCAGTAATCATGGAATGATTTGGGTTGCAAAAGACCTTAAAGATCATCCCATTCCATCCCTGCCATGGGCAGGGACACCTTCCACTGTCCCAGGGTGCTCCAAGCCCTGTCCAAGCTGGCCTTGGGCACTTCCAGGGATCCTGGGGCTGCCACAGCTTCTCTGGGCACGCTGTGCCAGGGCCTTCCCACCCTCACAGGGAACAATTCCTTCCCAATATCTAATCTAAACCTATTCTCTATCAGTTTGAGAGTTCATTTACAATAATTTTGCATCACAGTCAGCTGGTACCTTGTACTGTTTTATTTTGTTTTTCACAGATGCTCGTATGGATTCCAGGGACTCTTCATCCTCAAGGGGTTGATCATTCTCCTCTTCCAAGCCATTATCAAAGAGGTCCTTGTCATCCAGAAGACATCCACTGTCATTGAAGGGAACCCTCTCACCACCATCCACCTGCTTCCAGAAGAATAAAATATTCATGTGATTCCCTTCAGAAGATCCCTTTGGTTCTTTGACATTAACTTAAAATGGCATTAAATCATCAAGGGTTAGGTTTTGTACTTCCTTGAACTGCAAATTTAATGTATTGAACTGAAATGAACCTGCAGACTCTGCAGGTTAGACTTGCATGGTGTTCCATGGATCCCAAACCTGCTGCAGGAACACAACACTGAAGCTTTGGAACAGAATAACCACAAGCAATAATAAATTGAGTTTAGTTGAGAAATTATCTGAGGTTTTCTGCCAAAATACTCACCTCTGCCACAGGTTTCTTTGCTTTTCTCAGCTGTTTAATGGACTCCATTATTTTCTCCTTCTCCTTCCTTCTTCTGGATTTTGCTACAGCTTCTTTTGCTGGCTCCTCTCCAACATCATGCTTATGTTTATGCTTTCTGTACTTTTTCACAGATTTTAGAGGTCTCTCCTCTTCTAGGTCACCCTCAGGCAAGCCAGATGTCCTGCCTGTTTCAAGGTTTTCAATCTGGTCACCAGTGTCACTGTCATCACTGTCCAGCAGAGCAGGGCGGACCCGGTGGGATTTCTTGTTCTTTTCAGCAGCAATATTCTCCTTTTCCTCCCCATTTTCCTTGTCTCCACCCAAAGCATCTTCCTGCACAGATGAGCCTCCATCCTCCCCCTCTTCACTCTCACTGTCCTGAAGCACCTTCTGGTTTTTTGCTTTTTTACGCACAAAAATTTCCTCTTCTGAATCTGGCAAAACACGTGGAAATAAAAAAAAAGGAAGGTGCCACAAGTTAATTAACAAACAACCAAATTTACATCGGTTAAATGTGGTATATGTCATCACCTACAGCAAATGAGCTTGAGCTCGACTTTTCAAAATCCACTTCTCCCCAGAGAACAGCATTTAATTAACCCAAATTGATGTAAAAGGTTTCTAACCTTTAAAAAAAAAGAGAAGGCTGAAAACCCTTCACTGTAGTGTCTTGCCTTGAAATAGTAATGAAAATTACACTAAATAGATTAAACAAAACAGGAAAGAAAGTGAATAAATAATTAAGACATATCCCATTCAGTCCTTTTCTTTCTGTAGCTCAAAAAACACTTCAGAGGTTTAAAGATGCTTGCTCCCATTCCAAGCAACAGAAGTTTGGATTCCTACAGGTCAAGCAGTGACAACCTCCTAAAAGGTATTTATGAAACAAAAAATGTAATGTTGGAGAAAAACAATCCATGGAGTGTTACAGACCTCTGTCCTCAAAGGACACTGCGCCCTTGCCAAGGGGACCAGGGGAGGTTGTCTCACAGCTGCCCTGGCCACTGTCAGAGTCGCTGTCCAGGGGTTTCTGCAGGTCTGGGTTTAAATCCACCAGTGAAAGCTACAAAGCAAAATATGATTTTTCTTAATGGGGTAAATATTGTTTATGGAGTCCTGATTGCTGCCATCCAAATTCATTCCAAAGCCTTGGCTAAACCCTCACACACGATGAAATCCACATTCATTCTCCTTATAGTCTAACTATCAATGCTGGTATTTACATGCTTATTAATATTTATTATTATTGACATTTACCATGTTTATCAATACAAATGACTATTCATACTAATACGTGCGAGTTTGCACATCAAAAGCACAACTGACATTGCCTGATGTGACTGTATTCAGAATGACCGAGCTTAATTCGTTATTTTATTATTTATTTATTTTTAGTGAGAGCCGTCACCGCGGCCCCAGCAGCCCTCCCAGCATGCACCGCGCCCGCGGAGACCGGCGGAGTGCGGCCTTCCCAGCGTGCCCCGCGGCCGGCAGGGCGGAAAAAGGGGCATGCTGGGAGTTGTAGTCTGCAAAGAGGGGCGAGACCGGGGACGGCGCGGGACCGCCCGTGAACAAGGGCGGCGGGCAGGAGTGGCTGATGGCTTACTGGCATCGCCACCGGCACTGCCACCCGAAAAGACACCGTACCAGAACGGTTACTGGAACCGCCACCTCCCTCGCTGTCCCTCACGGGCCTTCCACCTCGCCGAGGAGCCGCAAGGCCGCAGGCACTCACGAGCTGCCTCCGCCGTCAGCAGCCGGCCGGCCATGCCGAACAGAGGAGAGCAGCAGGACTCACCTCAACAGGGCCCTCCGTTGTTACCGGTAGCGCCGCCATGGCCCGCCCGCGCTCCCGCCGCCCGGGGACCGCTTCGAGCCTTCGCGCGCTGCCCTGGCCCCGCCTCCGCCCGGGATCATCCAATGATTGCCCAGAACAGCTCCGCGAGCCCCGCCCCTACCGCCTTGATGGGCGGGGTTCCGTGAAGCCCCGCCCCTCCGCATGAACCAATCGCGGCTCCGCTCTCAGGCCGCCCGCGCGCACTATTGCGCCGCCTGGCGGTGGGGGTGCCCCGGCGCCCGGGCTGAGGCGGGACCGTGAGGGGACATGGGGGAACGTGAGGGGACATGGGGGACCGTGAGGGGACATGGGGGACCGTGAGGGGACATAGGGGAACGTGAGGGGACATAGGGGAACGTGAGGGGACATGAGGGGACATGGGGGAACGTGAAGGAACATGAGGGAACGTGAGGGGACATGGGGGACCGTGAGGGGACATGGGGGACCGTGAGGGGACATGGGGGACCGTGAGGGGACATGAGGGAACGTGAGGGGACATGGGGGACCGTGAGGGGACATGGGGGACCGTGAGGGGACATGGGGGAACGTGAGGGGACATGAGGGAACGTGAGGGGACATGGGGGACCCTGAGGGGACATGGGGGAACGTGAGGGGACATGGGGGAACGTGAGGGAACATGAGGGGACATGGGGGAACGTGAGGGGACATAGGGGAACGTGAGGGGACATGAGGGGACATGGGGGAACGTGAGGGAACATGAGGGAACGTGAGGGGACATGGGGGAACGTGAGGGGACATGAGGGAACATGAGGGGACATGGGGGAACGTGAGGGGCTGAAAAGGACTGTGAGGGACCGAGACGGTACGAGAAGAGACGCGAGGGGACGTTGGGGGCGGAGGAGGGCGTGGGGGACTGAGAGGAGTCGTGAGGGCACCAGAGTGGTGAAGGACCAAGAGGACTCGTGAGGGACCGAGAGAGGACGTGAGGAGAAGTGAGGGCTGGAAGGGGCCATGAAGGGCCCAGGGATTTACAGCTCTGTCAATTACCGACATTGTGGGGACGGAGCTCTGCTGCCAAAACATTTCACGTTGTTTCATGGGTTAAACAGAGCCTGTGTTTCGTTTTGATCTTCGGGATATGCTACATGTCGTGTCTCTGGGTGACCGTGCGGGTGAGAGCACACTAGTCGAGCTCATGGATATTAGATACACACAGCTATTACTGTCAGCAGTGTCCTATTTACAGAATAAAATACACGCATTTTCCATTGGCTGCTCTACAGACATACTCTGAGCCAACCCCACTCATGATAGATGAATGAAGGCTCGAACCTTTTGGGTAAATTCTTTCAATTTCTTTCAATTTCTCCCTTGAATTTCAGAGGATTTAAGATTTACCTCTCATAAACCATCAAGTCTTATTATGTAGTTGTTTAACAACTCCTTTACTTAACCTTGCTGCTTAACGCTCCTTAAGGGAAGAAAAGAAATGCTTGTGAAACAAGAAAAAATTACTGAAAATACCTAAATCAATGAAGAACTACTCAACAGATGCAAATCACTTCATACTTCACAGATTTCACAGAATATTCTAAGTTGGAAGGGACCCACAAGAATCATCAAGTCCAACTGGAAGGTGAATGGCCCACACAGGGATATTCTAGAACAGAGTCAATCCAAGTATGAAAATATTCTACTTTATCCTTTTTTGCTACATTTAATTCTGTAGTTCTTTTGCAAGTAGCTGGAGTGGGAGCCCTAAACTGGGGTGAGCATCAGGGACCCTGATCTACAATTGGGGTATTTGGCAGTTTTTTCATTATTATAGTTATTTTGTAGAATATACTGCTACAGTCAGGTACGAGTATTGACCTTCCAAGTCACCCAGTGGGAATCTGCTATCTCTGAAGGTATGTTCAGGGGAAAAAAAGTGTTTGGGTGTGTTTTGGTCAGTTTTTGGGGTGTTTGCTACCAGCCATGGTTTTGTCAGGGACAAGAAGCAGAGGGACTGATCTACCATGACAGTTCACATGGAGCCAACAAGCCTGAGAACAGAGGAAGTGAGAAAAGCAAATATCCATGAAAGCCACCACAAACACCACAGTTCTGCTTTCTTCTAGCTGCTGCAGGAACTACAGTAATTATTTTAATAATTGGTGTTTAGTAACAGGGCGACAGATGCTGGCTCTGCACAAACCTCCTCAGGGCTGGGCTTTCATTGCTGCAGCAGGAGGAGAGTCAGAGTCAGCTGGCAAGAAAAAGGTGGCAGAAAGATTGGCCTTATTAGGTAATTTCTGATCCTGGGTTGTTGCTCATACCTGGCACACAGAGGCAGGCATGGAACAGGTAAAATGTTTGCTGTTAAGGAGGTTCTAAATGTAATAAAGACTTTTAGCACTGGATCAAGCCTCATAGTAAGACATTTATATTATAAAAGCTAGTTTAGGAATCTGGTTTTTTTACTAAACAATATACTCCTTTCCCAACTTGTAGCAGATGAGGTGTTTAGAAGGAAATCCTCAGAACTAATCCTGTCATGACTCTGATCTGTCATTCCCAAATCCAGTCTTGTCCCTGGAAATGTGGCTGTCTTCAATGTAAGGGTGGGTTAACATAGAGAAATAGAGTTCTGACTGCTGTAGCAGTTGGGATTTCTCAATATGTGTGTAATATTTAGCAAGTTAATTGAATCTATAATGCAGTGAGTAAAGGCTTTAGTTATCACACTCAACATCTTACAGGACTGAGCCTTTGTGTTGCACATTTCTTGAGACAGAGATTGTATCTTTGGTGGGAGGTTTTTTTAAAGTACTATTTTTGTAGCCCCACATACGTGTTTTTTATACATAGATACGCTGAATAATAGCATGGAAGGGTTGCCAGACGCTGTGGAGTTTGTTGCTCGTCTGGTAAAACTGTTTTTTTTCTCAGGTGTTCATCAGTTCCTATCAGGGAATTATGAGAAAATCTCAGATCTATATAAGAATCCCAGATTTCATTTCATTTTTAAATAGATTTTGATGTTTCAACTTGGAAAAGATCAGCCCCACAGGTTAAAAAAGGCAAATAAAGTGGACTCAGCATATATTATTTATAAAATGTTTTGACTTCTGATTTTCTGGTGAGTCAGCAGAGAGCTGTTGGTTAAACAGAACCCAGTGGGTGCACAAGGGAGCAGCTCTCTAAAACAGCATAAACTGCTTAAAAAGGCAAAAAGCCCCTGGGCTCTTTATTTAATGGCACATGGCTGGAATTGTTGTCCCTTTAAAAGAGGAGAAATTTATTTCTGTGAAATTTATTTATTTATTGTCTGTGGGGGTAGGGGGATATGGCCTGGTCAGCTCCTGGGTGATGCCCGTGATTGTGCCTGCACTCGTGGATGTCCAGGCCTCACAGACCATCAGCCATGCTGTGCCTCACCTGACTTGTACAAATCCTGTTTTGTCATGTGTTTTAAACCCACTGAGGCTGTTTAGCTGGTACGGGGAGTTATTGAGGGTGTCAGTAATTGAGCAGAGAGAATTCCCTGGTTTTGGGGAGCAGTGGAGGAGTGGTAAAGCTGGAGAAGTACCACTGTGGGCAGGCAGGCAGCATCAGGGTAGCTGTCACAGAGTGAGCATGGTGGAGTTCTGGGTTAATTATTCAACCTGCACAGAGGTGTTGGGTTTGGGGACAGAACAGGAGAGGTACAGACAATCCCCTCCTTCCTGGGGGGGCAGCAGCTCTCACCTCTACTGAGGCAGCTCTGGAAGGGCCACATGTGTGAGATGGACCCTGGGAAGAGCCAGCAGATCAGGGAGGGAATCCTGACACTCAGCCCTAGTGAGGGACATCTGAAATGCTGTGTCCAGTTCTGGGCTCCTCAGGACAAGAAAGACAAGGAGATACTGGGGGGGGTCCAGCAGAGGCCACAAAGATGATGGGGGGTCTGGAGCATCTCTGTGTTAAGGAGAGACTGTAGGAGCTGGGCCTGGTTATTCTGGAGAATGGACAGCTGAGAGGGGATCCCATCAATCCATACCAACATCTCAAAGGCAGGTGCCAAGAGAATAGTGCCAGACTCTTTTCACCAAATCACAAAATTGTTGGGGTTGGCGGGGGCCTCTGCAGATCATCCAATCCAATGCCCCTGCCAAGGCAGGGTCACCTAGAGCAGGTGACACAGGAATGCGTCCAGGTGACTTTGGAATCTCTCTGGACAGGGAGACTCCATAATCTCCCTGGGCATCCTGTGCCAGTGCTCGGCCACTCTCATGGAAAGTTCATCCTTATGCTAAGGAAGCGTTTCAGTTTATGGCCATTGCTCCTCACCCTGTTGCTGGGCACCACTGAAAAGGATCTTTTCGCTGGTGCCCAGCAACAGGATGAGGAGCAATGGCCATAAACAAAACCACAACATTTCACCTTAACATGAGGAAGAACTTCTTTATGTTGAGGGTGGCCGAGCACTGGAACAGGTGTCCAGGGAGGGCGTGGAGTCTCCCTACCCGGAGACATTCCGAGCCCACCTGGACGCGTTCCTGTCACCTGCTCCGGTGACCCTCCCTTGGCAGGGGGTTGGACTGGGTGATGTCCAGAGGTCCCTCCGAACCCTCCATATCCCGGGATTCCGCGATTCGCAGCCGTCACCTGTTGCGGCCGCGGGGTCGCGCGGGCGGCGTGCGCGCTCCCGCGGGCGGGGGGGGGCGGCGCGCGTGCGCGAGCCGGCGGCGCCGGGCAGCGCGGAGCGGCCTCTTCCTCCCTCCCTTCTCCTCCTCCTTTTCCTCCTCTTCCTCCTCCTCCTCCTCATCCCCGTCCCGGGAGCGCGCTCGGGCGCGTGCTGGCGGCGGCGGGGGCGCGCGCGGGCTCGGCGGGGGCGCAGCGCGGGGATTGTTCGCGCCGCCGCTCGGGGAAGCGGAACGCGGGGAGCGCTCCCCGCCGCGCCCCCGCTGCCTCCTCCTCATCCTCCTCCTCGGCCGCCGCCGCCTCCCGCCCCGCCGCCCCCGTGTCCGCGCCGGACCCCCACCCCGCCGCCAATATTCCCGAGATCAAGCGCTACGCGGCGGCGGCGGGGCCGGCGGCGGGGCCCGGGGCGGGCGGCGGGGCCGGCGGCGAGAGCAGCGAGGCCGCCACCGCCGCCATGGAGGCGCTGGGACCCGGTGAGAGCCGCGGGGGGGGCGCGGGGGCCGCGGCCTGTCGGGCCGTGACAGCGGGGGAAGGAGGCCGCGGGCCCGGCGGGGCTCCCCGGCAGCGCCGGGGCCCGCTGCGAGCGCTGCCCGGTGCGGAGGAGCCGCCGCGGGTCGCGAAACTTTGCGCGGGTGTTGCGGATGCCCTCACGGCCCCGCTGCTGCCGGGGCTACCGGGGAACGCGCCTCGCCCTCCCCGGGGCGAACGGGACGGGGCTGGGAGCGGGACAGAGCCCGCGAGGGGACGGGGACCGGCAGGGCTGTAGTGTCACAGCGATGCGCGCCCTGCAACCTGTGCAGTGCTAAGTTTTATATTTGACATTGAGCTATTGCTGAGAGTTTAAGGTGATACTGTCTGAAAATAAGGCTGTTTATTTCTTTAACAAACTTCGCTTAAATATTTTTTGCATGTGGTGCTTTCCATGCTTATTCCATGATTATTCTCTCATTAAATGCCTGCAGAATGTATTTCTAGCCCTCAGTGGCCTGTACACCTCACCCATCAAGTTCCCATTCAAACGATTGGTATAAGCAAAGTGATGTTAATTTTGGTGTGATAGGAGACGTTTATTGACACAAAGGTGCAATTCCAGAAGAATCCAGAGTTTGAGGTAGTGAGGGCTGACTCAGAGCCTGCTGTATGTGTGTGATGTATCGTGGCCTCCCTGAGTTCCAGCTGGAGAAGCAGATCCTCTTTCAGTTTTGAAAAGTGCTTCCTGTCTGAAGCAATTCTGTTGAGGTGCTTAATACATAATGGTTGTGGGGTAAGAGAAATTAAAATATAACAGCACATACAACCCTTGTCAGACTGATCAGATAAAAATCCTGTGATGCCAGGGCAGCCTGGCTTCAAATGGGAAAACAGTTTTTAGCTGATTCTCTAGAATCCTTTGAGAAATAACTTTAGGAGGGAGAAGATGTAAGTTTTATCTCCTTTGGTCAGAACAGAGGGCAGCCTTGCTGTGCGCGTTTGCAGAACTTGTCAATACCAAGGGAGGAAAATGGGTAAATATAGTTGTCATTTAATCTCTTGCAGGAGGTCAGTGCCTGCACTTCCTTCAGACTAATTAGCATGGGATTAATGGATCATCTCTCGTATCCAAATAAGCACAGCAAACTTTGATTGCCCTCAATGATTCATGCTTGTCAAGGCAGCTGTAGTTTTTTTAAACACTAACTGTGCCCCACAACTGGTGTGACCGTGACGGAGCATGATCCGTTCAGACGGGTGCAGAGCCAGGAATGTGTCCTGTGGGCTGTCTGTCCCCAGCAGCCCCCTGCCACTGCAGGACAGTGAGCTTCAGCTGCCTACATGCTCTGTCTTCCTTCTGCTTAAAAATATTCCACACCTGGTGTCCTCAGGTTGGTAATTTTATTTGGTAGTGCAGTTGCCAGTGGATGGCTTTTAAATCCAGTGTGGAATCTCCTGGGATTTGGTCCTGGGTTTAGTTTATGGTTGTGTTAAAGTTTATTGCTGCACCCTGAAGTGTACCCAAATAGGAGTCACCTGCCTTTCCTCTCTCCTGGTACAAACTCTGAGACTTTGAGTTACATGGATGCTGTGAAGTTATAATGCTAAATTTGCCCTAAGTTTTATGATAGGTTTATTATTGCATTCTAGTGAGGCTGCTTGCCCGCTCCTTTGCTACTCTACAACAGAGGGAAGACACTTTGATCACACTGAGCCCTGCTCAGATATAGACAAACCCATGAAAATATACCAATGTCATTTGCTTTATGTGCAGTGTCAGCTGAGGCTCTGATCGATTTAAAAAATAGTCAGTTTAATCTCGTTAACATGGTATCTCAGATCTTAACACTTTGAGGAGGGTAACTAAAGGCTTCCCTAGTGACTAGCTTGCATGTGAGTAATGCTTCCAGGCCTCTAATAATTTCCTCCTTAGATCTGTTCCTGAAGATCTTCTTTTGTCCCAACAAAATATCACTTCCATGTCTGTAGGAGTCCATAGCTGTCTAATGCTTTCTCCCTTATCCCTCTACTTAGAGAAAAGCCTAAACCTTTCCTCACTTCTGTCTTTACATTGGAATTTTAAATTGGATCGTTGACATCTGAACTTTAGGTCTGTAATGAAAACAATGACAAAATGTGGCTTTTGTGGCTGTTGGTTTGTTTTAGACATGGAGGTAGGGATGTATTTATTTTTGCATTACATGAAAATACATAATATCTGTATGGTTGCATTCCCTCTCAGGACTCTGTGAAGTTCTTAACCACGGTCATGAATAAATGCCACTAAAATTAAAAGAATGATTTATGGCACCTACCTATACATGCTTTAGGGAACATGTTTTTTACCTTGAAGTTCTGAGCAGCTGGAAGGCTGAGCCTCTTTGAACGCCTCAGAAAATTTAAGAATTCTTCCTGCCCATTCAAACAGTCACCCATAGCACACCTGAGGGGTGCATGGAGTGGGCTATCACATCTCATACATATTTATTTGACTTTCCCAGGGCCCCCTACAAGCCTTTTCCAGCCACCCCGGCGCCCAGGCCTGGGCACTGTTGGGAAACCCATCCGGCTCCTGGCCAACCACTTCCAGGTGCAGATCCCCAAGATTGATGTTTATCACTATGATGTAGATATCAAACCAGAGAAACGCCCCCGAAGAGTCAACAGGTAGGAGTTACTTAATAAAAGTTTATTGATTTAAAAGTGTATATTTAAGTGTATGTTCCTGAATGTAAGGAAGCTGTGCATCCTAGGAGTTCTCCATCTGCTAAAGGCCTGTTTGTGTTTGTACTGTGGTCAGCAGTTGCTTTTCAGTGAACTATAATATTCTTGCAATTGGCCTGTAATCTGGAAGGCTCTGGGAAATGTACTGAGCATTGACCTCCAGCTGGTTTTATTTTACAGTCTACAAGTCAATGTCCCTGGTAATTGTTCCACAGTCTGTTACACAAACGTGTAGCAGCTGAGGGGAGCATTTCAGCTTGTAGATTTTGGAGTCCACACGTGGATCAATCCACAGAGCGTTCCCACCCACCCCAAGGCAGATGCTTGTGTCTGCTCCTGTGTGTGAACATCTCTCCAGGTTCCTCTGCTTGTTTGAGCTGTAGCTGTCAGCACAGACACCTGTACAGACACCTGTGTGTGCCAGTCAGGTGTCTTAACCTGGAGGTGACATTCACAGCTTCTGCTGTGACCTGGGGGTGCTTTTGTGCATTATTGTTTTTCATATCTTGCTCCTTTAAGAAAAAGTGAAAAAAATAATTTGAAATTGTGTAAGCCCATTACTGAATTTTCTGTTTTTCCACTTAACTCAATGAATCACTGCCTAGGGAGGTGGTGGATACGATGGTGAGGCACTTCAAGATGCAGATATTTGGGGATCGGCAGCCTGGCTACGATGGCAAGCGGAACATGTACACGGCACACCCCTTACCCATTGGCAGGGACAGGGTAAGTGTTGCTTTAAGTTTCTACAGGAAAACTGTTACAGTGTCATTTGAAAAGTGGTCTTTTATTGACATAAACCCAAAATACTGTCACACCTATTAGTGTAGTCTTGGAAATGACAGACATGAGCAGTCAGGGTCTCTAGGAGCTCACCGGTGTTTTACTGAAGTTTGTGTCTTTGGGTTTCTTAATTCCCAGTTCTTCAGCTACAGAATATCACAAGACATGACAACTATGTTGTGCTCTTATAGCTGCAAGGAGACTTTTTTCTTTCACCCTGATGGGAACTTCCCTTTTCCCTGTTCTGACCCTCATTCTGTTGCTGCATGATCAAGTCATTTTAGCTGATGATGACTCCAGTTGGGTTTGGTTGTGCTGTGGAGATGCGATCTCCTGTTCCGTGGGAACAACCAGATGAATTGTTCCTTGAGTTTGGACCCCAGCTCTAAAATTTCACCCCATCTACTGATCTCCCAAGGGATCTGGTCATTGCTGTGCCTTGGGATTGTCCAGGATGAGTTCACAGTTTTTCTCTGTGCTGTGGGGTGTGAGAATCATCCCATGAGCTGTGCCAGAACTCTGAGATTTGTGTTTCCCAGCAAGTCTCCTTTTTGACCAAAAGGTTTTCTTGCCTACCCATTTGGTTCACAAAACATCTTGTTATTAATTGGCTGACTTAAAAAAATGACTCACCGTTCTCCAGAGCTTTGATGTCACCATACTAATTACTGCTTTAAATTTACATTTAAAGATGCTTCAGTGCAGTTTCTCAGATGAATAAATGACAAACTTTCAAAGTCCTGAGGGAACCAATTGTAATATTTTAAGGTCATTACACAAACTAATAATCAAAAATACAGATTCAAAGGACACCTAGGAGAAAACTGTACCATTGCTGAGTGTTGTGTCTGTCTGCAATCCATAATAAAAGCCTGTGCTTAATTTTCTTGTGCCCATGGCAGGTGGATATGGAGGTTACACTTCCAGGAGAAGGGAAGGACCAGACATTTAAGGTTTCCATTCAGTGGGTGTCAGTTGTCAGCCTTCAGATGCTGCTGGAAGCTCTGGCAGGGCACTTGAATGAAGTCCCTGAAGATTCTGTGCAGGCACTGGATGTAATCACACGGCACCTTCCCTCCATGAGGTGGGTACTTGTGGGGCTTTCCTGACTGGATGTGCCTTCTATCCATCTTAACATTTGTGTTTGTTACCCCTTGCTGCTGCTCTGCTGCTCTGCTGCCCATTACACTCCTGTGGTGGAAGGGATGAGGGATACAGCCATGTAATTCAACACCTGCCTTACAAATTTGCACTAGAATAGGGAAATGTGATCTGAACTGAGGCCTTGTGTCTGCTGGTCATGTTTCTAACAGGAATTTGCTGTACCCTTTCCAGCTGCACTGTCAGAAAAGGCTTTGTGTGCCTGCTATAAGTCAGCTCTGACAGTTATAACATGCTGTAGAAATATGTTTTAAACACCATAGTGTGAACGTAAAAAGTATATTGGGAAGAAATGATCAGAATATTCATTTTCTTTCTTTTTTTTCAGGTACACCCCTGTGGGTCGCTCCTTTTTCTCCCCTCCTGAAGGTTATTACCACCCCCTGGGAGGGGGCAGGGAGGTCTGGTTTGGCTTCCACCAGTCGGTCCGTCCTGCCATGTGGAACATGATGCTCAACATCGATGGTGTGTAGGAGATCCTGTCTCACTCATGTAACAGAGTTCTTTGTGCCTCCCAGTTAATTGTCCTGTCTTATTATCTTAGTGTCAGCGACTGCTTTCTATCGTGCCCAGCCTATCATTGAGTTCATGTGCGAGGTCTTGGACATCCAGAACATCAGTGAACAAAGCAAACCTCTGACAGACTCCCAGCGTGTCAAGTTTACCAAAGAAATCAGAGGTAAAAGCTTGTCCTAAAGCTGCTGCAAGAAAATACTGAAACCTGCTCATGCTATGTTATAATGAAATTTTGCAAGGCACATGGAGAACTGGGCTGTTCCTTTTTGTTTTCATCCTCTTCAAAGGTGATTCCTGTCCCTGAATTTATTTTCTGTTGGGTTTTCAGGTCTAAAAGTAGAGGTTACCCACTGTGGCCAGATGAAGAGAAAATACCGAGTTTGCAACGTTACCCGGCGACCAGCCAGTCACCAGACGTACGTATCAAGCACTGCCTGACAGTTCTTAAAATCTTCAACCTATTAAATATATCTGGAATATATTTGGTATATTGTTTATGCAGGAATAGTTGATTCTGGAGGTGAGGCAGCTGTGTGGCTTTACAGGAATGTTTAGTCCTAGTGGAGATGAATAGTGTGGGTTTTGACTACTGTTTTATTTCCTTCAGCCCAGGAAAACTGAGCTATATCCTGGCTTTTACATGCAGTTATCAAAAGCTCCTATTTTTAAAAATAGCTGAAATACAAGAAATTTAGTATATAGTCTAAAATCTTTTCATAGAGAAGAGATTCAGTAACTAAGGAAAACAGAGATTTGCTAAAGGTAGCACGGAATAGTTTTTTCATACCATTTTTTCCTTTAAAAACATCTGCCAAAATCTAACCAGAACAAATGTCATTTCTAGGTTCCCTCTGCAGCTGGAGAATGGGCAGGCCATGGAGTGCACAGTAGCTCAGTATTTTAAACAGAAGTACAGTCTGCAGCTGAAATACCCTCACCTGCCCTGTCTCCAAGTGGGACAGGAGCAGAAACACACGTACCTGCCACTGGAGGTAAGGATCCAAGTCCTGCACTGGGGGTGTCCTCTGTTAAACGGTGTCACAGCACCTCTCCCTGCTCCTGTGCAGGTGTGTAACATTGTGGCTGGCCAGAGGTGCATCAAGAAGCTCACAGACAATCAGACCTCGACCATGATCAAAGCAACAGCCAGGTCTGCCCCAGACAGGCAGGAGGAGATCAGCAGACTGGTGAGTATTTTTCCAGCTGCACATTCTGTGTGTGTCACTTCTCATGGCTTTTCCAAAGCATTGGAGCAGATGATTTGTTCAGCAGCATGACCAAGAGAGAAGTTTAAAAATCTGTCTTTATTGAAACAAATCCTTCTCAACAGAAAGGCTGTTGATGACAAAGAGGGCAGAGTTACCTGAAGCTTTAGTGTAGTGACATCAGTACTTGTCTTGTCCCCAGGTGAAGAGTAACAGTATGGTTGGTGGGCCTGATCCCTATCTGAAGGAGTTTGGAATTGTTGTCCATAATGAAATGACAGAGCTGACAGGCAGAGTTCTGCCAGCCCCAATGCTGCAATATGGAGGCAGGGTGAGTTTCCATGTCTTGTAAAACTCCTTATCCTGAGGTTATTGAAATTCATGAGGTGTTTCGTGTATCTTCTCATGAGGCTTTCTCTGGTGGGCTACAGTCAAAATGGAGCAGCACTTGATTTCTAATTTGCCTTTGGTTTTTACCTAGAACAAGACTGTGGCCACACCAAACCAAGGCGTGTGGGACATGAGAGGGAAGCAGTTCTATGCTGGCATTGAGATTAAAGTTTGGGCTGTTGCCTGTTTTGCTCCTCAAAAACAATGCAGGGAAGACTTGCTAAAGTAAGTATTTTCCTATTTATTCAGGATTCTATTTCAAGGTGTATTTTTCTTGTGTTTCTGAAAGGTGATGTGTGGTATGAATTGATTTTCCCCTGCTCTTCAAATTACACCACAGAATCCTAAAGGAAGAGGTTCTGTGAACCACTGATTGGTAAAAATCATGGTTGCAATAATGCTCAGATAAATTAGGTGGATAAGTAAAAATTTACCAGAGCATCAGTATTAGTTTGGGTGTCTGCCTCAGGATGTTCATCTCTGTATATCTATTTCTGTAAGGCTTGTAAAATTACAGAAGCTGATGACCTTCCTCAGAGAGGATTAAAATCGTACTAGTGAGTTCCTGATGGGGGTAGAATTGCTAAAAAATAATTACTGTAGTACTGTGAAATAGCAGAAACAGCGTAGATCTGGTTGATAAAACTGATGAGTGAACCATAGTGAAAAGGCCAGAAAAAATCCACTTCTATTTCAGGAGTTTCACAGACCAGCTGCGCAAGATCTCCAAGGACGCCGGCATGCCCATCCAGGGCCAGCCCTGCTTCTGCAAGTATGCCCAGGGTGCAGACAGCGTGGAGCCCATGTTCAAACATTTAAAGCTGACTTATGTTGGCCTGCAGCTCATCGTGGTGATTCTGCCTGGGAAGACGCCTGTGTATGGTATGGAGAAGGGGCTGTAAAGTGATCAGGAGTTGTACTGCAAGTGGGTGGTAGGAAGGAGGCAGAGGAGGCAATGGGTTCTCTTCAAAAGGGTGTTTTGGAGCTGGCTTGTCAGGCCTGGTTGGAGAAGTTGTATATTACCAAATAGCAAACTGAACCTTTGTTAGTGAAGTTTCAAGGATCTGAATTACAGTAACATTTGAAAAAAAATAAGAGCAAGCAGGAACCACTGCCTTATTTTCTGTCACAGCTGAAGTCAAGCGGGTTGGAGATACTCTTCTAGGCATGGCCACACAGTGTGTTCAGGTAAAGAACGTGGTCAAAACCTCACCACAAACCCTGTCCAACCTGTGTCTGAAGATCAACGCCAAGCTCGGAGGAATCAACAATGTTCTGGTACCTCATCAAAGGTGAGATCCAATCAAAAGCTCTTCGTAATGTCTGCATTGTCAAGGAAAATGGTGTTGTTTTGTTATATTTGCTAAAAAGATACTTTTCAAAATAATACATGGTTTAGAAATTCCCACAGTTTGGAGTGGACAGTGGAGGATATATCTGCATTTGGAGTGTTCCCAGTTAGCTCTGAGCCAAGGGGAGTCAAAGCCAGCCAACACTCAGACACACCAAACTCACCGAGTTTTTTCCCTGTCTCTTTCCTGCCTTTGGATTCACTCAATGTACCTTTTCCTCTTGCAACCTCCAAAAGCATCCTGTGTTTGCGTCCAAATTGAAAGAGAAGGAGTGAGGAGGAGTGACTTGGAATCAATGCTTGTAACTCAGTCTGCCTTTGATCCTGTCCTTGTCACTTTCTGTTCTTTCTGGACTGTAAGTGCTGTAGGTACAGAATTTTGCCCTTAAAGACTCAGAGGTTTTAATTCTTAATTTAATTCTGTTCAGTGCTTTGGATGCACCTTCTTCAGCTGTAATTTTTCTTTTATTCCTGGCCCTCTTTCTTTTTGCTGTTCTTATTTATTATTATGAGTTGGTAAGAAGCCACCTCTCCTCTCAAGTCAGGGTGAGGAAGTTGGGTTTATTTAGCCTGGAGAAGAGAAGATTTTGTGAAAACCTCGCAGCACCTTGCAATAGCTGAAGGGGCCAACAAGGAGGCCAGAGAGGAACTTCAGTAATGGCTTCAAACTGAAAGAGGGCACATCTAGATTAGAGATTAGGGAGAAATTGTTCCCTGTGAGGGTGGTGAGGCCCTGAGGCCCTGGCACAGGTTGCCCAGAGAAGCTGTGGCTGCCCCATCCCTGGAAGTGTTCAAAGCCAGGCTGGACAGGGCTTGGAGCAACCTGAGATAGTGGAAGGTGTCCTTGCCCAGGGCAGGGAGTGGACCTGGCTGGGCTTTAAGCTCTTTTTCCAACCCAAACCTTTCTAGAATTCCATGATTCTAACTAACAAACCTCAATCTTACCAAACAGGCCCTCGGTGTTCCAGCAGCCAGTGATCTTTTTGGGAGCAGACGTCACTCACCCTCCGGCCGGGGACGGGAAGAAGCCGTCCATCGCGGCCGTGGTGGGCAGCATGGACGGGCACCCCAGCCGCTACTGTGCCACGGTGCGCGTGCAGACCTCGCGCCAGGAGACCTCCCAGGAGCTGCTCTACAGCCAGGAGGTGATCCAGGACCTCACCAACATGGTGAGGGAGCTCTTGATCCAGTTCTACAAATCCACTCGCTTCAAGCCCACGAGGATCATTTACTACAGAGGGGGAGTGTCGGAAGGACAGATGAAACAGGTATTGAGTGATAATTTCTTGTTGCTTGTGGAAAGGGATTGATATATAGTTATGTGGATTATAAGGGATTGGATCTTGGAAAAACACATTTATTTATATGGATTATCACAGAATCACTGGGTTGGAAGAGACCTTCAAGATTGAGTCCAACCCAGCCCTAACACCTCAACTAAACCATGGCACCAGTGCCACATCCAATCTTTCTTTAAACACATCCAGGGATGGTGACTCCACCACCTCCCTGGCAAACCATTCCAGTCCTTTATCACTCTTTCTGTACAAAACCTTTTCCTAATATCCAACCTCTATTTCCCTTGGTGCAGCTTCAGACTGTGTCCTCTTGTTCTGTCAGTTGCTGCCTGGAGAGTTATTATACTTGTTATTGGAAAAATAAAGTTTCCTTGAATTGTCCTGGGCAAGCACAATGTACATTTACCAGTCTGATTGTGTCCCTTACGATATGGCATTTGTACACAGGTTAAAAAAAGAATCAAATATCTACTGAATTCATCACATAATAGTTAAATCTTCTGCTTGTAGGTAGCTTGGCCAGAGCTGATTGCCATCCGGAAGGCCTGCATTAGTTTGGAAGAAGATTACAGACCTGGAATAACCTACATTGTTGTGCAGAAAAGGCATCACACCAGGCTGTTCTGTGCTGACAAAACTGAAAGGGCAAGTACTGACTCCATGAGGGGGAGGAAAGTGGGATTGTTTGATTCAGTGGCGTGGGATTTGTCTTGCCCACTAAAGCTGTAAAGCAGCAGCAGTACTGGGTGGTAACAGGCTTTCTCTGCCAAAATAACCAGTTCCTCACTTTTTTGTTGCTTTACATCAGATGGAACAGCTTGTTAACTCTTTTGGAATAGGTATGCTTGGTATTCCAGTATTTGTGTACCTGGATGTGTGTCCTGGGTTTTTATAGTCCAGGATTGCTGATGATGAGCTGACCTGGCTGTTGACTCTGTTCCCTGTTTTGTCTCCAGAGGCATCTAAGATGTGCTTGTAGCACAAACCCACAGGCCAGCTGAGGAACCTTCTTTAGGGAAGCACTTGATCTGAGGTTTGCTTAAAAACCCAGATCTCTGGGGTGTGAGAGCAAACAAGGATACGAAATAAATTTATCTCAGGAACCTGCATTTTCAGATCCTGAATTACTTGTGTAGGCTTTATCCCACTCTGCAGTTTTAATAGTGCTGGCAAGGGTTTTATTTTCTTCTGATGACACACCAGTCGGATTTGGCGAAGTTTCTAAAAATGAATTCACAGAGAACATTTTCATTCCTCCTGTGTAAACGGCCTTTATATTTTTTCACCTTTTCGAGCAGTAAATTCTCCAGCAGCTTTCAATAGAGCCTACCTTTGAAAGCATTTTGGGGTCACTTCCAAAAAAGCCCACGGACTAATAATAAACCTTTCTCACTAGGTGGGTAAAAGTGGCAACGTACCAGCAGGCACTACAGTGGACAGCACCATCACACATCCCTCTGAATTTGACTTTTACCTCTGTAGCCATGCAGGAATTCAGGTAATGTCAGCTCTACTGTGCTCAGGCTGTGCAGCTAAATCCTTGTAGTTGTCCCCATGGGAAATGTCACTTGTTTTTGTCACTTGGCAGAGTCAGAGTGTGTCAGTGCCTGCTGGAAGGTGCAGCCTGCAGGTACCACCTCTGTTGCTGTCCAGCTGACTGCTCACCTGTTCTCTGCAGGGAACCAGCCGTCCCTCCCACTACCAGGTGCTGTGGGATGACAACTGCTTCACAGCAGACGAGCTGCAGCTGCTGACGTACCAGCTGTGCCACACGTACGTGCGCTGCACCCGCTCCGTCTCCATCCCCGCGCCCGCCTACTACGCCCGCCTGGTGGCATTCCGGGCCAGGTACCACCTTGTGGACAAGGATCACGACAGGTAAGGAGTGTCCCCATCGTCCTGGTAAGCAAATAGGGAAGCTGAGCTGTGCTGTTTGTGCCGGGTGTTGATGGGTGTGTGTCTGCCCACAGCGCTGAGGGCAGCCACGTGTCGGGGCAGAGCAACGGCCGCGATCCGCAGGCGCTGGCCAAGGCCGTGCAGATCCACCACGACACCCAGCACACCATGTATTTCGCTTGAGAGCACCTGGGAAGATGAGGCAAAACAACAACCCATGCAGTCCTGAAGCGTTTGGAAGCCTCCTGCTCTCTCCAGGGCAGGGGGATTTCGGACTGCCCACTACCAGCAGCTCCGGACAGTCGCACTGAATCTGTTCTTCACTGCAACGTCTGATGCACCAACACAATTGAGCCATTTGTTTCATTGTTTTCTGTACTAGAAATCCATAGACTTGTCTTTTCTGATGCATTGGACTGAATTTTTACCTCAAAAGCGCAAAGGCCGATCATCCTGAAATTTTTCAAGGACTTGGCACGAAAGGTTTCTATCAAATCTTTTGCTAGCTGTGGTTTTTCAGTTCTCCTCATCCCATGAGCTGACGGTGACTGCTGCTCTGTCTCCGTGCCCTGCTTCGTGAGTATGATGTGATGGCAAAATGTTTTATCCAGCTCGCTGTAATCCTTCTGTCGTGTGGGGCCATAGATTTTTTAATGGAGATTTTAGACTTCACTACTGTAAATGCCTTTTAACGAACATAACTTTCACAGGTATTGCAGTTTTTTGTCAGTTTTACTAATTATCTTTTTAATCTCTGCAGACTTGGGCTGCAAAGCAATTGCACTATACTGCGAGTTAATAGGTGGTTCTTGTTCTGTGAATGTGTAATATAACCAATAGTGATGCCTGTCAGTAGATTTTAATGATAATGGTTATAAATAATACTGCCATGGTATCGTAACAAGTACTGAACCATCATTTCCCCCCTCTAAAAATGATAAAACAAAAAAAAAAATTTAGCTTTTAGGTATTTTGCAAACTTTTACAAAAGTGCCCACTTTATGCTGCTGTGTGGTTTGATAAATCTAAGTGATTTTAAAACTTTTTTCTCATAGAAGGTTTAACTTTGGCAATAAATCTTTGTTTTTTAAGCCCCCCCAAACAGTGTAATTTTCTAGCTGAGGATTGTGCATGAGTTTAACCAACATTCTCGTGTCGTTTTCTGAACACACAATTTGGCAGTTTCTGAAACAAATTAGAAAAGACGCATTTCCATGCTTTTTTTAAGAATTATTTTTAACTGTTTTATATTCACTGTTGGTGTCCTGTCTACAACATTTTTTATAAGCTTGGAAACTGGGTGTTCCATGTAGGAAAGGCCAATGTGTGCAGTTGAAATGTATTGTGTGCCAGGCAACCTGAGGACTTGTACCAGCATTTTGAACTGTTTTTTTTTCCTGGGAATCTGGGTTGCCCACACAACTGCATTTACAGCATGTTGAACCCGTGTGAGTCTCAAATGCTGATTCTGTCCCAGCCTAGAAATTAGGGTTTTTAATCTGCTTGGCTTTTTTCAGCTGCAACCTGTCATCCACAACAGGGACCTGGTTTCCCTGGTACTCCTGTAATCCACGAACGTAGTAATTTAAGATTAGATTCCTTACTGTATACCTGAGTTAGTGCAGATTAAAGCTTATTCCTAAACTGAGGAGGAGTTTGAGAAGCCCAAGGATTGCACTGTGGTCTCTGATACTCGTGTGGGGTTTGCTGCTAAGTTGTCTGCTGTCCCAAAGCTTAGGAACCAGCCCCCTCCAAATTTCAGCAATAGGAAATGCTGTTTCCTTCAGTCTTTAAGCTTGTAAATAAATGAAAGTTTACATTTCTAAATGCTGTTGTTTTCAGTTGTACCAGAGTACACTGAACATCTTCAAACAGTTTTATAACCTTCTTGCCAGTAGTACGTCTCATAAATTAAGTTTAACCTCTTTTTATTTCTGTTGAAAATGGGACTGAAGTGAACCCTGCTCCTGGCACATGCCAAGACAGGTTTAGATTGAAAAAAACAAAAAGCTTCTTTTAAGTTTTTTAACTTTTTTTTTAAAGAATACCTCACTTGTGTAATAAAATCAGGACATGTGGGTGGGAGACTGACCGCTGCTTTTCTCAGTACTCGTTCAGGGAGAAGACACAAAAACCCTTTTTAGAGTGAACTCTTGACTGACCCAACACACACGGAGAGAACTTTGGCACCTTGAAAAGCACCTGAGCACCTGTCGGAGGTGGTAGGATCCAAGATCCCTGATTTGAGTTTGTGCACTAGGAATGGGGCTGGTTTAACAAGGGTGCATAAAAAATGAACTTTATCACCAATTCGTTGTCCAGTGCCAAGCACTCCTGGTTGAGACTGAGGGAAGGGAGAGCCTCTCCTTGGTTTGCCTGTGGCTGGATATTTGACCTCAGACCAGGCGGAGCATCAGCCCCTGGTGAGCCCTGGGCCAGCACCCGAGCAGGGCTGGTGTGAGCCCACCCTGGGCACAGGGCTGGAGTTTAGGGGGAAAAGCACTGAAGTTCAGGATGCAAGTTGCAGCAGTGCTGCCCTAGGCAGGTCTGAGCCCAAGTCTGGAGGACTTGAGGACCTGGGTGAGCCCTGTGGGCCTGAGTGACTCGTTCTGCATGTGTCAATCAATGGGAAGATGTGCATTCTGTAGCTGTAGTTTTAGGGTGTTTTGATTTTTGTTTTTTTGGGTTTTTTTTATAAATAAAGCCTGTTGGCCACTGTTTAGCTCTGTGGTGTGAAAGATTTTAAATGTAGCAAAGTTCAAAGAGTTGGGGAAGGGGATGGTTGATATATATTAAATATATATATATAAAAAAAATGGGGGGAGGGGGCAGAAATCCTGTTTTCCACCCGGTTCTGCTTGCTTTGTCCCTGCTGAGTTCTGGACAAGCTCTGGCAATCCCTGGTTAGCCTGTCTCCACAGTCTGGCTCTTGAATTGCTGTGAGTTCCCCAGGGCCGTGCCCGGAGCCCCACCCAAAGGGCAGAGGTGGGTGCACAGTGGGTGCCCACCCTCGCTCGGCCCTTCGGGTGGGGAAGGGCCCTGGTTCAGAGCTGGGTCTGACACCCCCGACCCCTTTGTGGATGTGCTGTAGGAGTTTTTCTTGCTCAATAGCGAGGGAGTGACTCTGCTTTCATTTTCAGAAGGCAGGGCCAGAGGGCATTGGATCCATCCTGATCCTGATCCACTGCGAGGCTCTTTCCCTGTGCACTGGAGGAAAGATCTTGCACTAAATATCACTTACAGATTTTCTTAGACCTTGCTATTGACATTTTCATATTTCTATGTCTAGAGGCTGCAACTTCAATGTAAAATGTTTGCATTTGTTCAGTTTGACTTCTGATGTAATTTTTTGGTTTCTATATTGTTAGACTTGTAATGTTTCAAATGGTATTTTATTAACTTTGGACTGGATGTATGTCTCTAGCAATACGAGGTACTTTCTAAACTGTCCTGGGGCTCACAGCCCCGTGTCGAGATAAGATGCTGGTCGTGTACAATTGCAATGTATTTTTTTTTTTAGCCTGCAGGGATATTTTGTGTTCATGTGTCCAAAATTAATAATAATAATAAATGGCATTCTCGTGCCAAATGTTCTGTTTTTCCTTATTGCTGTCCAATAAATGCAATGTACAGAGTGAGCAACCAATACTGTTGCCTGTAAACAAATGTCTTAAACTATTTAACTTTTAATTAAAACTTGTACACAATGTGTCACCTGTGGAACTCATTACCACAATATAGCTATTTCATTTGCATTAAAAGTTTGCAAGTAAAAGAAATATGTATGGGTGACATCTCCCAGGATCCTTAAGGAAGCCGAAATTTCAAACCCCAGGGGCAGGGTTCAGAATGGGCCTGTTTTTATAATGTTTGGGAAATTACAGAGAAAATTTGGTGTTCATGGACTGTACCTGCCTGGACAGGGGATTCTATATCAGAGACATGGAATTAATAAATACAAGAGCTGTTAGCTCTTTCACCTTCTCTATGTGAGGTGAGGATTTGTCTCCTCAGACAGCTGCACTGCACTATAAATACTGCAGGAAGGACTGGAAGAGCTTTTGGAGGAGGCCAGAGTGTGGGAGCTGGGACTGAAAGCAGGACAGGGCTGTCTGAAATGCCCAGCACCTCCTGCAGCCCCGCGTTAGGTGTCAGTTCTGTTTGCAGGGCACATCCTGGGGCTTTGGGCACGGAAACCTGAGCTCAAGCCCCGAGGTTTGCTCATCCTGGTGTCTTCCAAACATGATGTAAAGACCTCTTGGACCAAACGGGAAGCCAGGACTGAGTGATGCGTGGGATTCTGTGCTGTCTGTGCAGCTCTGACTCCAAAATCCCATCTGGGTTCTGCTCCAGCCATTCTCTCAGGACAGCAGGAGCTGCTGCTCCTGCTTCGGGAGAACAACACGAGGCGGGAATGCTTTGACAGCCTCAATTCCTGTGGCTTTCCCAGCCAGGAACACACACCTGGGCCCGTTGTGGGAATGATGCTCCAGGGGTTTATGATGTTATTAACAAAGTCCAGACACAGGGTCGGGATTTGCGCTTCCCGGGAAGGACAGGTCAGGGAGGGAAACGGGATGGAAAAGGGATGCTCTGCCCGGTTCTGTGGATTTAGAGCAGGGCCAGGGGTAATTCCTGCCCTGCTCCTGCCTGGCGACACTCGGGGCACTCCAGCAATGACCGTACAGCGGCCGACACACGAACTGGCGCTTCCTCCTCGGCCCAGCCGCACAAAATGAGTTAAAAAACAAAACAAAACCAAAAACAAAACAACGTCGACGAAATAAATATTTATGGCATCGGCGCGGCGGGAGGCCGGGGCGCTGGCGGGCGGGCAGCGCTCTGTGCCGCTCCCCGGCTGCAGCGAGGCCCCGGCCGGGCCCCCCCCGCCTCCCTCAGGTCCCGCTGTCCCCGCGGGCCCCAAGATGGCGGCGGGGCCGGCGGGCGCCGCCTTTGTTGCGCGCGGGGCCGGGCGGCGGCGGCGCGTGCGCGCGGCGTGAGGGGCGTGAGGCGGCTGCGGCACCGGCCCCGGCCCTGCCCGGCCCCGGCCCCCGGCACGGCCCTGCCCCGGCCCCCGGCTCGGAGCGGCGCCCGCGTGGATGGGATGGAAGCGGGACCCTCGGGCGCAGGTACCGCCGGCGGGGATGGAAGGGGGGGGGTCGGAGCGCTGCGCGCCGGGGAGCGCCGAGGGGGCGATGGGGGGTGAAAGGGATGAGGCCGGTGGAACGGGGGGCGGGTGTGCGGCGGGGGCCAGGGGGCCTCGACCGGGTGGGGATCGGGGCGGGGGCTGGGGGAGCGCGGTGGAGGGGTGTGCGGAGGGGACCGCGGCGGGTGGCGATGGATGTGGCGGCGGCGCGGGATGTGCGGGGGCGATGCCGGGGATCGGGGGGTCTGAGCAGCGGGGCTGCGGGAGGGGCTGCGGGGCCGCCGGGCAGACGCGTCCCCCGGGTGCCCCCAGAGCAGCGGCGGTGCGGGCGCAGGGGAAGGGGCGATGGAGGGACCCGCAGAACCTCGCAGGAGGGGGCACAGGGCCGGGGTCACGTCCAGCCGCAGGTCCCCACAGCGCAGACGGAGCCTTGCTGAGGGGCCTGTTTTGCACAAAGCAGCAGCAGCATCCCCTAGATCCTCATCCTTTTCCCCCAGCTCCCATTCTATTCCCCCTACCTCCCACTCCCATCCATCCCCCCGTCTGCCATTCCACCCCCCTCCCTGCCATTCCATCCCCCCAGCTACCATTTTATCCCCCTCCAGCTCCCATTTCATCGCCCTGCTCCCCATCCATCCCCCAGCTGCCCGTTCCCCGAGTTCAGGGAGCGGGGCGCAGGCTGGAGCTGGCGCGGGGCCGGCGGCGCCGTGTGCCGTGACAGCACGAAGCGTCTCCTCTGCCGTGCCAGGGCATGCGCGGAGCCGGGGCTCCGCGGGGCCCCGTGGGGCCGAGCTCCGGAGCCACCCTGGGTCCCCTGCCCCAACCTCCGCACGGCCGGCTGCGGGGACGGGAGCAGCTGGCAGTGCCCTTCGTGCCCGGCAGCTCCGCGGGGGTTTGGAGAGCTGTGCCCTAGGCCATGGCATCGGCTGCTGCTCGCTCCTGTGCCTGGTGTGAGCATCGCCAACTTGCGCTGCTGAGGGATTTTGGTGCCTAAAATAAGGCAGAAGGAAGGACGGGGTGATGGAGGCGCGGCTCACTGCCCTGCTGAGGCACGGGGTGATGGGAATGGGGAGCTGCTGCCCTTCCGAGGGACAGGGCAATGAGATCGGCAGTCACTGCCCTGCCACCTCTCTTGTGCTGGTGGGTTTGCCACTCGCCATAACAAATCAGCCTGGTGAGATTTTGACATAAACCTGCTGAGTGTTTGTAAACTTCAGTCCTTTCCTACGATATTTACTTTAAGTGTGGCAGAGAAATCTCCCTGTTTCTGTGTTACCTTCTGGCTGCTGGTGCTTTGTGTTTGGGCTGATTTATGGCCTGTGAAAGCCGTGATTTGGCGGCACCGAGGGCTTTGCCGGCGCCTTGGGGCGATAGCAGCGCTGCTGCCTCAGGGCCATGCAGATAACGCTGCGGGCACCCTCCCACCCCAGCCTGAAATGATGCTCTTAAGGTGCTTTAAAAGAATCTCTTATGTTGGGATGGGGATGCACTCAGTGGACAGGTTTGGATTTCAGTCTCTGGGCCTGTGAGGGCTGCACAGGGAGCAGGGCTCTGCTACTGCACCCTTGGGAGTTTCCTCTTGTATCGCCAAATTTGTCTGGGGGATATCTGCCCCCACCCAGGTTCACCCCGTGGGCAGGGGACTCATGAACTCCATGTCATCAGAGCTGCTGTGAATCCTACCCTGCTGTGGCACTCCTTTGCTTGTGCCAGACCCTGAGAATGGGCTGAGCTTTGCATGCGAGCTCTGATGAGGCTGTGGCTTACCAGGGTAATAAAGCAGAAACTGGTGTGTAAATGGGCCCTGGATGTGCCCAACATGAAGATGACTGGAAAGGCAGTGGGAAAACTCAGGACATTTGACCTACAGGCAGCACTCAGGGAGGCACACACATGCACTGGTTCTAAAAACTATTTTCCCACAACTTTTAGTTTTCTTTATTCCTTGCAAACTTCCTAAAGGCTGTTAATCTCAACCGTTGTCTTCCTGTGCTGAACCTTGCAAAAACCCCAAAGCTGCTCCGTCTGTTGGGGCTCTTTATCTTCAGGAAACACGAAATTGCGTATGCCTGGTTCTGGGACGGGATTAGACTGAGAAACAAAGCCAGGAGAAGCACCTTGCCTGGAGACACAGCACGGATGGTTTATCTCTAAACACTCTTTGCAGCCTCTCCCTAAACCCTGGGAAGAACAAAACACAGGCAAGTTATTAAGATGGCAGACACGAGGAGGAAGCCAAATCAGGCAGAGAAGCTGCTCCTTGGGCAGGGTGATCCGTGCAGAGCCACGGGCGGGTTCAACCTCCGCTCTGGGAGCCGGTGGCACTGCAGGGCTGCCGTGGGACATGGAGAGGAGCTGGCGTCGCTTTTGTCCTGTCCCTCCGGCACTGGGGGCTGCCTTTGTCTGCGACTCCTGGTTCTGCACGTCCCTGGCTGCTGCCTGGGCAGTGCAGGAGCAGCAGGAGACCTCACAGGGCTGGGCAGGGGGTGTCAGCCTCCACCCGGCCCAGGCACCATTAGCGGGGACCCCGGGGTCACTGTGCAGAGTCACACAGCCTGGATGTGCCACCTGGTGTGTTCAGCAGAGGTGCTGGCATTTGCTGTGCCCGTGCTTCTCAAACCCCATCAGAGGGATGGAAAAGAGAACTGCTGGACAGCTGAGGCCAGCTTAGCAGGACCCTCACAGGTCAGCTCATGATTGAGCCGTGTCCACACTGCCAGCATCACCACACCGCTGGCATCACCACGCTGCTCTCCAGAGCCAGAGCAGCTGGGGTACAGTCCCTGCATGCAGGTGTGATGGAGTTGGCACCACTCTTGCTGCTGTTCCTTATGCTCTGTTGCAGCTCCTGCAGGTTCACACTCCTGCCCGACACAGCCTGCAGGACTGCACATCCCAGGGTGTAGGGACACCTATTTGGACAGGCAGGTTTATAGCTTGCACTTTAGGGTGTCACCCGTGATTTCCAAATGGGAAGCACAGCAGTGTCCTTTGCAATGTTTAGTGTAAGGTTACAAAGAACTCAGCAGCTTTCCGATGTCAGTCCTGTAGTATAACAATTTAGAGCCCGTTTTTGGCTCATTTTTTAATGTGCAGCCACTCCAGTGTAGGACAGGAGCAGCTCAGCCTCTACCCTCAGCAGCCAGGCTCTGGTGCACAGACAGGTATAATGCCAAGCTCTGACGCCTGCAGATGCTGCCTCTGTCCCGTGTGTGCATCGCCTGCTGAAACTCAGTTTGGTGTCAAACCAAAAAGCACCCACAGCTGCATGACCCTGGCAGGGCTCAGGTCACTCGGGAGCGAACAGGCGGTCTGGATTGGCAGAGCTGAGATGGGGCTTTCTGAAGTCTGGGCTGCGTGGAATGTGTTGGTCTCTGCTTGACGCTTGGTTTTGAAGGTGTCGAGCTTGGAGATTCGGGAATGCCAATTGCTCACCCTCCCCAGCAGCTGCCTTTCCCACTGGTGCTGCCCCTTGCTTTACTCCCTGACAGGGATTTCACTTCCCGGGGGGGCTCTGGGGTGGTTTAGGATGGGAGATGTCTCAGGTGTGGAAGGACCATCCGCTGGCATATGTTGTGCCCCGTCTGCAGCTCTCTGATTCCCGGCGGTATTTTGGCGGGTGGGTGTGCGGAGCGGGGCCGGCGAGGACCCGCCGCCGCCGCCGCAATAAAACTCCCTTTTGTCTGGGCCCCGTTCCCGCGGCCCCTCGGCTGAATGCGGCTCTGGAGAGGATTTCAATGACATGGTAATTTCATGCCGTCCCACCGGCGGCTTCGCCCGGCGCAGGCAGCTGTTGGGTAGCGGGTCATGTTCCCCAGCTGTTACAATAAATAACAGAAACAAAGCGTATTCCAGCGCTAATTACCTCAAACTTGCTTTCACTTCGGTGGCTCTGCCCTCGCCGCCGTCTCTGCCCACGGTACCCGGTGCAAGGGCGTCGATGCTCCGCCGCCGGCGCGTCCCCAGGGCACGGCTTTGTGTGCGAAAGTCTGTGATTCCTCCCGGGCCGCGGAATTTCTAATGGCAGCGGATTTCATCCCGCTCACTGGCCGCATTGTGCTGCAGGAACAACACTCACCCTGCAGCCCCCGGCCCCGGCGCCCGCATTTACATGACAAAGTGGGAGCCTGTGCAGCTTCGCCATGGAGAGTCGAGGTATGCAGGAGCCAACCCCCCCATGCAGGAGCCCCCCTGTGTGCTGGAGCCCCCCTGTTTCCTTGCACTTTAGGTAGTTTTTTAACGAGGCTTCTTCTTGCTGGCTCCTTTTCTGGTGCCCTGAGCCGGCTTCAGGCAAGAGGTGCCTGGGGATGACAGTGGAGCTGTCTGGGATTCCTTGGCAGCATCCTCTGAGCCAGGAGAAGGGTGGATTTCACTGAGGCAAATCATGGAGGGAGCGTGAGTGGTCCAGAGCAGGAATGTGGCATGTGAAAGGATGAGCCCAAGCCTGCATGTTCACCAAAGGGTTTTGGGGTCTCTCCCACCTGGGCTGAAGCAGCCAAGGCTGGGTGGGAGCCTGGCTCACATGCTGGAGGTGCTGCCTGGGCAGCTGCTTTGGCTTGTCACATTCAGGGACTGTGTGTTGTGGTCACCGAAATAAAACTCTCTGAGTCAGCCCAGGGGTGAACTTGCCCATCCTCGATGCTGGTTATGGTCCTGTCCTGGTCTTTGCAGAGATCTCCTGTACCATCAGGTGCTGCTCCCTCTGGCCACTCTGCCCGTTTATCTTACCCTGCATTTGCTGTATTTTCTGTGTTCCATCAAAATTCTGAGCCAACTTTTGTGTTGCTGGAGGCTGGCTCCTTCCCTCACCCGTGATTCATGAGCCTAATTGTGGGGTGTTATGTTCATGAAGCATCTGGGGATCCTCTGGCAAAAGGGTTTGCATGGTACAGCCTTAGTTTTGGAGTGACTGAAGCAGTGCCAAGTGTGGGGCGAATTGGTCACACCTCTGCAACTCCTGCCAGCCCCTAACTGGCTTCAGCTCCTCTTGGGCACCCAAGTGCCACTGAGCAGCTGTCAAGCTGTGGCCACTGCCCTGTGTTCCCTGTGGGGAATCCGTGGGGTTACCGTGGGCACATGGAGATGCGCGTGGTCCTGCTCACATGCAGCTGCCAGGATTGTCTGGGGGTGAGGTGATCCAGAGGAGGAGAAGCTGTGGGTGCTGCCCTTGACATGACTGCAGGAAAGGCGGCAGAGAGCTGCTGTCCCCTGACAGATCTTGCAGGTGGGCGGTGTGGTTCCTCACTCAAACTCAGGAACTGGAGGCTCCAGCAGCACTGGCAAATACCTCTCTGCTTGTGAGCCATGATTTAAAAATGCATCAGCTCGCAGCCAGGGAGCTGGCCACTGCCAAGAAATGTTAATCATGTGGAGACATGACTTACACTGGGAGCAGCTCATCTGAAAATCAGTTCCTTCAAACGAGCTGCTTCCGAAGTGCAGCGCAGATGTTTTCGGGGGTGGCTGGCAGTCACCCCCTCCTGGGGAAGCTGTGGGTGCCTGCAGGGTCTGAGCTCTGCAGTGGACTCGGGGATCCTCACCTTGCTCCAAGTCCTGTGCTGGCTTGTCCGAGGAGGTGCTGGGGCCAGGTGAGCCCAGGTTTGGGACTCCCAGCAGATTTTGTGTCTCTTGAGCTCCTGTTGCAGGGCAGAAGCAGGAGCAGAGGTTGGCTTTGGAGAATTAACTTCAGCAGTTCAGCCCTTGAACGCTCACAAGAGTTTTCCAATCCCCTCAGTGTCCTGCAGGACTGGTGGCTTTCCATGGGCAGGAAAAGTCTTGCAAAGTTTGGGTGCAAAAGTAAAAGGCAAAATTGAAGCTTAGTTTGCTGCTCTGCTGTTTATCTGCTTCTGATATTTTTAGCCTGGAATGGAAATTTGGATTTAAAAAGGAAGTGGATGGGAGAAAGGGGTGCTAAAAGCACCATGTGTTCAGGAGCTTGAATTGGAGCTGGGTTGCTGTCTGTGGGCCGATGGGGACAGTTGGCCGCGCAGATGGAGCGCTCTCAATACCCCCACACTCCATCCCTGCACTGGCCTGGCTGGCTCGGACCTCACGGTGTTTGAGGAACAAATAAAAGGTGCAGACTGGGAGAGGTGAAGATGGGCAAAGTGGGAATGGGGCAGGAAGGGCAAGGCTCACCTCAGACAGCAGCGGGGTGGAATAACTCCTTGGCAATACTTTAAGATACATTTGAGTCTGAGGGTGCTGTTGATTTAGAAATGCAGCTCAGTCCTGTAGCCATGTGCTAGTGCCATCCTGCAACTCCACAACTTCATAAGTGAGTCTGTGTAATGGGAATTGTGGAAAAACTGGTATTTCCCTCTGTAGAGGTCCCCACACTGCTTCAAGTGGGGATTTGGGATTGGTTTGGATTTGGGTTTTTTTGGTTTTTTGCAAAACCCAGCAGTTCAACAATTGTGCAGTGCAGATGGAACAATGCGTTTCCTGTTTCTTGTGGCATCCTCCCTCCAGCAGTTGGAATTTGCTGGGGAATGGAGGGGAAACGCATGTGTCTGTATGTCCCTGCTGACAGAGTATCCAGGGAATTGCATCCCCTTGGAAAGGGGCACCATGACAATGGAGCTGGTGCTGCTCTCCCATAGCAGGTGGCAGTGCTGGAGCCTGTGCCAAGGGAGTTGGTAGGGCCATTGTGTCCTGGCACTGCCCTTCAACAGCTCGGCTGGCACCAGGGCTCCCCAGATGGTGCCCAGGGAAGCTGCTTCCTGGTGTGCTGCTCTGAATCCTGCCACTGCCACCTCCTGCCAGGAGGAGGGGTAGTGGGAGACCTTCCAGTTCAGGGTGTGGTGTTGGAGAGCGCTGTGACTCTGTGAGATCTGTCTGTCTGTCTGAGTGTGGGGTCCCTGGCAGCCCTCCTGACCTGTGCTCTTTCCCACAGCTGCAGGCGCATACCTGCCCCCCTTGCAGCAGGTGTTTCAAGCACCACGTCGGCCTGGGATAGGAACTGTCGGGAAGCCCATCAAGCTCCTGGCCAACTACTTTGAAGTGGACATTCCCAAGATCGATGTGTATCATTATGAAGTGGATATCAAACCCGATAAATGTCCACGCAGAGTCAACAGGTAAGGCAAGTATTAGAGGTTTGGCACTTGTTCCCTGCTTCCAGTTTCCTAGTGGAGGCTCTATAAGTGCCTGTCTGTGTCTTTGCAGTAGAAGCCAGTTGAGCATTATAACAAGGGTCACAGCAGTGGCAGGGGTTATGGCACAGCGTGATGCCCACAGGTGGCTGGACCCCCCAGCCGTGTTTGTGCAGCAGTGCTGCTTCCTGGCCTGGGAGCGTCAGGGGTCCAGAGCCTCAGCACAGTCCCTGCTGCTCTGAAGCAGCTGTGCTATTTTGGCAATAATCCCTGATTTAAAAATAGCAAGGCCAGACCTCAGGCCATCGTGTACTTTTCTTTGTTTTTCTTTTTGATGTGCTCTTTGCTGCCTGTCCCCTCCTGCCCTCGCAGCCTGGGGAGCTCTGTACCCCGAGGGCCGGCGAGCAGATGCTGCATGTGCTTTCAGCATCGAGTCACACTGTGCCATGAACACTCCTCCTTCCCCCCAGTGCCAGGTACACTCCTTCTGCCAAAGCCAGTGTACTGAGCTGTGGGACAAGGCATGTGGCTGCTTGTCCAGGGGCTTTCCTGCCCCAGGGGTCCCATCTCTGCTCTCAGTTGCCCCAGGGAGAGAGGCTGGGGTGGCCTGGGCAGGTTGCAGAAGGTATCAGGCTGTAAAGAAAGCAACAAAACAAACTTCTCCCTTCTCTTCTGCCCCTCTACCTTGCCCGCGTAGGGAAGTCGTGGAGTACATGGTGCAGCACTTCAAACCACAGATCTTTGGTGACCGAAAACCAGTCTATGATGGGAAGAAGAACATCTACACTGTCACAGCCTTACCCATTGGGAATGAGCGGGTAAGAGGGGGCAGCAAGCTTCATGTGGGCACTGTGACCTTCCTCCTGCCTGGGAAAGACCACCAGAAAACGATCCCACCTCATCCCTGTGGGGATGCCATGGTCACTGTCCCTTCCCTCCTGCACCCAGGTTGACTTTGAGGTGACGATCCCGGGGGAAGGCAAGGACAGGATATTTAAGGTCTCTATCAAATGGATGGCCATCGTGAGCTGGCGCATGCTGCACGAGGCCCTGGTCAGCGGGCAGATCCCCGTCCCACTGGAGTCTGTCCAGGCGCTGGACGTTGCCATGAGGCACCTGGCTTCCATGAGGTACCTGCTGAGGGACAATGGGGCTGTGCCAGGGAGGGGAGGGGACTGCTGCCCTTGGCAGCCTGCTGTGGCTGGGACTGGCCTTGACAGTCATTGGAGGAGGCAGCTGTGCCAGTCGTGTCCTTGGGTGCTCCTGCAAAGGAAATAGAAGGGGTGATGCAGCTGGCAGGGGGAGTGCCAGCTCGGAGGTCTGGGGATGCTGGCATGGCCCCAGTGTGTGCCACTGACATGGTTTGTCCTGGTTCACAGGTACACTCCCGTCGGCCGCTCCTTCTTCTCCCCCCCTGAGGGCTACTACCACCCCCTGGGAGGGGGCAGGGAGGTCTGGTTTGGCTTCCACCAGTCAGTCCGGCCTGCCATGTGGAAGATGATGCTCAACATCGATGGTGACGTTATTTCTCATGCTGGGGAGCTGCAGTGGGAGGGCTGGGTGTGTTTGGGAAGGCTGGTTGAGAGCAGAGACACATCCGTGGTGTCTGTCCCACAGTGTCAGCCACTGCCTTCTACAAAGCCCAGCCAGTCATCGAGTTCATGTGTGAGGTGCTGGACATCCGGAACATCGACGAGCAGCCCAAGCCCCTGACGGACTCACAGAGAGTGCGTTTCACCAAGGAGATCAAAGGTAGAGTCCCCAGGGAGCCGTGGAACCTGTCCCCGACACTGGCTGTGGCTTGTGTCCCACCCAGCCCCTGCAGTGAGATTGGGGTACAGGGCTTGCACATTTTAAATGTCTTCTGGGGCACCACTGCCTCCCTCATGCTATTGGTGGGGTATCTGCAAGCAGCAGGTTAGTTAAGCAAGCTGTTGGCAGTGTCCCGGGGAAAGTGGGCAAAGGGAAATTGCTCCCATCTTCACCATGACTGTGCTGTGTCTCCCTGTCTCATATCAGGTCTGAAGGTGGAGGTGACCCACTGTGGGCAGATGAAGAGGAAATACCGTGTGTGTAACGTTACCCGACGGCCAGCCAGCCACCAGACGTAAGGCGGGTGGGCAGATGCCCTTGCAAAAATTCACGCTCTTCTCCTTGTTAACAGCTGCTGGTGTCGTTAGGGAGAGCTGCACAGGAAGCTCCAGTCTTTGATGGCAAAAGGAGACGTGTCTGGGGCTCTGCAGCCCTGTGCCATGTGTGGAGTGGGATGCAGGGAGATGGGAGTGCAGAGGATGCTGTGTCTGGCAGGCGGAGTGCGGCGGCGGGCGGGAGCTGACACGCCAGGAATTGTCCTAGTTTTTACCTCCGGGTTTGGTTTTCTTCATTCTTAAAATAGTCACTGCCAGAGCAGAGATTTTGTCAGGGGCTAACATGAGTGTCTGCCTTGGAATTTTTTGTGTGTGTGCCTGGGAGCAGGCTGGGCCTGAGCACCTCTCAGTGTCTGCTCTGCACCAGCATCCTTGGGTTGCAGCCTTGGGGCTTGGCGAGTGCAGGAGGAATGTGGCACCTCGCTGATGTAGTCAGCCTGGCTCTCCTGTAATTTTGGTTCTCTACAGAATATCAATTCTGTAGGGTCAATTCTGCATTTTCATGGAGCTCTTTATGGAGCTGGCAGCAGCTGGTGCTGGCTGAGGATGGGTATTGTGCTCCAGCTGTGGGTGTTGTGGCACATCTCAGCCCTGCAGACAGGAAGTTTGATTTTTTTCTTCCCCTGTTTTTGAAGGGAAATGTTCCCCTCCTACCTCCCTCTGCCCACCCTGCAACTGCTGCCCTGTACCTGGAGAGGCCAGTTAGCCTTTCCCTGGAGCTCAGTTCAGCTCCCAGGGAGGCACAGAAGCCCTCCTGACTGCCACTGTGCTGTATTTTTGTGCCCAATGATGGCATGCGTGGCATGTCCTGCAATGAACAGTTGCCCTGATTAACTGGATTAGTGAGGGAGAGCTTTATTTAGGCACCTCAGTCCCACACTGGGGTAAGAGTATTCCTGAATCCATTTCTGAAAATACCACTGTTGTGCTTTTTATTTTGTTGTATGGCAGCTCAGGGTGGGAGCCTGGCAGCTCCCTCTTCCCAGCCACAGTACATGGTGCCTGGGGTGTGGAAGTGTCTGTTCTGAGTAGGTGCATCCCTCGTGTCCTGCCTCTGCCAGGTTCCCGCTGCAGCTGGAGAGTGGTCAGACAGTGGAGTGCACAGTGGCTCAGTACTTCAAGCAGAAATACAACCTGCAGCTGAAATACCCTCACCTGCCCTGTCTCCAGGTTGGCCAGGAACAGAAACACACGTACCTTCCCTTGGAGGTGAGTGTTGGCACCTGTGGTTTGGGGCTATACTTAGCTGTGGTCCCCTCGTGTCTTACCTGTCCCCAACACATGGCTGCTGTCTGTCCCCTCCCTGTGCAGGTGTGTAACATCGTGGCAGGCCAGCGGTGCATCAAGAAGCTCACGGACAATCAAACATCAACCATGATAAAAGCAACAGCCAGGTCTGCCCCAGACAGGCAGGAGGAGATCAGCAGACTGGTACGTGACTCAGGCCCCGTGGGGAGTGGGGTTAGGGCTTGGCACCAGTGGCAGGTTGTGGCATTGTGTCCTAACCTGCCTGTAGGCTTTGCCATGGTCCTGCCCCTCAGCTGCTCTCTGGTGGAGAGCTGTGACCTGCTGAGAAAGTGTTAGTGAGGTTAATGGTGGGGTTTTATCCCTCTCTTCCCACTGAGTCCTTGTGCACAGGTGCGTGTGTGTATGGGATGGACACTGGCACAGGGGAGCCTGGCTCAGAGGAACCATGCACATGCACATGCAGCAAATTCAGGCCCTTGCACTGATGGAACCTGACCCAAAGGGAGCTGGAACTAAAAATGGGAAACAGAGACATGCTCTTGGTGTACCTGGGCTGCAGTACAGGAACTCTGTCTGTGCCTGGCCACTGTTCAATGGGGCTGTCATTCTCCAAACGCTTACATCTGTGCTTTTAAAGCCAGGGACATTTGGTATTCCTTCTGAGACTCTTGATAAGTTTCTTGCCAGTCTGAACCTTCCTGTTGAAATCTTAAATCTCAGGAGCAGGCCTGTGCTGTTAGTTGCACTGGTTAGTGTGTTTCAAAATCAGTTTCCCGTGTGTGTCAGTTTGCAGGAGAGGGTTTGGGCCTCAGTGTTGATCTGCTCACCTTGCCCTGTCAGAGCTGCTCCACCTGCAGCTCTGTGGAGAACAGGGCTTCGGGTGCCCACATTTCCAAAGGGCATGGAAAGCCCTTTGAAGGGCTGAAGCTGCCTGGGATGCAGCAGTTGGTCTTACTCCCTCCCCATGGCCTTTCCTTCCCTTTGCAGATGAAGAATGCCAGCTACAACCTGGATCCATATATTCAGGAGTTTGGGATCAAGGTGAAGGATGATATGACGGAGGTGACAGGGCGGGTCCTGCCAGCTCCCATCCTGCAGTATGGAGGCCGGGTAAGTGGGGCTGCCTGGGCTGGGCTGCACTGTGCAGGAGATGCTGTCACACCCAGAAACACTGTTTCTGAGCAAAAGTTGTGTTACCTTCATGTTAGAGCTGGAATGTTTTATCAAAGTACCTCGGCTTTGTGTTTTTTGAGTTTTTTGCAATATAACTGGTTCTGAAAGTTGTAGCCAAGAGTCATTGGTGATGAGATGAAGAGGAGAGGGGTGCTCAGCATAGGGCAACTCGGGTGAATTTTCTGTCACTGCTGAGGAGCTGAGGCTGTGGATTTCCCATTGCCAGGGAGTCAGCTCCAGCTCCAGCAGTGGGCCAGGGAGCACAGCCCCAGCCCAGGCGGGGGCTCTGGGGCTGCGGGGCCGGGCAGGCTGCGGCCACGCTCTGACCCTCTGTTTGCCTTGCAGAACCGGGCCATTGCAACTCCCAACCAGGGCGTGTGGGACATGCGAGGGAAGCAGTTCTACAACGGCATTGAGATCAAAGTCTGGGCCATTGCCTGCTTTGCCCCGCAGAAGCAGTGTCGAGAGGAGGTGCTGAAGTAAGGAAAGGGGCAGCCCATGTGGGTGGGGGAAGCCAGAGGGGCTGTGGCTCCAGAGGTGGCCACACTGCTGCTCGCAGCTGGGGACTGTCCAGCATCATCAGTGCTGGAGCTGCAGGGAGCTCCACTGCTTGTGGTACCAGTCTGATGTGGGGTGTCCAGTTCCTGTTGCTCTTGGTTTATCCAGAGAGCCTAACTGTTTGTTCCAGCTGCAAATGGTCCCTAAGCCAGGCTGGAGTGAGTACCTGTGAGCTGTCAGTAGCTGTCAGTCAGGCTCTCCTCGATCTGTTCTTTGCATCAGGGAGCTGCAGCATTGGGAGATGAAAGTGCAAGCTTTAAAGCTGTATTGAACTCTTCTAGTCTGAATCTCCCCAGAAAAAAGGGGTTCTGAGGATTAAAAGTTTCCCCAATAATCTGAAATTATGTAATTCATGTAGGAAGCATCCTAATTTCCCATAGTTATTACAGAGAAGTTTTGGGCTTTCAGAAAAGCTTTAGTGGTTTAGAGAATATGTTTCTGTGACAAAGTGATACAGAGAAGGAACAATTTTTTTGGTTTAGGGAAATGGTCACTTTGATTTTGGATTGTTCTGGGGCCTCAGGTTTCTCCTGACTGAGAGTGGATGCAGTGAGGTGGGCGTTTGGACGTCTCTTCTGGATGTTTGGCATGGTCATTGTCTGGGGTTTGGAAGAGCTCAGAGTGTCCATGTCTGCAGTGCCTGGGTGCAGGTGGGAGTGACACTGCATTCCTCCCATGATCCCTTTGCAGCAGAGCTGTGAGCCCTGTGTTCCCTCTGGCTGTCACTGCATCAAATCAATCCTTGGCATTCCAAAAATCCAGAGTGTGGCTGAGTTGTGGTGAGTGCAGGCTGGCATCAGCTTTGCAGTCACCTGGAAATCAGCTGTTGCAGGCAGCAGCTTTGTTCCCCACTGCTCCAGCTTCCTAAGGGAGAAGAGCTCAGCTCCACTGCATTAGAAAGAGTCAGTACGTGGGTGAGAGGGCACCCAGAGGGGACAGTTCAGCCCTGACACGTGCTGGTCTTGTGTTTCCTGTGCCATACATGGGTGCCCTAGAGCCACCAACAGGTGATGTGATGGCCCTGTCTGTGTCCCATGGTGCAGCACTCGGCCATGGGCTCCGTGCTCAGTGGCACAGCTGGCGTGCAGGGGGCTCGGGGCTCACGGCTTCTCCTCCTGCCACAGGAACTTCACAGACCAGCTACGCAAGATCTCCAAGGACGCCGGCATGCCCATCCAGGGCCAGCCCTGCTTCTGCAAGTATGCCCAGGGTGCAGACAGCGTGGAGCCCATGTTCAGACACCTCAAAAACACCTATTCAGGGCTCCAGCTCATCATTGTCATCCTGCCAGGGAAGACGCCGGTGTACGGTGCGTCTGGGGCGGGCACAGAGAGAAGGGCTTTGGGCTGGCTCAGCAGGGCTGGCTGCTGCAGGGCTCTCTCTCCCCATTCCCGAGGGTGCTGCTGGAAGTGGTGCAGGCTGATTGCCTGTGTGCTCACCTGCTCCCTCTGCCCGCAGCCGAAGTGAAGCGTGTTGGGGACACTCTCCTGGGAATGGCCACACAGTGCGTCCAGGTCAAGAACGTGGTGAAAACCTCCCCACAGACCCTTTCCAACCTCTGCCTCAAGATCAACGTCAAGCTTGGCGGGATCAACAACATCCTTGTGCCTCACCAGCGGTTCGTATGGCCACTGCCTCCCATGGTTTTGGGGTTGTACCTCAAGTTCCTTGTGGTGCTGCCTGCCTGGCTTTACATGGAGAAGAGGGGGCCTTCATAAAGTAGCTCACTGAAATGGGGGTTTGTAACTTGTTTCACCTTGTTGATAACAAGCTGTTGATGTGTCCAGGCCAGAGCTGGAGGTCAGGAGATATCCTTGATATCCTCTGCTCATCTCCATTGGGTTGTACATCACCCTGAGATGGCCCCAAAGGCTGATTGCTCGTTTTCTCTCCTCTCCCACCAGCTCTGCTGTCTTTCAGCAGCCAGTGATCTTCCTCGGGGCTGATGTCACTCACCCGCCAGCAGGAGATGGGAAGAAACCCTCCATAACAGCTGTAAGTTCACAGCTTGGTGCCCAAAAACCCTGCAGGATGCAAGAGCTCGAATGGGACTCAAGTGTCCATGTGTTAGTGCTGTCCCCATGATGACACTTCTCGGGGTGGGCCCCTCGTACCCTGTCAGTCCTGGGAAGTTGTGTCCAGTTCCCCTCCTGCCTCTCAGCAGCTTTTGGGAGCCGCGGGGACACTGGCAGCTGCCACCAGATGGGGCTCGTGATGTGCCGGTCCCGAGCATGGCCCTGAGACTGCGGGGAGCTTGGTGCTGCATGGAGTCATCCTGGGACATCCCTGTCCAGCTGCAGCCCTGCAAGGACCTTCCCCCTGCTGGAGAGCTGGGGTTTGGGACATGGCAGAAACTGGGAGCCCTTTGTGGAGGAGAATCTGCCTTCTTAATAATGAGCATCCATGGAGCAAAGTGCTGCTCAGTACCAGCGGGGCCAGGGACAGCTTGTGCCCTCCGTTGGGCTGGGAGACGCTGCCCTGTGCTCGTTGCCATGCAGGATAGGCATGTCAGCATTTTCCTATTAAGTTCTTAACTTTCCAGGACTCACAGCTCAGGTTTTCCTTGGCATGCGTCTTTGGAGGAGTGTTTTTCTTCTTAATTAGAAGGGGTTGGGAAAGGCTTTGGGCTGTTTGCTGTAGGTGTGGGTGGGACAGAACAGTCTGTTTCCTGGCGGCAGAGCTTCCCCTCTGAAAATATCTTTTGTGGTTTGTGCAGGACCACGGGGGCTTTTTTCTTAATTTTTGTGAAAGCTTTTTTGAAGCTGCAGGGGAGGAGAAGGGTAGAGCCTTTGGAGCAACTTGACCTTGTCCTTGGTGTGTTGCTGATTAGACAATAGCAATGGGTCTGTGGCTGAAACTAAAGCAACAGTTTCTATTGTACTCAGGGGCTCCAGTGGGGGAGCCCCAGCCTCAGAACTCTGTTTGCAAAGTGAAAGTGTTGGGGAGGGCAGGGGCAGCAGATTCACGCTGCTGAGGATGTGGAGTCTGTGGTGCTTCCCCTCTGCTCAGGGGATGGCACACGGTGCAGTCAGGGGATGGCACATGGTGCAGCCACTGCTGAGCGTGGGGGGTGAGGCAGCTGGGTGGGTGTCTGCTCTCCAGCATGGGCCAGCACTTGAGTCACTCTGTGTCCCCAGCCCTGTGTCACAGCCAAGCCCAGCTGCCCTGATCTGTTGCTCTGATGTGTCTGAGCTCTGCCTGTGCTACAGTGGGAACTCCCTGCTTGATGGCTGCCACGCAGTGACTCAGCCCACCCTGGCCTTGGGCAGCCCATGGTTGTCTGGGGCAGCCCCCTTCGCTCTCACTGCCGGGCAGAAGTGAAGCAGGGGCAGAGCAGGAGCAGTCCCCCACAGCCACAGCATTCAGTAGCACCAACCAAAGTTGTCTCTGGAAATTCCCACAAGTGTTTAAAAAGGGCATGGCAGAGTGTGACATCAGGATGTGGCCATGACCAAGGATGTCCCTTTTGGGCACTGATTGCCTGTACAGTATTTGCTGTCCCATCTGATCTGTGAGTTCAGGTGCTCTGCCCATGGCCAGCTGTGCGTGTGGGAAGCAGGTGGAGGCTGGGAATGTCCCACATCCCCTCTGTCATTCCTGGTGTAAGGCATGGGCTGGGCCTGTCTGTCACTGCAGGTCGTGGGCAGCATGGATGCCCACCCGAGCCGGTACTGTGCCACGGTGCGCGTGCAGCGTCCTCGCCAAGAGATCATCGAGGACTTGTCCTACATGGTGAGGGAGCTTCTCATCCAGTTCTACAAATCCACACGCTTCAAACCCACCAGGATCATCTTCTACCGCGATGGTGTTCCTGAGGGGCAGCTCCCACAGGTGAGCAACCCTCAGATCCCTGTAGGCCAGCAGGGCTGCACCAGCTCTGTGAGGTTCCTTAGGGTGCCCAGGGACAACTGGGTGCTGGTGTGTCCCCTCATTCTGTGTGTCCTGGCCTCTCCAGATCCTTCACTATGAGCTCCTGGCAATCCGAGACGCCTGCATCAAACTGGAAAAGGATTACCAGCCTGGCATCACCTACATCGTCGTCCAGAAGAGGCATCACACCCGTCTCTTCTGTGCAGACAAGAACGAGAGGGTGAGTGCTGCAGGGTGCCAGGGCTGGAGGTGGCTGATTCATCCCTGTCTGATGGAAGAGCCAGCCCTGGCTTTGCCGAGGGGAAATCTCACCACTGGCAGGGAGAGCTCGTTCTGAATGAAACATGCTGCTCAGTGGGCTCCTGCAGCCACATGGATTAGTCTGCTTCTAGAACTCCAGCCAGCTGTTTGCTGTTATTATGAGTTACTGGGTGCTGATGATCCTAGTGACTCTTGAAATAGCCTCTGTCAGCTTGAAAACATCTGTTGTTTTGGTGATAGCTGGAGTTGCTGACATGACAGGCTGAATAACCCTTGCTTGCTCACAGCTTGCTCATGTGTGCTCTGCAGTAACAGTGATTGCTGTCACTGTTCCTAGAATTCATCTGAATTTAATAGTCAGATTGAGTCTAACCAGACGGCTCCACACGAGCAGGAAGATTTAATCTTGGGAACTAAGGACAGTTTTTGATCAGGATGTAAAAGCCCCAGTATCTTTGTGGCACAGACTCCAGCACATGCTCTAAAGAGATCCCTGGAGTTTTGCTAATTTAATCCTCATCTCTGTAGTAGGATGGGCCCCTGCCCAACCCTCACCCTGCTGCTCTCTTTCCCATGCTGTTGGCTATGTCTCCGTGTCATGTCTGGTGTTGATGCCCGCAAAAAATGCCAGCAGGTCAATTTGGGCAGGAAGCAGAGTGGGATGAGCTGCTGCTGCTTCTGTCCCCCCTGAATGGGCACTTGTCTGTCTCTACATCTCAAATGGAGATGGGGACCCTCCACCATGGTTCTGAGGTAGGGCAGCTGTGGTAAGGACAGTGCTCTTGGCAACTGGAAATAACCAAACTCTGCAGTGCTTGGATCTCTTTCTATTCCCTGCAGATTGGAAAGAGTGGGAACATCCCAGCAGGAACAACAGTGGATACCAACATCACCCACCCCTTTGAGTTTGATTTCTACCTGTGCAGTCATGCAGGCATTCAGGTACTGTGCTCCAGTGCTGGCTCTTGGGATGCTGCTGGGTTTTTGGCTGCTGTTGCAGACTGTGCTTTGTGCATTTGTCCTGGCCCTGTCACAGCCTCCCTTTAGCATGGAGATGTGAGCAGTTGGATTTGAGGATAGTTGGATCTGAGCTGCCACTGCGGTGGTTTGGCAAGCAGGTGCCGGGTCCGTGCTGCTGCTGCATTGTGTGGCACGTACTCAGTTTCTCTCTCGGAGCCAAGGGTCTCTGCTAAGAGATTTTCCTCCTTCAGAGCAGCCAATTCAGCAGCTTGTCAGCTGGTGTCTGAGCGTGCCGGGCTTGCCAGGGCGCCGGGTTGTCAGCAGGGACCTGCAGCCTGGCCGTGGGTGGGAGAGCCAGGCCAGCCGTCCCTGCCTGCTCTGCAGCTGCCTGGCTGCAGGCAGCCAAGATTAGTCACAAACTGGACTGGAAAAACTGCACTCGTGTAATCTGCAGCTGCTTCCAGAAGGGAGGCTGCTCAGCTTCCCTTCCCCAGTGCAGACAGTGGGAGCTGGCCCGGGTTGGTGGGGATGCAGTGGGGGATGCAGTGGGGGATGCAGTGGGGGATGCAGTGGGGGATGCAGCAGGGGATGCAGGGGCCTGTGTGGCACAGAGGGAGCAGGCGCCAGGCAGCAGCATTAGTACTGCTTTGCACCTTGATGCCAGTGGCTTTCCTGCCTCGCTGCCGTGTAGGGTTCTCACAGCAGGGAAGCACAGGCATCCCGCCTGCCTGGGCTGGCTGGCAGATCATTTGGAGCAGGGAGGGGCTGATGGGGATGCAAGGCAGCTGCATCGGGGTGCAAGCAGCATCTCTCACACCGGCCCCCTCCTCCCCAGGGCACGAGCCGGCCGTCCCACTACTACGTGCTGTGGGATGACAACCGGTTCACGGCGGACGAGCTGCAGATCCTCACGTACCAGCTGTGCCACACCTACGTGCGCTGCACCCGCTCCGTCTCCATCCCAGCCCCAGCCTACTACGCCCGGCTGGTGGCGTTCCGGGCGCGGTACCACCTCGTGGATAAGGAGCACGACAGGTGAGGGGCATAGCCCGTGGCCTTCCGAGGGCAGAGCCAGGCATGGGCAGGGGACCTTGGTGTTTGAAAGAGTCCCAGAGTGCTGCACCAGAGCCTTTTTAGGGGAAGGCCTGCATGTAGCTGCATCCTCGTAAGGCCCAGCAGAGGGGGAACGGGGATTAAGGAGGGTTAAATCCTACCCTGAGCTCATCTCAGGCTTGTGGGAGCATTCCTGGGGTGTCTGAGCATTTCCAGCTGCCTCAAGGTGCTGGAATCTGCAGTACAGTCATGGTCACCAGCATGCACAGCATCCCTGTGCCCTGCAGTGAGGTGGTCTGTGCTGCCTGCACTCCATGGATCCCCATCTCCAGGGGAGTTTCTCAGTGTTTCTGGGGGGAAAATATGAAATAATTACGCAGTGATTTCCTTGATTTTCAGTGGCGAGGGCAGCCATATATCTGGACAGAGCAACGGCAGAGACCCCCAGGCCTTGGCGAAGGCTGTGCAGGTTCATCAGGACACTTTACGTACCATGTACTTTGCTTGAAAGCCTAACTTTTGTTACCTCACTCAAGAAAGCTTTCAGATTTGTAGGAGCCATACAAAAAAGGAAGCATTGGGACACCTTGTTTTTTTTTTCCAATGAGAAATCACTGCAGGGCAGGCAGTGTCGACTCGAGGCAGGAGACCAGCACCACAGGACAGAAAGATCCAACACCTTTGTAGGATTGGAAGAGACTGATGATGATTATTTTTTTAATTTTTTTCTGGCTTTGCAAAATTTTGACCTGACCAAACACATGAAGGCATTCAAGGGAAGGGATAAAACTCCCGGGAGGCAGAAGCAGGTTTTCATTTTTAAGATGCAATACTAGAGACTCCTGACTGTGAACTGGCGGCTTTGGTCCTCCGTTGCCCACCAGGCGCTGGTAGGTATTTTTTGTGGGTGTTGGGGGGAGGGGATTTTTAGAGCCTTAAAACAGAAGACTAGATTTATAAAACTAATATTTTAGATTATGAGATGCTTTAATGGGTTGAGGGAAAAAAAAACAAACAGACAACTAGTTTATAGGAGAATTGTAACACTAACAGTTCCCTGCCCCCGAGTAATTCCCCCCGGATAATGTAAGGCACCCTAGCACTTAGCTCAGAACTGAAAACTGTCTTCCTCGTGTTACAAGCTAGTCAGCTGCTGCTGCTCGAAGCAACAGTCACAGACTTTTCCATGGGTGAGTGCCTTACTATGATGCTGCAAAATTTCAATGTTTTTAATCTTGTAAGGAAACTAGTAATCTTGTCTTGATGGTGGTCCATATTTCCATCGGAAGGAGTTAATTTCTATGGTCCTCAGTTGCAGTTTGTGTCAGATCACGACCTCACGGTGGTTAAACCCCATTGAAAGATGTGCACTTTCATACAGGACACGTTTAATGGCTGCTGACCCATTTTTGTTTCCAATGTACTACTTGTTATTTAAAACTGTTTCTGACAAATGGGGGCATCTCCATCCCATGAGGATAGAAAGTGCTATCCATATTTTTCTTTCTTTTTATTTTTCCCCCCTGAATTTTTATGATGGACACCGGGATTTTTTTACTAAACATTATTTTTATACGATATCGAGTCTGTTGCCAAAATCCACAAGTCATTAACATTCTCAGAGTTTACATCCCCGCACTTCCTGAGGCTGTGTGCTCACGCCACAGCTCTCCAATGTTTCTGTCCGATGAGTGCAGCCTGTGCTGTGCTGGGTGCTCCACAGTGCCCATTGCCCCTGTGCATTTGGCACGTGTCTGCCTGGGCCGGCTGCTTTCCCACCTACCACATCCCCACCTCCAGCACCTCCAGGCTCTCACCCTCTCTGCTGCTAGGTTTTGCTGCTCTCTGTGTCATGGTATCACTGCTCTCATGCCCAGGGTTTTTATTCTGAAAGCACACCAGATTGTTCCTTAGAATGATGAAATCCCTGTTGTTGTCATGGGGGAAACTCCTGATTTGTGCTTGTACCAGGAAAACAGCTTTTTTCCCCACAGGAACCTGGTCACTGCTTTTCAGAGCCGTTTTGCTGCACAGTGACCGTACGCACGGTGCCGGGGCCATGGTGGCAGCTCAGTACCAATATCATCCGGGCACATTATCTGGGGTTTTTTCTATGAAAGTGTTCACAGCGCTTCCTTCGAGAGACAAACGAGGCACACGCTCCTGCCACGCTCTGAGGGGAAGAGCTCTGGTATCATTTTCCTGCCGAACGCGTTTCCCAGGCACTGCCCCTGGCCCGCGCGCGGACAGAAGCACATCTACACCTCTTTGGTTTGTACTTTCTGACGTTGAAACTTGCCTTGCCTTCATGAAAACCACACCGCTCGTGTTGGCCCATTGAGCTGTCCTAACCCCGGGAATTCACTCTTCCCGTTTTCTTTTGGGGCAACGTGTTTGTGAACAGTGACAACATCACTATGCTATGCAAACTAAGTGCTGAGCCCACTGATGTCACATTTGGTGAAGATCCTACGTTAGAACAGTCCTGTTTTCCTCAAGACCACAGTGTTTGGTTCATATCCTCCTTTGCACCTTGTGTCAACCTCCACTGCTGTATATCCTCAAGGTGACGGGGAGGAGACCAGGAACTATCTGTGGTCAGTAGGTAGGGAACTCTTAGGAAGGCTTTTAGAGCGTAGGGAACACATCAACACTAAGTGTCAACATGAGAAGCCTACATTCCTCTACACAAGTGCCTGCATAGTGACACCAATCAGCACCTCCATCTCATCCTCCGAACTCTGGCTTGTGTTCATTGAAAGCAAAACAATCTCAGAGGGGCTGTTCCCGCTCACCTGGTGTTAGAAAGCTCCTCATTAAGAATAAAATCGGGGTCAAGGTCAAGGTTCTCTCTGCAAATCAGTTTGTTCACCAGCATTACACCGGAACGCACCTGGCTGCTGCTCTGCAGTGAGGGGCAAAGGTATTTTGGTTCCTTGTTTTTATTTTAGTGTTTTAGTTGGGTCTAGAATTCTGAAATGTCTTTTAGTAGCTGTGGCATAGCACGTGCCATTTTTAACCATTTGAAAAGAGATAGTGTGGGCATTTACAGAAACAGCTTGTTGCTCTGTAACAATTTTTTTTAACCTTGAGACTTGAAATGTAAAATGGACCTTTAAGATTTGCACTCATTTGTAAGGTGGCTGTTCATAGAAAACTATGAATGAAGACTTGCTGATGTAGCACCTACTTCTAACAGCAATTTTAACTACACAAAAGCTTCACAGCTTCTGAAACTCTCAGCTGTTGACTTGCAGATCGTGTTCTGCCCTTATTTCACCCTCTGCGTTGGGTTTTCATGGTTTTGGATAAACAAAAAAGCCAAACTCAGTAGCTGCTGTGCCCTTTAAACCCTGTTTCCACTTTGAAGAAGTTTAGAGAGGTTGGAGTGCCCCGCATGTTTTCTATACCGGACTATGCACCGTACCCTCTCTGCGCTCTGGCATCGGCATTTCTCCCCCTCTCTTGTCCGAGATGCAAACGAGTAGCTGCATGTTGAGGTGCGTTTTGCTGCCTGTAGCAGATAGGTGTTACCCCAGGCACAAATCAGGATCTGTAGTTAGCCACAAACCCCACACGGGCATCCCGATCAGCTCCGAGTCTCTGCCTTCTCCACGCGCACGAGTTCCACCTGCGGCTGGACGCGCCGCAGCGTGCACGCGGTTCTGTGGGAAGAGGAGTAGCTTTCATTTACCTGTTGAATGCTGTTGTTTCCCTTATCTCATATCTGAACAGAGTGGGGCGGGAGGGCTGCTGTGCCCTCTCCCCGCAGCTTCCAGGGCAGTCTGGGGTGTTCTGGGATCGCACACGATGTCTCAAACAGCCCAAGCATCCAGCGTTGCCTCGCGGAAGGTTTTCTTCTTGGAAAATCAGTGTGAAAGAAAAGAATGTGATTGTTTCAGGAAGGGAAGCCAGACAGCAGGAGAGCAATAAACAAGTGAAATTCATATCTTGCCTGAGTGATTTGCACTTCAATAGTTGTGAAAGAAAATTTCCAGGACTCCAGTGCTTTTGTGTTCGATTTCCAGCCCCTTTCGTACCTCCTTTCTATGAGCAAGTGTGGGACTGTACATAGGGTGTTTACAGGACGCTCCATTTGGGTTGTTATTTTTCTTGTGGGTTTTTTTTTGCTCTAGCTTGAACTCTGTATGGTCCATTTGTTAAATAGCCGTGAACAGTTGATGTACAGTACTTACTAAACAAGCAGCAGCACAAAACTTATTTTATTAAGAAAATATGGCTTATATTTTAAAGGTTGAATATCAATTTTTTTTTGTATGTGTGGAATTAAGACTGGTGAAGAGTAACAAAATCCTTGGATTAGGCCAAAAGAAAATACTGTAAGATCCTAACCACCTCTTTATTAAAGAAAGCAGTATGATTAAAGAGCTCCAGAACATTGTATTTATATTGGATTTGATTTAATTGCTTTTGTGGATTTCTTTTTTTTTTTTTTTGCCTTGGTCCTGATTTTTGCTTGCAAGTTCGACTTTGCAGTCCCAAGTGTCTGTTACCCTGTAACTGTTGGCAGAAGACCTAAATAAAAGCAATGTGAATATGTTGGGGTGACACTCCTGAGTCACATCGCGTGGGGAAGGGACATCCCCTCGGGAAAGGCTGGGGACAAACAGGGAAACGTGACTGGAGCTGAGCTGAATTGCAGCAGACACTGCAGAGGATCCAGCACCTCTCACTGCCCAGATCTCAGTTCAATGACAGAAACACTTGAGCAAACAAATGTGCTTAAAACATCTGGGAATACAGTACGATTCCACTTTTTATTAAAATGTCACCTGAGAACTGATTTTGAGCTCCTGGGTTATTAGAGAACAGAAATGTACATTAAATTCTGCTGTTCCTCCAGCCTCACCAAGTGCTTCAGGGGCTCTTGGCTCTGAGGTGCTTTAAGGACACATTTCAGACTCCTTTTGGATTGAGGTTAAACTTGATCCTCTGGGTTTGTGCACTGCCTGTTTTGCATTTCCCATCATGTTTTACATTTCCCAGCTTTGCAATTCTTGCAAACATCCCAGTCTTCTCCAATGCCAGCAGCTTATGGTTGAGTTTTAGGGTCCAAAACTGGAGGTTGTTTGTCATCCTCTGAGTTCTTTGTTGGAGGAGTTCTTTGTTTTACCTTACAAAGGTGCAGGGGCAGACCTTAAGCCAATGAATGATTTAGCAGTTGAGCTGTAACTGGGTTTTTGAATAATGCCAAGGAATCTTAAGGAAGTGCTTGTTAATGGCATGCAGGCACTCGTTAGTTAATTTACCTAACTGCAGCACCAGAAAGTTCTGTCCTGACCTGGGCACCTGGACAGATGCTGCACACATCCAGCTGCTTTATGGGTTTTATCACCTATTTTAAATGATTCCTACTGCATAACAATCTTTAGCAGTTTTAAAGGGGCTTTTTTCTGTGTGAGGTGCAACAACAAATCGTGCCTTATGCAGCTGGGTCTGGAGTGCTGGAAAACAGGTCAGAAAACTGGTTTCAAGTGTTAGATTGGTATTTGAGCCCCAGCCTGGTGCTGATTACAGTGCCCGAGCTGTGGGACCAGATGTGCTGCCCCTGAGGGATGTGAGTTTGCAGAGGTGCCTCTCTCCCACGTATCTGCTTCATCCTGGAGATCACATTTCCCACTCCCGATTTCAGTTAAGGAAATATTCTCTATGTTACCTTTAATTTGCATGGGTTTAAAATCCTTACTGTCACCTGAAAACTAAATTTATGCTTTTAAAGATTAATTCAGCGGGGAATCTTCAAGATGGTAATTCTTAATAATGACCCTGAAATTTAGATAATGGATCTTTAACTTCTGTTGGTCCAACAATTCCAGTTCTTCAGTACCTTCCCAGTTGTTCCCCAGGGGAGGGGCCCCTCTCAGTACCAGAAAAAGTGACGTTGTTTCTTCACGAGTAGCAGGCTCAAACCCACTTGGGTGAGTCCCAATATACTGTTCTTACCAAAAAATGATCTTTTGAGGGCCAAGAAAATAAAGCTGTCACTGCCTGACCCAGCACTGAGCCTGTTGTGTCTGTCACATTCTAATCTCTTCCCCGCATGCCATTTGCCCCTTTCACTCCTCTGCTTGTTTGGTGCCAGTTTGTGTAACAAACCCGTAATGGAGTGGTACTGAACATCGCTCAAAAAGTCTCAAAATATGAGAACAGGGCAAGCATAAGCTCTGAATTTGTGTTGATACAGTGATTCATCGAATCGTGAATCATGGAATATCCTTAAATTGGAAGGGATCCACGAGGATCATCCAGTGCAATGCCCGGCCCTGCACAGATACCCCAACAATCCCCCCCTGTGCTGAGAGCGCTGTCCAAACGCTCTGTGAGTTCTGGCAGGCTCGGGGCCGTGGCCTTTCCCTGGGGAGCCCGCTCAGGGCCCGACCGCGCTCCGGCCCCGCAGCGCTGCCCTGGCCGGGCTCGTTCCGCGTGTCCCGGGTCCCGAGCGGGCCGTGCCGGCGGCTCCCGGCGCTCCCACCCGGCGTGTCCGTGACCCCGCATGGGAACACGCGGGCGCCCCCGGGGCCAGGGCGCGGGGGCTCCTCTGGAGGGTTTAGTGAGGATTAAGCAGACATCAGCTGAGTCCATTGGGGATCGGGCTGGAAGCGCCCTCGAAGCCGCCGCACAAGGCAGCAGCAAGGAGAAAACGCCGCAGACATAACGCGTTCTACTGAAACACCACAACACTGCGGGGTCGGGAGTAACCCCCCGGTGCTTCCGCAATGACTCCCGATGGGCTCATGCTGTGCTATCCCGGCGCAGGCGGGCGGGGCCGGTGTCCCTGCCCCGTCCTTCCCGCTCCAGGACAGCGGCCGGTGCCTGCGGGGCTCCCCCCGCGCTCCCCCGGCCCTCAGGGCCCCTCAGGGCCCCGCCGGCTCCCGCCGCCTTTCCCGCCTCCCCCGGGCTGTTGCCGTGGCAACCGCGCCGGCTCGCGCCCCGCCCGCTTCCGGCGGCGCTTCCCCTTCCCCCGGAAAGGAAGGGGCGCGCGCGGGGGCAGGGGAAGCGCGGGCGGGATTTCCGGCGTGCGGGGCGCGCGCGCGGCGGGGCGGGAGCGGCCGCGCGAGCCGGGGCTGCGGGACGGCCACGCCACTTCCGCCTCCGCCGCCGCGTGAGGGGCCGGGACCGCCGGGAGCGGCTCCGGGAGCGCCGGGAATTCCAGGAGCAGCGCCGGGAGCGGCCCAGCCGGGAGCGCGGCGGAGGAACCGCCGCCCAGCGCAGCCCCGCGCCGGCCGCCGCAGCCCCGAGCGGCTGCGCCCCAGCTCCATGAATGGAAATCGGCAGCGCAGGTGAGCGCGGGCCCGGCGGGGCCCGGCGGGGTCGGGGAACGCGCCCCCCGCGCCATCCCCCTCAACTCCCGGTGTCCGCCCCGGTGCCGCGGGGCAGCGGCCGGGCCGAGCCCATCCCGTGCGGGATCGGGCGGGAGGAGCTGAGCCCCGCGGGCAGGGCCCCGGTACCGGGCAGAACCGGAGCAGAACCGGGGCCGAGCCTCTCCGTGCCGGAGGTGGAGGAGGAATTGTCGGTATTTCATAACCGGTGTGCCCGGCTTGCGTAACCCGCGCCGTGCCGGTGCCCGAGGGACGGAGCCGCAGAGCCCGGCGGGACCGGGCAGCGCTCCCTCAGCAGCTCCTGCCGGGCGCACTCCGGCGTTCGGCCCTGGCTGTCCGCACGCTGAGTTCCAGCGCTGATTCCTTTGCGGGAGCTGCTCCACAGCATCATCCCGGGGTGCTTGGTGCTCGGAGAAGCTGCGGCTGCCCCGGCCCTGGGTCGTGTCCAAGGCCAGGCTGGACGGAGCTTGGAGCAACCTGGGCTGGTGGAAGGTGTCCCTGCCCATGGTAGGGGTGGAATTAGGGTGGGCTTTAAGGTCCCTTCCAACCCAAATCGTTCTGTGATTCTATGAAAATCTTCACATTTTGGCTGTTTGATCCTTTCGCCAGAAAGCACATGCTCGGTATTTATCAACTTTGTGGTTTAAATGGATTTTGAGGGTCGGAGAAGGAAGTTCTGTTTCAGTTTTTCAAGATAATTTATTCCAAGTCCGGCAGAACAGCAGAGGAGGGTTGGGCAGTGTTTAATCAGCAGTTCCCTCGTTGTACCTCAGTGGCAAAGGGAACATCCAAAGCCACCTGGAGTTCCATGTCTGTCACTTAAATAGGTACCACAGGAGGTAAAAATACAAGACTGAGACTGAAGGTGTCAACACAAAACGTGCTTTCCCATCTCCAGATGGAGATCCTTTTCTAACATACTTGGAGATTTAAGGACAATAATGGATTTGGCTGGAAAAGCTCCCTACCTTAGCTGTTGCCTGGCTTGAGGTTGTGCTGGGTTGAGAATACTTTAAGATGCAGGATTTTAACAATCTGGTGGAATTCATATGATGCTCTCTTACACGGTGTTAAATAAACTCTAATTATAACCTGGTGTGGTTGTAGTTGTCTCCTGATAAGCAGATTTGCAAGAGGAATCTGTAAAAAAACCTAAACCTGTTTAGTTTTCCTTTGGAGTGAATTTACCTATTCTTAGGCTGCATTATGCTGGATTTTAGCAAAGCTGCTGCAGAGTATTCCTTGTGGACTTGGGCAGTGTCCAGCATGATGGATGGTTCTCACCGTGTCTGCTCTGTGATGAGGGAAGTGTTAAGTGCAGTGTTCACATTCCAAGTCTTGGGGCATTGGAACAGGAGGACACAATCCATCCTTGGTGGAACAAATGAGGATTAAAGCTCTGTCTTAAAAGACACTGAGATTGTGCTTTGTTTTCTGTGCATGAAGGGAAAACATGAGATAAAACAAGCAGAGAGGGGAGCAAAGATTGATGTGTGAATATCCCTGGAGTAAATGTGGAAGTGCCAGGACATCTTGGGTGAAGCAGTGCTGCAGGTGATGTCCTGTTTGTGTGAGAGGCTTAGGCTAAGGAATCTGGGAAGTGTTATGGCTCTGCTGCTCCATAGAATTTGAACATCACTGAAAACAGGAGCAGGATGTGAAGGTGGCTGCTCAGGGCATGGGTTGTGGTGAGACCAAACTGAAGAACAGCAATAAAATGTTCAGTGGGGAAAAGGACGTGAAGGAAAAGCTGCTCTTGGCACAGGTCAGGCATTGTGCTTCCATCAGGAGAATGTTCAGTAAACTTCCAAAAGGCAGGGAGATTGAACCAACAGGGGATGTTTCGAGGTGTAACCAAATCGTGTCAGTGCTGATTGTCTTCTTTCCACGTCCTACATTGTTCTTTCAAAGCTCACAGCTTTTTGTGTTAAAAGTGTTAAATTGTGTTGGATTGGGGTTTTTTTTAATTTCAGTTTTTAATGAAGTAGTGCAGGCATCTTTAATGTTCTGTTTATTTTCCATACAAACTCTGGCAGAGAAAATCCAGAGAAGTGGCTTTACTCTCTCTTATTCAGAGTAGTGATTTGGGAGGCCCATTAAAATCCCGTTTTTGTGGGTGTGGTAGAGCAGGGAAGGGGGTGATTCATAGTTGCCTTCAAAAGTTCTTCTACTCTGAGATACAGTGGCAGATTTCCTCTGGAGTTGCTGTGGAAGTTGTTTGACTCACAGTATGAACTTTACAAATTGTTTCATCCTCAGAGCTTTACTTCCTGAGGGATGAAGGTATTAGAGTATTTCTTGAGCTAATTTTTACCTTCCTGATTTTGGTCTGTGGAAATACCTTCCAGGGAAAACTCTTGCAGGGTTTGTGTGGGCTGGCACATTCTCCTCTCCCAGAGCAATTGGGTATTAACTTCACTATGTGCTTTTTTGGGCTTAAAGCTTCTTGCATTTAGATTTTTTAATGGTTCGGAAGCATTGATTGTCTTTTAAATTCTCCCAAAACACTTCAGTGTGTTCTCTGTAAATCCATTAGGCCAGAATGAGTTACCACACCAGTATTTGCCTGTACAGTTGGCAGTCGCAGAGCACAACATCAAAATGTTGGCTTTTGATGAGTTTAAACATGACTGAGTATCCGAAACCTTGAAAAACCCAAACCCTAAATTGCAAGGAGGAATGTTTAGAAAACATGGATTGCATTACTCATAAATAATGTAATGCCACCCAGCAAGGCCGAGTGACAGAAATGAGGCAATTCATGATTTCTGGCAGACGGAGCTCGATCACTGAGGCCGACTTTTGAATCAAATGTTCCTAAGTATTTTTTTAATCCAGAATTAGGTTATTTTTTGCCAGTGATCAGAGTTTCTTAGAGCCCTACAGGCTGGGCCTCTCAGTAGAGGCAAGGGGGCCTGTGAAAGGGAATCTTTTATTTTTCCCCCTCCGTGGAGAGCTCTGGCTCTCCCCAGTGCAGCTCCAGCCTGAGGCAGGGATCGGTTCCACAAATCTGCCTCGTGTTCCTCAGTTGTATTTACCTGCTCAGGCCTTGATGATGTGTTTTGGGCTTTTCCAGCACCTATCCAGTTGAATTAGAATTGTTGTATAAACAAAAATAAAACCACGAAGTTATCTCTGTTGATACAGTTTGGCTGAAGCCACAGTGGGGAAGAGGATAATTTTTTTCTGGAAGCTTGGTGCAAATGGCCCTTTCTGTGAGGAAATCTGCATTTCCTATTAGCATCCTGCTGGAGATCAGGGCTTTTCTTCATTCTGTAAAAACGTGGCGTGTGCCAGAAGCTGCAGTTTTTCGTACAATGGTGTGTTGGAAGCATTTGCAGGTTTCTGAGCTCCTGCTCGTTGTGTTCAGGCTTTATTCCGACAGGGCTTCTCTGGTTGCTAGGTAGGTGCAGCCAGGGTTTGGATGCAGGCCAGACATGTCCGTGTGCTGGCTGGGCTGCCGAGGAATCGCTGTCCCTTTTGGCTGTGTTTAAGCTTGATTGGAACATCGATACTTCCATGGAAGAAAAGATCCTCACTCAGAGCTCATTGGAGCTCTTAGAGGAACTTCCACAGTGGAACTGGGGGAGCTTTAAGGTCCCTTCCAAGTCAAACCATTCCATGATCTTGAGATGTGCTCCCTTGCTGTGCAAAAGCCTTCCAAGAATGTCTGAGACACCAGTCTTAGCTCCTGTTTGTGTGTTCATTGTTTTTTGTTATAAATCAGTTGAGTTTTAGTGCTGGGAACTGAGCTGGTTTTATGACTTGAGCTCTGCTCCATCACACTGAACAGACTTGGTTTGGGGATTTTCCTTGGATTTTTAGGAACATCCTAGGCATATCTCTGAAGGAAGGCTACAAGAAAGATGGAGAAGGACTATTTACAAGGCCTGGAGTGACAGGGGAAGGGTTTCCCACTGCCAGAGGGCAGGGATAGGTGGGATATTGGGAAAAAATTCTTCCCTGTGAGGGTGGAGAGACCCTGGCACAGTTTGCCCAGAGAAGCTGTGGCTGTCCCATCCCTGGGTAGTGTCCAAGGCCAGGTTGGACAGGGCTTGGAGTGACTTGGGCTAGTGGAACTGTCCCTGCCCATGGCAGGGAATGGGAATGAGATGGGCTTTAAGGTCCCTTCCAACCCAAACCATTCCATGATTCTTTGGTATGTACATACCTGGGGCTGTAATGGCAGAGTATATTGGTTTCTTTAACACAAAGAAGTTTCTCCTCTCAAACCCGTGGGCAGCTGAGCACTGCAGAACTCTCTGGAAGCACCGAGGAACTGCTCCATCCCCTGTGGAGGAGGTCTCAGTGCTGCTGCATTGGGAAAGGGTTTTGAGCCTTGACCCACTTTGTTTTTGCAATGGTTTAAAAGGACTCAAAGGAAAGGATCTGCCACTTGGGCATCCTGCACTCGGTAGAATAACAGTATTTTGAATATTTTTGGTTTGTGTGTTTATTTCCATGGGCTTGACACAGGACTTAGGCATGAGGTTGGGTGAGTCACCGATGGATTGGCGGCGGAACCGTCCCCAGAGCGTCGCTGGTTCTTTGTGTTTTATTGGGGTTTGACTCACAGCTTTGAAGCCACTGACACAAGACTTCCACAACAGAATCTGGCAAGTCAGTGTCTCTTGAAAGCAGCGACTTCTGAGTGGGTGCTCCTGTATTTGGGCAGCACTGGCATACTCATGTTTTTAACTTCAATTGTCCAGGGGAGCGTATGATTCACACAATAACAGCAAAATAACTGAATTTTTAAAAATTACACCTGAACAGTGTGTATACCTGCATTTCTGATTCATTTATTGGTCCCTTAATTCCTGTTTGCCAGAATCTGGGTTCTAACTTCTTCCAGGGGGAGCGGGACACACAAGGCTGACCAGACTATAAGAACCTTTTTAACGTTATCTTTATTTCAGCAGTTTTGTTAGTCTTTGCAACAGATAGGAATTAAATATAAACTGTGCTGTGTATGTCTTCAGAATATTAAAATGAGCTGTTGACTTGTTTATGCCACTCAAATGTTTAGTAGTAACTTCTTTTTGCTTATGCTTATATTCTGCAAATATAGCTGGAGTAAATTCTAGGGCTGCTTTTACTCATGTGAGAGTATTAAAATGAAGAAGAAGTTGAAGAGAGCAGATGCTTGGAACAAGTTTTGCATAAGCAGAGTCTGTGAGCGGGTTTTAAATGATGCTTCTTGGTTTCTGTTTTGTTTTATCTTGTGGCTCCAAGCCAGCCCCACTCAGAATTTTTCAGCAGTTTTCTGGGGAGAGCCAGACAAATGTTACAGAGGAACTTGGCTTTGATGTTCACCTGTTCTCAGGACATGATTTCCTTCGAGATAATACAGGGTTTTTTACAGAAATTATGGAGATTAATCAAAAGCAAAATAAAAAACATTTTTCCCAGCACTTGACATTTTAACTCTGCTATGAAAACGAGTGGGCTGGAATCGCTGCCTGCGTCACCGAGTGGGAGGAGAGGGGAGAACTTTGCACTACCTTGCTCAAATGCTCTGTAAATCAGGACATTTGTACCACGAGTAACTTCTTAGAACTCAGACTACCAAGCATTTTGGGTTTGTTGTTGTTCCTTAACTGGAAAGAGGTATTTTGAAGTGGAAATACCAGTAGAAATTCTGGGAAATGGGCTGTGTTTACTACTGCGTTTGGTTTGTAAGGCATGAGTAATGCAAATGTTGAGTGCAGGGTTCTCACCTAAATGACGCAAAGCAGATTAAATAGATGAGAATGGAACAAATCTGGGCAGGCATTTTAGCTATTTTTCAAAATTCCCATCAGTGCAGATTTGGATGTTTCTCTGAGCAGTTCTTCTCTAGCCTACAAGTAATCAAAGGTTTTACAACCCTGTCTTAATCTGAGTCTTTACTCTTCTGGCAAATTGGCTTTATGGGGGCAGTTAGATGGAGGTAATGGTCTTACTCTTCATCCATTTTCAGCCAGTAAAGTTCAAGAATAATCTGTCTTCCAAGACTAAGCTGATATTGGCACTTACATGAAGAATTTATCTCAAATCCTGTGCATCAGTCCAGAGCTACCTCTGTATTTTTGTACTCTGCAGCCACTTGGTTATTACCAGGGTGTTCAGAAAACTTGTAAAACTCTCTGCATTATTTTTGGGGTAGTTTTTGTTTAAGGGGGGGTTTTTTGTTTGTTTTTGTTTTGGATTTTTGGTTGGGTTTTTTTAGGAAATCTCCTAAATAAAGCCTCCTGATTTTATTCATGCTGATCACTGAAGCTTATGAATAAGAGAACAATCTAGATGTAAACGGAGGCTTAAGGATTAATAATGGGCAAGCATTTGTTTGGAATTCCATGGGCAGCATGCTGTTGGAGACAGCTGATTTCCTTTCCTTGCATGTGCTGGCTCTGGTGCCCTCGTGGTTGTCCTGGGAGCTGTTTCAGGGGATTGTCTGTGGTGCTTTTCTCCTAACCCATGGGATTTTTCCTTCACAGGACCCGTGGGGGCACAGCCCCTGCTCATGGTGCCCAGACGTCCCGGCTATGGCACCATGGGCAAACCCATTAAACTGCTGGCCAACTGCTTCCAAGTTGAAATCCCAAAGATTGATGTCTACCTCTATGAGGTGGATATCAAACCAGATAAGTGTCCTCGGAGGGTGAACAGGTGAGAAGATGCTTTTTGTTTTGTAAATTATGTCAGTGGGAATGTTGAGTAACACCAAGAGCTGTAAAAGGGAGAATTTCTTTTCTTTTCCCCACTGGGAAGTGAAAGTGCTGCTGCTCATTCAGCTTTTAGAGGAAGTCAATGTTTCCTATCTTCCTGAAGTATTTTGGGTTAATATTGCCTGGCCAGGACAGGGTACCTGGAAGCTGCTGCTTTGCAGGAAGGCTGGTAAATTAAAGTGTTTCCAACACCAAGACCTCCCAAAGAATTCAAATCCCAAAAGCTTGTTACAGTTGGAGGTGTTCCAAAAGTCTCGTTTTATCTACTGCTTGCATTGAGAAGCATTTTTGTATCAGGTGAAAATTTCATGATGGTTTTTCAAGCATAATTTCAGTGCTTGTATCATGTTAGTCTTAATTGCTATCAATTTATAATAAAACAAGGGAGGCGAATCTATAATTGTATGCAAATTGTATCAGGGTTTTACATGATTTTGTAGAAACTCAGATTATTAGGGACTTAAAGCCAAGCCTTTTTTGTTTGGGCATCTCATATTTTTAACCAGTGTAGGCAGAATTCAGAACTCTCATCAGCTGAGGAGCAGATAAACATCACTGCAGACAGTACAATGAACTGACAGAGCTTCCAGCTGGGGGTTGTGCTGGTTTTTCTCATTACCACTTGGTGGGTTTTTTCCAAGGTAACAGTGTTCTTATTATCCATAATAAAGACAATGCAAAGGCCTTGGGCATTTCTAGGATTTTGTGAAATTATTTCAGTACCAATATTCCTCAATATTTGAGCATTTGCGTTTATTCTGTAGTGTTTATTTATTTGGTTAAAGTATGTGAAGCACCTTTTGAAATAGCAGTGGGTGTTTATAATTCACTCAAATATTGTTTATTGCAACTACTTCAGCAAAACTCCAGGGAGTGGGAGCCAGCTCAGGTCTGATCCTTCTTGAGAAACATCTCCAATGTAAATATTCCCCTTTTCCAGGGACGTGGTGGACTCTATGGTGCAGCATTTTAAAGTGACAATATTTGGGGACCGTAGACCAGTTTATGATGGGAAAAGAAGCCTCTATACAGCCAATCCACTTCCTGTGGCCACTACTGGGGTAAGATAACTGGGTAGCAGCTTCATAGGAAAGGAGAAAACCCAACTTAAAATATTCCTGATTTCAGAAAAGCTGGAAGTATCTCACAGTTTCTGTACTGAAACTGAGTCCTTCTGATATATTTCCTGCAAATTCCAGTGTGTGTAAATGTTCATGTAACAGTTGCATTCAGAACTTCCTGTAGAATTTAGTAGCTGCTTTCTACAGCAATATCTATTAAAACATTTCATTTTACAGACTGTAACACATGATCTTGTGATGAATTGAAAAAACAAGCCAGAGTTTTTCTAGAATGTATTGCTTTATGATTTGAGGTAACAAAAAGTTATTTTATCCTCTTCTGCTTGATCAGGACCCAGTTCTCTTCACTTTGTGCATTTGATAATGTACTTTCATCAAATGTGCTGCATCTTCAATATATGAGTTTTTGAGTCTCTGGCCCAGTTATGGGGAGGAGTGGAATCTCAAGATGAAAAAGCTGCTTTTTATTTCTTTCTTTTCTCCCCTGCCCAGGTGGATTTGGATGTGACACTACCTGGAGAAGGTGGAAAAGATCGTCCCTTCAAAGTGTCAATAAAGTTTGTTTCTCGGGTGAGCTGGCACTTGCTGCATGAAGTTTTGACAGGAAGAACCTTGCCTGAGCCTCTGGAACTAGACAAACCTATCAGCACTAACCCTGTTCATGCTGTCGATGTGGTGCTACGACACCTCCCTTCCATGAAGTAGGTTCACTGTCTTCCTGCAGTCTGTCTTTACCTGAAGTATCCCCACTGGGAGATCTTCATCCCAATTTCTTCACAGGTTGAAAGAGAAAAACTCCTCATTCCCCTTTGGTGAGCTGAACGGGGAGCTTGTAGCCAGTCCTGTACAAGTGTTTCTGTAGGCAAAGCAGGTGATGTGTGCCTTGGAAAAGATCAAGAAGCAGCAGGCATTTATAACAGAACCTTCATTGAAATGCAGAGAGGGTCCAGTGAGCTGCAGCACTGCTGTCCTGGCTCTGCTCAGCTTGAGCCAAGTGATGCAGTGCTGTGAAAAGCATGAGTTTCTTTAATCCATTGATACACTGGCACCAGCGCACACTTCTCATGTCTGAAATACATGGCTGGGACCTGTCCTAACAAAGCCTCGTATTTCTTATTTCATCTCAGAATCCTGAAATTTAGAGAAGGCTGATTTAGCTTGATTTGGTCAATGAAAGTTATTTTTGAAGTTTGTTGGCTTTAGGCAGCTCTGATGGATTTCACTGCGTGTAGCTGACTCCTAAAAAATGTGGTTTTGTGGAACCCAGTGTTCCTCAGCCTCCCCAGATGTGAAGATGTTAACCTCTGTACTAATGCCTAAAGCAGTTGGAGGCTCAGGAGCAGCTGTTTTCTACCTGTGAGAGAAACATCATTTCCTCTAGTTCTTTATTTCCCCTATAGTTTTTGCTTCTCTCAATGTATCTTGTATTCAGAAGTTCCCTATGAAATAGGAAAAAATGGTATTAAAGGGTCAGGCCAGTATAGACAAGGCTGTTGAAAAGACTCTGCTCTGGTGGAAATTCCACTTTCTTGAAGCAGAAGATCAGGAAGGGTAAGTTAACTTAGTTCTTGATTTGTTGTAAAAACTGAAAGTGGTTTGTGCATTGCTAAAAATAGTAAATGTTTTTGTCTAAATTTGAAAGCACTGCAATAGCAATAGAAGCATTCAGGGTATTTTGTTTGTACTTGCTTCTTGGCACAGATTGCTGGTGCACAAAATGCCAAAAAATAATAATGCTGTGTGTTACAATCTTTGTTCCATGAATTTTATGTTTGGAAAGCAAGAACATAAATGTTTGGCCCACCTGTTTCACCAGGTACACCCCTGTGGGCCGCTCCTTCTTCTCAGCTCCAGAAGGCTACGACCACCCCCTGGGAGGGGGCAGGGAGGTCTGGTTTGGCTTCCATCAGTCAGTCCGACCTGCCATGTGGAAAATGATGCTCAACATCGATGGTGAGTGGAGATCCAGGGCTGAAATTCAGATATATATGGCAAAGAATGCCTAGAAATTCTAGTCTTTTTTTCCTTGTGTTTGTCATTGTGTCAATGTTTGAGCAGAAATATAGCTGCTGTATCAAAACCAATATCCCTGCATAAGAAGGAATTGCACAGGGCTTGTTTTCCTGCTTAATTTCAGTCCTGGTGCATCCTCAGTGACAGAGGCAGGTTGCCTGTGTCTCTGTGCAGCTGTACACAGCGAGTGGTGCTCAGTACTTCCAAGAAAACTCTGTAAAACATACCCCAGCCACTTCTCTGAATAGGGCTGATTGGGATGGCCTTTCTTATGCAAAAGCAAAAGCTGTGCAGCACTGTTGAGTCCCTGATGAATGGAGCTGAGATCCTCTGGTGCCTGTGTCAGACTCTGCGTCCTGTGAGCGCTCTTGACTCTCCTTAGTTGTAAAACCCTCATTGAAAAGTGTCAGTGGTGGAGGTGCAGGTGCTGCCTGAGGTTTTTTCTGATTCACATTCAGTTCTCACTGTCTTTGAAATGCTTTATAAATCCAAGGTAAATTGTCTTGCTCTACACTGAGCACTCCAAGTCAGGTTGTGTTTAGCATCTGTCTTGGAGCATAATAAAATATTGCAGATGTTCAGCTGTCTTGCTGAAAATTTGCAAGTCCACATGTTCTGGTTGACGTAAATTGTGGGTGATTCTTGTGTGACTGAAGTCACACAGTTTGTTCTTGTAAAATTGCCTTTCTAACAGCAGCTGTGGTTTAAAAAAATGAATTAAAAAATCTCAACCTGTCCCAGAAAGAACCAGTGCTGTATCTATATGCAAGGTGCTGGGAGAACTGCAGTTCAGGTAGAGGAGGATGAATTTACACCAACTGATGATGTTACTTTGTGAGGGAAGTTTTTCTTACCACCATTAGCAAGTGTAGTAGTAACTACTGGAGCAGAAGTTTTTCACTCCTTTCTGTGAATGAGAAACTTTAAGCCCTTTGTAAGTGGTGATTCAAAAAGCTGTTGTTCTGTTTCCTGATTTGAGGCTGGGAAATTATCTTCAAATCCCATCACTGGAGGTTTTTCAGTTGTTTAGTTGGATGAGATTCTCCATGAAAGTGTTGCCATGGGAGACAACCCAGACACTGCCAGGGTGGGGACAGTGAGGACTTGGGGTCACTCAGAAATCTGGAGCAATCTCAGGCATCCAGAGGTGTTGGCTGATGCATCGTGTGAGGCTGCTCAAGTGACACATGTCTGAAGAATGTTGGGTTGTATGAGCACAGATGTGTGGCAGGTTTGGTACATGAGATCTGGAAAACTGAGAAATGCTTGTTGAGTATTTCTTTTCTGTTGTTGCCATTGAAAGTTTTAAATGTGTGGAACAGTTTGTTGGAGCTCTATCTCATCTCACCTCACCTTTCCTGCCAAAGGTGTTGTTTCAGTTGCTTATAACTTTGTCAAGAAGGTAATTTATGACCTTCCTTGGATGAAATAAGTCAGCTGTTCTGCTTAAAACCAGTATATTTATTGTCCCTTAAAGTAATTGTATCATGAGCATATGGGGAGGGTAAGAGATTTGAATAGATCAAGGGTTACACCCCCCACTACACCAACACAATTTGTGTGCAGTCAAAATAGCGCTCAGGTCTACACCAGATATTATTTCAGTAATTGAGCAGATTGTGTAATTGACAAAATTATATTGCGTGTTGAATTATGTTAGCTTTTAATATTCAAAAGTCTTCGCTAGAGAGGTATTAGTCCTGTCTCTGCAGCTTCATACAGAGGTGAAAGAAAATGTCTCTCTGGGGCATTGCAGCTCTCTAGAAATAAATGTTCTCTGGGGGAAAAACCCTTTCAAACTCCTGAAATTCCAGGTAGTAGCAGGATGACTGTGCTGGGCACAGATGTGTCACTGCTGGCTTTTCGATATTTTGTTCTTGTAGAACTCTCTGTTCTGTTTCTAAATGTGCCTGAGGTTTACGTGGAATTCTAAGAAATATTGATGTGTGAACTGCTTCACAATACCTTGACTGGGGTTTTTTACACTTAATATTTTGCTCTTTGTAGTTTCTGCCACTGCCTTCTACAAAGCACAACCCGTAATTCAGTTCATGTGTGAAGTCCTTGACATTCATAATATTGATGAACAACCAAGACCTCTGACTGATTCTCATCGGGTAAAATTCACCAAAGAGATAAAGGGTGAGTAGAAATGGGTTGGTTTTGTCCCAGGCAACACAGTAAAGGTAATTCTAAGGGAATTGTTTTAACTGGAAGCCTGGTTAACATGCATCAGAAGGGCCTGGCACTGCCAAGAGAATTGTAGTTTCCATGTGTGTAGCTCTAATCCTGGGAGAAACAATGTGGCTCTGCAGAAATGGGAGCTGAAAAACATTCCCAGTGGCTTAGAGGGAAAGAGGGGACACGTTGTTCATTGCCTGGGCAGAGGTAAGTGGTTGGTGCCAACCTCTGCTAACCCAGGGTCTCTGAGGCCACCTAGAATTGTGTGTGGGCTCCTGCTTTTCAAAGTGAATTGAAGCCTAAAATTGATTCTTTGAAAGAGTGTTGTTACAGTGAATTCTAATAGCTGATTGCTTTGTGGAAAAACAAGTACCACTTGCAGCTGAAGGCCAAATTCCATTCCAAAGGAATTGCATAAGCTGCTGGTTTGAGTGGTTTCACTCCATATATGCTACTTGGGTTTGTATTTTCCCATATCCTTCATTCCAGTGTAATTTGCAGAGAGAAAAGCCATGAAGGAGCTCAGCTCTTAGACACTTGATGCAAGAGTAGACTCTACTGAAATACTGGGCAGCTAAAAAGTAAATTCGAACTGTAGTCATAAAGGGATGTGCTCACAGAAGAGTCATTACTGAAAAAAGACTTACAGGAATTATTTTGCACTAGTCCTAACATGCCCCCTTTTACATCTGCCTGTCTTTATTCTGTAGGGCTCTGGAGATTAAGAAACTGCCTCTGCTTGATCTCAGGTGCCTCAGAGGCTCTGCTACTGTAGTCAGAAAATATGGAAAGCTGTCCCTTTGCTCTCAGACTTGTCTTTGCTGCTGTAGAGTCTGAGAGCTCGAGCCAGGACGTGACCATGAACAGCAAAACAAGCCCTGCATTAGAGCTGGCTGTGTTTGAGCAGCTCTGGGGGAGGGCACTGCCTTGGTGTGTCACAGCAGAGTAATGACAGAGCAGGGAATGGGTTCCAGGTATTCTGTTCATCAGCCCTTGCCTGTGGTCACAATGCCCCATGGTTTCTTTTCTCTGTTTTCTCTTAATGCCGTCTCAGGGCAGTGGTTGTTTATTTTTGACTGTGCCATCCTCTGAGTAATACTGATTTTCTTGATGCAATTACTGTTGTCAGGGAGCAGGGAGGTACAGTTAGTGCTGCTTTGTGATGTCTGTGTCCCCAGTAAAATAAACACTGTCTGCTACCTGGGGCCCTGATTTTGAGTGTTCAGTTGTCCACAAGCCACAGGAAGCTCAACAGGATGAGCCATCCAATTGCTCTCTCAAAGGCTTTACTACTAGACCTCACTAGTATTAGACTTTACTACTGGAGGTGAATCCTTTGAGTACCAAGGCTCTGTTTTTAGCTGCTTTCTGTCCTGTGGGGCTGGGGAAAGACAGCAGCGTGTGGATGCTGTGCAGCCCTCGTGTGATAAGCTCAGTGCTCCCAGCAGATGTTGAGGCTGCTCTGTGTGAACAGCACAGTCACAGCAACAGCCCCCAGAGCCTCTTGGAGCTGCCACTGTCATGATTATCGTGGGCAGAGAGAAGTCTGGAGAGGCTCTGGTGTGTGGGCTGGGTGCTTTGAGACAGGATGCTCAAAATGCAAAGTTAAACTTGGTCAGTGAAATTAAAGAAAATTGCAGGCTGAATGTGGACACAAAGCTGGGGGGAAAGATGATGAAGTAAAAACCTGGTTTTGTCCTTTTAATTTCAATTACATTGGAACTGGTAGTTTGGAGAGATGTACAAGATTGAGAATGAGAACATGAGGATATGGTGAAAACTGCAGTCCAGGTTCAGTCACTGCTTTTTAAATGAAGCTGCGAAGTGAAATTCAGAAGACACTGAACATTAAATATTCTACATCATGATTTCTTTCTGAGGATAGTAATCAGGATTAGTCAGAACTCAAATTATAATGGAAGTAAAAATGTTTAGAGAATAATAATTTCTTATTATTATTCTCTAAGCAAAGACCCCAAAGCTTTTATGTTCTATCATTTGAAACTTTGTGTCTCCTGTATATATGTTTGTAGTTACAGCATCATTTTTTTTGATGCTTTTATGCAGGTCTAAAGGTAGAAGTGACTCACTGTGGGACAATGAGAAGGAAGTACCGTGTCTGTAACGTAACGAGACGGCCTGCAAGTCATCAAACGTAAGAGCATGAAATGTGTGATGGTTTCACACTGACTAACAGGACCTGATAGTTCATTCATTTTGGGGTGATGCTGTTTGACAGCTAATATTTTACTAAAATGTCTGTCTTCTCAGCTTTCCTTTACAGCTAGAAAATGGCCAGACTGTGGAGAGGACAGTAGCACAGTATTTCAGAGAGAAATACAACCTCCAGCTGAAATACCCTCACCTTCCTTGTCTGCAAGTGGGACAGGAACAAAAACACACCTACCTGCCTTTAGAAGTAAGAGCCTTACTCTGATAGATCAGCTGGGTTTGGGTGGGTTCTGTGTTTGCAGAACATTAGCAATCTATGCTCTTTGCAATACAAGTGTATTTACAGTTTTACATGTTCATCACTCTTTAATTGCACTAAAGTTTGTCTGCATCCTAAAGTGCTTTGAAGTGTAGAAATGTGAGAAAGAGCAGGCTGTTGCTCAAACACATTGGTGGTTTATAGTGATCTGAGTGCTTCTGGTGTGAGTGAATGCTCCTGGTTTCCCCTGCAGGTGTGTAACATCGTGGCTGGCCAGAGGTGCATCAAGAAGCTCACAGACAATCAGACCTCGACCATGATCAAAGCAACAGCCAGGTCTGCCCCAGACAGGCAGGAGGAGATCAGCAGACTGGTGAGTGCTCCAGTCCAGCTCTGTGGGACACTGGGCTGGATTACATCCATGCAAAACTTCCCAGTCTTTTCATTCCTTCTGTCCTTTGAAAGATCTTAACTACTTTTTTTAACAGGATTTATTTAAAATGGCTTGCAACAATAGCATGAGTACAGGCTCTTGCATTATCATCTCTACACTTAATTTACTGTGAGGAAATGCTCAAAAAAATGCTTTTGCATGAACAAATTGCAAATGAGCACTTGAGTAATGAAGGGAACAGAAACCATCTCGTCCAGTATATCTCATCGTAGTAATTGTTTTCATTGGGGATGGGTTGAGAGTGTTGAGCAGTCAAGTCTGAGCCTTTTTCAATGAAACTGTTGTAAGAACACTTCTGCAACATTCCTATTAGCCTATGCTTTGTTATATGGATTATAATCAGATACTTCTGTAACATGGAAACATCTCTCCTAGGTGAGAAGCGCAAATTATGATGCAGATCCATTTGTGCAAGAGTTCCAGTTCAAAGTGAGGGATGAGATGGCCCATGTGACAGGACGTGTGCTCCCAGCCCCGATGCTGCAGTACGGAGGACGGGTGAGGCTTTGGCTTTTCCTCTGCTTTCCATTTTGAGGAGCAATTTCCTGTACACTTTGACCCTGCAGGGATCAGATTTCGAATAATAAACTCTTCTTTGTTATCCTGAAACTGCAAATAGCACCAGCTGCTTCTTTTTCAGTCACTTGAGTGTCTGTTGCTTTTGTTTCCCCAGAATCGAACCGTGGCAACACCAAGCCACGGCGTGTGGGACATGCGAGGGAAGCAGTTCCACACTGGGGTGGAGATCAAGATGTGGGCCATAGCTTGCTTTGCAACACAGAGACAGTGCAGAGAAGAAATTCTGAAGTAAGGCATGTCGTGGTTCAGGCTTTGGACTGTTCTCCTAATGGAGTGAAACATGAATGTAGGATTAAAATGAGCATTTTGTCTGGGTTTAATGTGAGATGTTAGGGTGAGAATCCAGGCCGGTTTGCTTCCATGCTGGAAGCTACAGTCAAAACACTGTACTGGGTACTCTGTGAGATGTCTGTCCTGTGACATCACTGTATATAGTCCCTTCTGACATCGTGAGCAAAGTACTGAAGGTGTCTAGACTGTTTTTTAGCCCATTCTGGCCTGTGGTGTTTCACAGCTGTACAGCCTTCCTATAACAAACGTTTTAAAATGCTGCTTTAAAATCTGTTTGGGATCATCCTTTGACAGTTCTGTCCCTTTATGCTTTGGTTATTGTGTACTGTTGCTGCTGCAAAAATCAAAAAAATCTCCTCCTCTGCAGGGGTTTCACAGACCAGCTGCGCAAGATCTCCAAGGACGCCGGCATGCCCATCCAGGGCCAGCCCTGCTTCTGCAAGTATGCCCAGGGTGCAGACAGCGTGGAGCCCATGTTCAGACACCTCAAGAACACCTATTCAGGGCTCCAGCTCATCATTGTCATCCTGCCAGGGAAGACGCCTGTGTATGGTAAGGGCACACCTCTGTTTTTACCTGTTTAGTCAGATATCTTGGGAGAAATATGCTGCCAGCATATGTTAAAAATTACTCAGAACGTTCCTTTAGGCGTTAGAAACAACTGTTTTGTGTCTGAAGGTAAATTGGAAGCATATCTGAGTATGCAGATAGGTTAGAAGTTACTGCAGAGTATGTACACTGAAATTATTACTTACCTAAGATGGAAATGCAGCAGTAACCTCAAATGGACTCAAGCTGTCTCCTTGTATTTGCTCCCAGCGGAGGTGAAGCGCGTGGGAGATACGCTGTTGGGGATGGCCACACAGTGTGTTCAGGTCAAGAACGTCATTAAAACATCTCCACAGACCCTCTCAAATCTGTGCCTGAAGATTAATGTTAAACTAGGAGGAATCAACAACATCCTTGTACCTCATCAACGGTAAGAATAAGGAGACTGCATTGTGTTTTCTTTTAACAGATGTGGTTACATTTGCTACTTAGCACCCAAAATTTAAATGTAGCCAAGTTAAAATATTCTTCTGATAATAGTACGTGGTATTTGAAGTAGAATTAAATTCCTTCCAGCACAGGTTCAGAATGGTGGTTGGCCTGTGCATTAGGTCTTTAGCCAAGGTTCTTGTGAAATGTTTGATCACTGTCAAAGTTGAAATGAGGAACAGTTGTGTGAGGAAGAATATTTTAAAGGCAGTGTAAGACCATCCTGCTGCTCAGGTCCTGGAGAGCAGTATAATGTGTGTGCTGGTGCTGTAGCTCAGTGGTGCCCAGGGGACCCCCTGAAGCCCCCAGCAGTCCTGCTGTGCTGAAGCCCTGGGGCTGCTCCCCACCAGAATCACGCCCCAGTTCTGGCAGTGTGTTTGCAGTGTGTTTTGGGCTCTGCAGGAGAGGGTTCCAAGTTCACCTCTTGTTCACAAAGATGCCGTTGTTGAGCCTTGGCCCGGGTACCTGATAAGGCTGAGACAGAAACAACCCCCACGGTGAGCAATGACCTTGTGGCAGCTCTTCAGCTATGAGTGTGACTTAGCACTTTTTTCTTTTTGAAGACCTTCTGTGTTCCAGCAGCCAGTGATCTTTTTGGGAGCTGATGTCACTCACCCTCCAGCTGGAGATGGAAAGAAGCCTTCCATTGCTGCTGTAAGTTTTATTAAATTTATGTGGTGTTTTTTTTCATCTTGGGTAAATGTTAGAATAGTAAATGCGATTCATGGACTATGTCTGTATCAAATATCTTTCAGGGCTTATGCCAGTTCTTTGTTCACATTCCCAATGATATTAAAAATCATGTATTTAAAAGAAAAAAACTGCTTGATACTTCAGAGTGGCTCCTTAGCTCTTTAATTTTTAAATCAAGGTAAAATGGCATTGTTAAATAATATATTTCTGCAGAAATAGCCTCAAGGAAATAACACAGCTTAGTGACATTAGCTAGTAACATTTTTTGTCTTTTTTAAAGGAGAAAAGTGTAATTAAAGGCCTGGTTTTGCAGAAATGTTTTTGATATTTCTTACCTTTTGTGTTGGTACAGTCCAGGAACTCAAGGTGGTGATTGGAGGCTTGGTCAGTCCTCTCCTACCTCGTCCCCTTGGTATTTTAGTTGTCATTGATTGCAGTTATGGAAACTGCATCTGTGTTTAAAGTAACTAAGGGAAGCTGAGGTTTTCCTCAGTGTAAAAGGTGAGAAAACATCACAGAAAAATATCTATCTGGATTATAAAAATATGCCTTAGTGAGAAGCCAAAATCTGCAGGTGCATTTCAGGATGCTTGGGGGCAAAAGGTGTTAAACCTGTACCAAGTACAAGTTCCTGTTGAAAGTGTTACTCTGGTTGTTGTTTAGCACAAACACCTTGTACTTGCCACACTTGGCTTTTTTGTTTTTAATTATTTTGGTGTAGATCTGAGCTCTGAAGCCTTCCCTGCTGCCCTCTCCCTGCAGGTTGTAGGCAGCATGGATGCCCATCCCAGCCGGTACTGTGCCACGGTGAGGGTCCAGCGGCCCCGGCAGGAGATCATCCAGGACCTGGCCTCCATGGTCAGGGAGCTGCTCATCCAATTCTACAAATCAACACGCTTCAAACCCACCAGGATCATCTTCTACAGGGACGGGGTCTCGGAGGGACAGTTCCGACAGGTTTGTTCAGTTGTGGGTTTCTTGAAAGATTCTGTTACTCTGTAGTAGCTGCAGGTCTTGTTTTGTGCTGTTTGAGTTGCTTACATTTACACAAAATAACTGAGACTTCAGGAGAAAATTTCTTCATCTTGTTGGGTAAGAAGAGTTGCAGCTGTTTTCCTGTCTGGGAAGGAGAACTCTTCAAATTTGGGAAATCACACACCTCTGTGTATTTTCCAAGATTACCAGTTCTGTGCTAAAGCTGTACCTACGGTTAGCTACACTGAGTTGGTGGCATTGTGTGTAGAATAAAGTGGAAGGAAAACCTAAATCCCTCTGTTCTTGTGCTTGTAGGTTTTGTATTATGAACTGCTGGCCATTAGAGAAGCCTGCATCAGTTTGGAGAAGGATTACCAGCCTGGAATAACCTACATTGTGGTGCAGAAGCGACATCATACACGGCTATTCTGTGCTGACAGAACAGAAAGGGTAATCACTGCCCTCTGAGGAGCCTTCTGGGAAAGCTTTTAGGCTGCTGGGGAAAATATTAGCGTGGGCTTTTGTCCATCTGGTTGAATGTGCATGCAGGGAAGTGCTGATTTGATAAAATGGGGCCCCAAATTGAAAAATCATTGACCTTAAGTATGTTAAAATCCCCCACAACATCACATTTGAGCTGAAGTCCATGTGACTGCTCGGGACCGATCTCCAGCAGTTGTAACAGAAGTACAAAATGGTGGAGCCTTTTTTTCCTGAATTAGTCAATCCAAACTGAAGCTGACAATTCTAAACACAAATGTCTGTGCAGCTCTTCAGTCTGAGCCACAAAGTTCTGGTGTGCTGGAGGTGCAGTGCTGTGTAAGGTGCTGGAGAGCCATCCAGTGTCCTTGTGAAACCTCCAAGGCTGATGTTGTGGCACATTCCAAACAGTTCTGTGGCACTTCATGTGCTGAAACCTTGCCAGTGGTGAATAGAAACTTGTATTTTTCATTACAGTCGAGCTGTGTAAACAGCTGAGGCTGCACTTACCAAACCTCTTCTCTAGGTTGGACGAAGTGGCAATATTCCAGCTGGGACAACTGTAGATACAGACATTACACACCCCTACGAGTTTGATTTTTACCTCTGTAGCCATGCTGGAATACAGGTATGGTTGCTTTGTGTAAGTAAATGTGACTTTAGAACACGTTGTTTTTCTCCTTTTTGTGACACCTGTTTACAAAGAGTTATTCAGCAGGGAAATGTTCTTTTAGCTCTGTTTTATCTGAGATAAAACGTTATTGTGGGACTTTGAGAATGATTTGCTTAAGAGGTGGTCTATGCTGCACATTTAAATTTGCACTGATAGTAAGTGGTGCTTTTTAAAGTTTGATTTTTAAAGAGGTCATTTTATTTTGTAACATTGTGAAAAAAATATTTCAGCTTCTATCAGGTTATTGCTTAAAATGTAAAAAAAAATTTTGCTCTTTAAATTTTTATCATGTGAGTCTGACCACATTGTCATCAGTTTTGTTTAGGTTGGCTGGGCATGACTTCTTTTCCACTTTTGAATAATTTCAATGGGTTTTTTGTCAGCCTTCACACTGTGTCTGAGCAAGCTGGTTTTTGGCCCCTTGGAAGAAAAATTGTATCAAAGTTGAAGCAGAAATGCTGGGTGTAGTTGCAGCTCATTGTGCTTAATATTACAAGGCATAAAGAACCTCAACTAAAGTGATACTTCAGATATATTTGTTTTAAAAAGAGAGACTTGTAGCTTGGCTAAAGCACAACTATTTACCCAATTCAGGTGTACTGTGAGATTTGAGTTTCTAGAGTTTATATTTGCAGTTGGGGAGCTCAGGAACTGGGAGGATGTAAAAGCACTGGTTATTTCTGTGGGATCTTTCTCTGTGAGAAAGAGTTTAATTGAAGATAAGTAAAAGGTGCAGTAATTGTGGTTTAGTCATTTTGGAAGCACATGTTGACCACTGAGGGTTATGTAGAAGGGATTTTAACCAAGCAAGAACATTTAGAGCAATATAATCATGTCGCAGACAAGAACAGGCACTGCGGAAGATTTTGGAATGTAACAGAAAGGCAACTGGGACTCTTCCTCCCCCTCATCCACAGAAATAAGCAAAAAAGTCCCTCTAAAGTATGCAACTCCTCCTAACTTCAATAGCTTTCCATCTCCCTACTAACTCTAACTAAACCCACCACCCCTTTGTGATGTAGCAAAACCCCTTCAAATATTTAACTCCAAAATACAAGCTAATAAAATGCCATTTTAACATTAGGGTCAATGTTTGTCTATAGCCCAAACAGCTAAAGTAAAGCTCAGCCACCGTGCTGTCCTTTGAAACCAAGTCGCCTCGCCTTCTAACTAAAAGCAACATAATCATGTGTTAGATTCATCTTTAAATATATTTAAGCCTGACATAAAACTGAGCTCATTTGGCTGCTGTTCCGAAGGAGTCCACACTAGATACCCTGACCCTTTCTGACCATCCAAACCTGTCTTGTTCATGGAAACCCAGAGCAGTGACCCTCCATCCCTCTCTCTGCAGGGAACCAGCCGTCCCTCCCACTACCACGTGCTGTGGGATGACAACTGCTTCACAGCAGACGAGCTGCAGCTGCTGACGTACCAGCTGTGCCACACGTACGTGCGCTGCACCCGCTCCGTCTCCATCCCAGCCCCAGCCTACTACGCTCACCTGGTGGCATTCAGAGCACGCTACCACCTCGTGGACAAGGAACACGACAGGTAAATCACAGGCTGTGCTCAGGGTTTGGTCCCCACTGCTCTCCTCTGCTAAAGTCACCTGACTGTGGGTGATTCCTGCTGGTCCCTGGCTTAGTTTTTGTTGGCTCTAGGGCTGATGTTAAGATCGTCGCTCCTGGCAGCTGCTGCTCTACATCAGACCAGAGTGGGTTGGTGGATTCTACTGAGTAACACTCAGATTAAAAGAATTCAGTTACTGAAGTATTTTGTTATGGCTTCGACGTGGTCTGAGGGAATCAAGCCACGGATTTAATTTTTTTGCTTTAGGATCGGAGTAGTCATGAATGAACCAAATGTTAAGTGCTTCCACTTATCTAGCTCTGTACGTCAGAAGTATTTTCTAACCTTCAAGCCATCAATGTATTTATAAAAGGCTTATTTTTAGATGAACAAGCTGAGCAGCCATGGTGATTTGTCAAAAGCCTCAAGGTTGCTGGGTGAATACGAGAGTTGATATTTCTCAGTGTCCAGTTCTGTCACTGGTGCTGTGTTGGTGAAGGGTGTGGAGAGTCAGTCCTATGGGTGGCAGCTGGGGGGCTCAGCCTGGAGAAGAGGAGGCTCAGGTGGGACCTTCTCAGTCTCTACAGCTCCCTGACAGGAGGGTGCAGCCAGGGCTGGTTGGGCTTCCAGGGAGCAATGGACAAGTCAAGGGGAACCAGCCTCATGCTGTGCCAGGGGAGGGTCGGGTTGGACATCAGGAGGAATTTCTCTGTGGAAAGGATGGTGAGGCATTGGAAGGGGCTGCCCAGGGAGGTGGTGGAGTCCCCATCCTTGCAGGTGTTCAAGAACAAGTGGACATGGCACTCAATGCTCTGGGCTGGGTGATGAGGCTGGGATCGGTCACAGGTTGGACTCGACCTTAGAGGTCATTTCCAACCTCAGCAATTCTATCCAAGGGATACAAAAGCAGCTTTTTGATCCAAATTAATACAATTCACAGCCCTGCCTGTCTCTCCCTCGTTCCCTGCAGTGCTGAAGGGAGCCACGTGTCAGGACAGAGCAACGGGCGAGACCCGCAGGCCCTGGCGAAGGCTGTACAGATTCACCAAGACACCTTACGCACGATGTACTTCGCTTAAGTCAATGACCCGGGAGACACTCACCGAGAGGAGAACTGAGAATTAAGCCACATACAATGTATGTTTCCAGGGGGTTGGTTTAGGGGCTGTGCCTCCCATCGTGCTGGAGCTGACGCTGTGCAGGGGCGAGAGGCTCACCCTTAAATTGACACGAGGAAGATTGTTTACTTCATCCAGGAACACAGCACTATTATGCAATATGAAACCAGCCAACTGCTTTTTTGGGGCGGGCTCCCGTGGGAAGCACCGCCATCATTTTTTTTTTAATTATTATTTCTCGTAGTTTAACCCTCTTCTGCCTTTACCTCAAGTTGCTCGGCAGCACAACTATTGTTGCAAAAAAAAAAAAAATAGTAATAATAAACTAAAATCTATTGTGTAATTTAAAACAAAAAAACAAACCACCTTTTAAGAACAATCACAGTGATTGTTTGGAGAAGGGAAGTGTGCAAAAAAGAAAATAAGTTTTTAACCCCCGTGCATTGAGGAATCTTTCAGTATTGCCATCGAGCATTCGAATGTGAACATATCCAAGTGCATTGGAATGTACAGCACTAGCTAGGAAGCAGTGAGGGGGGGAAGATGTTTTGCACACTAATCCAATAATTTGAACCTAATTTAGCCAACGGCTGCCTTTGTGTCTTTTCTCACAGCTTTGGAGTTCTCAGCTCCAAGAGTTCCCTTTCAAAAGCAATCCAAGAAGCTCGTGGTTCATGTGCAGGCAGTAGTGACCCAACTCTTCTTGCTCCCTGGGGGAATTTACTAAAGCTGCTGTTTTACCTAGTCCAAAAGTTTCAATTTTTTCCTATCTGGCAAATCAAATCTGTTGAAGCTTCACGTGAGATCTGATGTCCCAGGATTTCTGGGATGACATACAGTAACCACCAGAACTGAAACTTTAGAGCTAAGGTCTTTTTGGAAAAAAAAAAAGAAACCTGCTACTTTACTTGCTGCCTCTCACACCTTAATGTGATTCATATGTATGTGTGTTTGAAGTTTAGCTTCCTTTTGTTTCTTTTATATTTATTAGAGTAATAATAATGCTTTAATTTAATTATTACAGAACATATGGTCAACATCAACTTTTATTTTTTAGAAATGTAATCATGTTTATTTTTAAAAAAAAAAGAAACTGACAACTTGTTTTGCTATCTTTTAGTGCAATAAGCATTCTAAAGAAAAACTGTGTCCATTGAGCTGTACTGAAGCAGTGTCTGTACCACGGACTGTGGGAGAATGGACACCTCCAGGATTTTAAAAGGACAAAGTAAAAGCCTTAATTTTGAAAGGAAAGTTTTATAGTCAGAAGGAATCTTGAATTTTCCTTTTTTAAATCAAAAAAATATATAAAAAATGCTTCTAGACTTCTGCAAGCTTTAATTGTCGCTGCAGTCTTTTGATTTAACAAAGGAATTGGCCTTATTTTTGGCTTTGAAATGTGGAGCATATTTGAATTAAATGGACAGGGTTTTGTATTAAGATCTCAGTTTTTACATGCTTAGTTAAACCTATTTGACATCAGTAAAATGTCTGGGATTAATAAAAGTTTTTAGGCTTTTTTCCTCTTTGATAGTGACTTTCCTTTTAAAATTAAGTTATTGGTAACTTCATTTCACTTTGCAAATAAAGAGGGCTGGGATAGTTCTAACATGTTAAATCACCGAAATGTGAAACAAACCAATGGGACTCTTTCATTCCACTTTAAAACCAATGTTTAAGATGTCAGAGACGAGCGTTTATTCAACGAGGGGACTGGGGAGTTTTGCACTTTGTAAACTCGTGAACTGCATTTTTGACTGTTTTTATTTGCACTGGTTCATAGTATATTTACTGCAGCTGTTTGTATGGGCATTGCTGTGATCCCAGCCCTCCCGACCTCCACCTGCTCTCACATGAAAACCTGGTTGGTCTAAGTAGCTTCTCTCCTCATCCTCACCAAATCCGCTGTTTTTGCCAATATACTGTATTTTGAGCCTAAAATCTGAGCCCATTTTGCTTCACCAGGCATGAACCCCTCTTTTTTCTGCCAGAAAAACCAAGTACTGTATTTTGTGCGTTTTGTATATTGTATGGAAATGTCCGTAGTGCTGTTCACAACACTGTCTGCAAGAGCTTTACTAACAGCTGGTGTAGATACCTATCTTATCTCTTCAAATCAAGGAAAATAATGTAAAATACTAACTTAGGAAAGCTAAAAATGCACTGGAAACAGTGGTGGGGGTTGGGCATGGCTGGGGGTGCTCAGAGGGGAGCTGGGGGTGGCTGGGGACCCCTGGAGCCTGGGGGTCCCAGCTCAGAGTCCCTGTGAGTGCCTTTGGACACGCCTGGTGCAGGGAGGGGGCTGCAACAGAGTCCTTTGAGCAAGGTGATTTCTCAGTGAGTCTTTCAGATGTTTTTTCCCAGTCTGTGACCTGACACTTTTCTCCTAAAGCTCTCTAAAGTAGCAGTGTGCCGTTTGTAAAAGGTTCAGCTTAAGCTTTATACAGAAATTTCTTTTGAAACTGAGAACTTTTTTTTTTTTTTTTTTGAACAAAAACTATTTTACAAAGAGTTCTTGTGGACTTCTGGCATTTAGCTGAAAATTCCTTTTTACAAAGCCTTCTAACTCTCCTTTCAAAGCCGCTTCTCATACTGCCCACGCTCGGTGACTTGGATTTGAGAAGCTTTTTTTGCTCACTACTTTCACCAAAAAACTAAAGAAACTTCATTGGCAAAGTGACTTCAGTTGTCAAGGTAACATTGTACCTGGTTTTCATGTGAAGAGTATTTGGAAGTTTTAATCTCTCTTCTTGGTTTTGCAAATATCTACGTCAAGTGCCGATACTTCTTTGTATTACGATATCAAGTTACTGACGTTGTGAGGGCCACACATTTATGATGCTGTAGCTGCTATATTTATTTAAATGGAGATGGACAATTACTGCACTAAGGAATGAGGAGAAAAGCAAGGAATCAAGGTTAGTTAGATATCTTGGTTTTTTTTTTCAAAAGAGAATTAATGGTGTGAAATATCAAGTGTAACAAAGGGTGCTGTCATTTTAACTGAGATTAAATAGCCAGATATTCTTCTTTTGTTTAAAAACATATATATTTTGATGTTTGCAGTTTGGGGGTGGGGGGTCGGGATAAATGGTACCTCATCTGTGGTGGCAGTTTCCAGTATATTTTCAGAGTATATGGATTTCTTTTATTTTTGTACCTGCTCTCCTTGAAAAAGAAAAAAAAAAAAATTCTCAAATTTTATGTGCTGTTTGAGGAAATCTTGAGTGGCACAGCAGATCCCCCTCTCCGGCCAGGAGCTGGCTGTGGATAGTCCAAAGAGGGACGTGGGCACAGGCTGATGGCTTTTCTTGCTTTGCAGACACTCGGGTTTCTGCCTGTGGAGAAAAGCAATTTCTGTCTCCTCAGACACTGCACCGAGACCTCACTTGTACTGAACAAGTGCCACTAAGTGCTCCCGTGGTGGGGACACCCCCAGGGCATCACCGAGCCCCTCCTCACCCAGCCAGCCCTGCCCAAACCTCCCCACCTGGCCACTGCTAGATCCAGAGCTGGAGAGAATCACAGAATGTTTGTGGTTGAGGCGTTAAACTCGCGACATTTGCCAACAGGAGGAGTGACTCCACTGTAAGTCGCCTTTTTTTCCCTTTCTAGGGATTTGAGCCGTGGCCATTTGACTCAGGATCGCTGTGTCACTGTTCCATGTGTCATCTGGTTACACGTGTCCAAAAAGTTATTTTTATAGGATTCATTCCGGTGTTCTTTTAGGAGTTTGGCCACAGAAATGGTTTTTCAGGAGTAAAATGGGTTTCTGGAAGTTGTCAGTCAAATTATTTCAAGATGCTCTTGGTCCTTAATGAATTTCACTTCTTTATGTAGAAATACTTGTCCTGTAAAATGCTCAACATGAGATACCATGTAGTCTGCTGTAAAAATTCCAGCTACAAGTACTGGTTTTCTACTAGTCTTAAAGTTCACTCTGATGAAATTCCAAGCTCAAGCTTGAGGCCTTTTTTTTTTCCCCTTTTTCTTACACCTTCTTCATATCTTGTCCACTTTTGGTATTTTCTCTGTTTTGTGAACTGAGGGTTCAGAACCTTACTCAAAGCACTTTTATAACCAAGGAATCAAAAGCTCAGATTATGTGTGTTGGACCTGTAAATTCAGTTTTCAAAGGTGGTTGTTTCTAAATGGCCATCGTGGTCTCTTGTCAGGCCAGGCAGATGCTCTGTCCCTTTCAGTGCTGTGGAGTTTCATGACTGCTACTGGCAGGTTGATTGGATTTAGTGAAAAATTCCATAGGGGTGTCAAAGGGAAAGATTTCTGTCTGTCTTTTCTACCCAAAGATGGTACTTTAGGTTGATGCTGTGTGTTTGGAATATAATTTTTGGTTTGGCACATGTTGAAATCAAACTTCACTTAGCCAACTCACTCCTTGTTTTTGTAAAATATCGTGGTTAGAGCTTGAGCTCTTTGATGCTTTCTGCTGGTAGAAGATTTTGTACTTTCTGTAGTTGAGGTATGAGCAAGACGGATACAGGATCCTACATCTTACCTCCCAAGCAGAATCTTAAAAATCCTGATCCCCGTGACACTAAAACCCAAATTGTTGTCCCCTGAGTAGACAAAGGTGCATATGGAGGGGAAGGAGTTGGAAGGGAGAGGCGTGCGAGGGAAAATATCAAAGCATTGGTTTGGCAGGAATGAGGGTGTTGGGGAGGCTCCATCCACTTTCCATCCCACATGCCCTGGCCTTTCACATCCTGTCTGAGGTACCCCCTCACCTGACACGGGTTGTTACCGTAGGGTCCTTTTCAAACAAAGCAGTTCCACTGTTTAAAACTTGGAGTGACTTTTATTTTTTTTAAGCAAGACAGTCCTCAGAAAGTGCCTTTTTAGAAGATGGTGCTGTAGATTTTTATTTTCCAGTTGTACGTGGCTGCAAATTTAAGATAAATTGTTGAAAATGCCAAGCGTTTGATGGTATCTTTTAGGTACTTTCAAACATCAGCTTCTCTGAGTCAGGACCAAGAATAACCAGGAAGGTGTTTTCCTTTGGAGGGAGAGGCATTGAGGAGCGATCACCAAATTCAGCTGCTGGGCTGGGGTTAGGTTGGGTTTGGTCAGTGGGATTTACCTCTTCATATTGAGGGGGGCTGGGGGTTTGGGGTGTGGGAGGAGCCGTGGGGACCGGACTGGTGCCGAAAGGAATCTGTAAATCCATCTTCTCTTAGGGGAAACACGATCCTAAAGATGGAGACAAACTGAAGAGGGGTGTCTTAGGAGGATGTGTTAAGGGTGGCCTGGGAGATGGTTGGTCCTCACATGGCTTGTGTGTGTTTGGGATGGATCTCGGGGTGTTCTGGTTGCCAGCTGGGAGCTGGATGCTCTGGATGGGAGCTGGATGCTCTCTGGATGGGAGCTGGATGCTCTCTGGATGGGAGCTGGATGCTCTGGATGGGAGCTGGATGCTCTCTGGATGGGAGCTGGATGCTCTGGTTGGGAGCTGGATGCTCTCTGGGTGGGAGCTGGATGCTCTCTGGGTGGGAGCTGGATGCTCTCTGGGTGGGAGCTGGATGCTCTCTGGGTGGGAGCTGGATGCTCTCTGGGTGGGAGCTGGATGCTCTCTGGATGGGAGCTGGATGCTCTGGATGGGAGCAGTTTGGTAGCTGGGCGTGGAGGGGATGGGTCCATGGTGGGTTTGGTGAGCGTTCCTGCAGTCAGGAAAAGCTGTAGACTAGACTATTAAACACTGCACCTCAGTAACCTTGTAATGCTGCATAAAGTAATAATAATAGCAAAGTTGTGCTTTGATGACACTGTAATGTGCTTGCACATGCCTGCAAAAAACACTTCCCTTTCCTTTGGTATCAGTCTGAGTAGCAGTTATGGGACTTTTCTTTTATGATGAGCCTTGTCCTTTGCTGTGGTGTTCCTGTATATTTATTGGTGGTCTGTGTGCAGCTCATAGGTTTGTGTGTCTGCTCTGTGTGTTGCTTTTAACACTTATTTTTAGGCAGGAGAAGTTTCTGAATGTTTTGGTTTTCTTCTCCAAAGAAAGTTGGCTTAACCAGTCGTGTTTGAGAGGAGACAATTAACCCGCTTGCCATAGACAAGTGCTTCACTGGTACCTTGTTTCTCTACAACTAAAATGATTTTGTGCATTTTATTACTGTTTATAGCGTTGGGCATTCAAGATGTGAAATAACTTGATGTCAGGATATTTTTGAATATCAGGAGCTTAACCACAGAACTCACTGAGTAATTCCAAGTGGTCTCTTTGCAGGAATCTGTTCATGCCCAGACTTTTTCTGGGAGTAAGCAGAGCTTCTGGACATCATCAATGAAATCCGTGGGGTTCAGAGTCCCAGCACTGGGCAGTGCCCGTGCTGAGTTGCCCACACCTCGTTGTTGAGGGGATGCTGCAGCTCCCCAGGCACAAGTTGATTCTCTTTGCTCTGTAATTTCTTCTGATTCAAGTTTGAGACATGATCCAATGTCTCTTGTAGCTTGTACCAACTTTCTTGTCTTATTACAGTGCCCAATGCCACTGTGTTGGTATTTAAGCTTGCCGTGATGTTCAATTATTTTATATTTCCAATTTCTCAATGTTACTAGGCTGGGGTTTAGAAAGCATTTTTCAGTCTAAATTCTGAGCCAAAACTGTGTCTCCTGACCCTTTTAGTAGTAGCTGTTTCTATCTTTTAGACTAAAAAGGGCCAAAAATCTTGCACCATCAGCTTGTTTGCAGCAATACTCTCCATCTCCTCCCCTGCCTGTCAACCAACTGCTTTGTTTCTCTCTACATTTAGCTCGTACTGAACCTGTTGAGTTTAGAAGTTGCTGCCTCTTCTTTCTGTCGAAAGGAATGAACTTGCACCTGATGAAGCAGTTTTCTGTTGGACACAAATCTCTTGCCTTGGTGTCCCTGAGCTGCTACATGCAAGGTTTAATTCCAGTAGAAATATTTCTGTTGCAGTCATTGGAGGGTGCATGATGGTTTAAAGTATCCAAATTAGATAAGAGCTAGCAAACCACTGAAAAAAGACATCCTTAAAATACTTTAAATTTAAAAAAAAAACAAAAAACAAAAACAAAGCAAACAGCAAACCAAAATACCAAAAGCAGCAGCTGCAGATGGACAGGGAGGACCTCCTGAAGGAGATGGAGAACCTGTGGGACATCAGGATCTGTTGGGACAGATCTACAAGGGAAAGAAAAAAGTGGAAGAGACAGAAAGGGCAGACTCAAAGTAACAGAGTGCAGTAGAAGTTATTCAAACTCCTTTAAAAATTATCAAGTGGGAAAATCAAAACAGAATATTGATGCTAATGAAGAAGCAGCAGAGCCTCCTTTGCCTCCTGTAGCAAATAAAAAAGCAAAACCTGACAGCTGGTGTTTTCCTTCAGTACCTTTCAGTACTTGAAAAGGCCTATAAGAACAAGGGGGGTGAACTTTTAGGAGGGCCTGTTGCCACAGGATATGGGGTGATGGTTTTAAACTGAGGGAGGTTGGTTTGAATTAGTGTTAAGAAGTTTTTTACTATGTGTATGATGAAACACTGGTTGCCCAGAGAAGCTGTGGCTGCCCCATCCCTGAAAATATCCAAGGTGTCAGGTTGGACGGGGCTTGGAGCAGCCTGGTCTAGAGGTCCCAGGTCACAGCAGGGGGATTTGTCTGGGTGAGCTTTAAAAGATCCCTTCAAAACCAGACTACTCTGTTATTCTGTGACTGCTAATTCAAAAACTAATATATATATAAGGGGAAAAAGCATGTTGTGTGTATTTTTAGGGGTGCCTGTTGTTCTCCAGGACTGTGTTGTGAGCAGGTGGCAGTGCCTGTGACAGCCGCCCCCTGAAATGAAACTCTGGTTTTGTCCAAACCTTGGAATCCTTGGGTGAAACAGATGCAGCTTCCAGTGGATCCTCTGGTTCAGACAGCACCAACCCAAGGGGTTTTGTGAGCAATATGTGGCCCTTCTGTAGAACACAGATGTCCTGGGAGATTGCTGGGTGCCTGGGGGTGTGCCTGGCTCCCAGGAGCAGCAGCAGGCAGGTGTAGAGGTCATTTTAGCACTGTAGCACTGCAGTTGCCCTGCTCTTACTCAGCTCTTACCTACCTCCCCATTCCTGACCAGTCCCTCTCCCTCCACTCCTGTATGGAACTGGCCATGCTGAGGATGCTGTGGCTGCCTGCAGCACAGCTCAGCTGTGCATGTGAGGGTGGGATGGTGACAAAAACCTGTAGAAACAAAGGACTGGGTAGGAGGTGGGTGGGTGTCAGGGGAGCTGTGATCAGCTCACGCCTTTCAGGGACATTGATGGGGACATCAGACATGAGCTTGGGTATCCTGAACTGTTTGTGTTGGACTTGAACTCACTGAGAGCAAGTATGTGCCTTTTTCTGACCAGGAACAGAGCTGGAGAAACCTGTATTTGCATTGCTAGGATGGTTAGTATTTTTCTTGAACTATTTTTAAGGCTCAAAGTCCTTGGTCAGAATTGGTTTTGTGTTGAATTACTTAATCAAAGTGAGCCCTGAATTATTTGTGAATTAGAACTACCCAGAGAGGAGAAGCTTTTAAAATAAGTGGTTTCTGGAGAGTAATGTCATCAAATAAACCTACTTCCTGGTAGACTTGCAATTTTTTAAAATAAAATTTAACCTTGATATGTTTATCTAATGAGAATCATTATTTCTGCCTTTATTTGAATGTTGCCTGTCCAGTGATGTCCTCGCTCTTTACTGTGCTCCTGCAGCTTTCCATACACTCCATTGCCTCTCCCCTCTCCATTTGGAGGTTGCAGGGACATGTGGAATGTTGTCCAGTGAACGTGGGGAGCAGTGCAAAGCTCTGACTCAGTGGGAACGTGAGGATTAAGCATCACAGATAAGTTCAAAAAGCAGTTTGCCAGCAGTGAGGGGTGGTGATGTCTGGGAACAGAATCGTGTGGTCTCTTGGGTGTGGAAAAAGGAACAATCCCCCATCCTCTGACACCAGGTCCCCGCTGTAGACACTGCACTGTGCAGAAGTAGGCACCTGTGTGCTTAGATGCCAGTTTGGGCTTTAAGCTGCTAGAAAAAAAATGGATTTTCAGACCAAAATGGAAGAGGTTTTCCAACAGGTTCTATTTGAAGCTGTTTTAGACATTGGCAAGCTGTCCAGCCAGGAGCTCTGGAACCAGCTGGTCTGAAGCAGGTTCCCTTTCTGACCTGGGGGAAATGATTCTGCCTCATTTCTCATCTAGAAAACGTTTGTGATGATTCATGTCGCCTTATGAGAGTGAGTTACGGGGTGATCTGAGGGTGAGCCTTGTTGTGACAGTGGTAACCTCATGATACAAACACGTGCACTTGTTGCACGTTTGCATCTTCCAGTGAATCCAGCTGGTTTGGAGCTCATCCCTGCTGGGAGCTGAAGCTCTTCCCTCCCATCCTATTGCAGCTCTGACCGAGGCTGAAGCGGGGTCAGTCCCGTGTTTGCCATCTTGCTTTCTTTAAACTAACCCATTTGTTGTAAAACAGATGCTCAGAGGGCAAGTTTATTTAAGAGAAAGGGTTTTTTGGTCTTTTTTCATTGCTGAGAATTACACAGGTCTTTCAAATGCATTTGGCAGTTGGAAAATTAATGCTATAACACTATCTAGCAACACAAAAATATGGCTGTATATTGAGTTTAGGGCCATGCTTTGCCCATAAATTATAGATCCACAACCCATTTCAGTACAGGTGTGCAAAATTAGCTTTTAAAATAGTTACTAATAAACTTCCATTCTGCTTACACTTGCAAATCTCTTAAATATCTTCAAAACCAGTTTCTTTGATAGAAAATACATGTCTTGGTAGGTAGTGTCCACTCAGATGTAATAGCAAAGTGATGCCCACTGGAGCAATGCTGAATTTAAAGAACTTTTTGAAGTTTTGGAACCTGATGTACCAGCAGAGTGAAAACTTGATTATTGCTCCTGAAGTAGTGAAGATAATTGAACGCCAACAAAACTTGGTGAAAGGAAGAATGCCAGAGATGGAGTTTGGCTTCTGGCAATTTTGCAGTGCAGAATGGCTTCTTCTGGGTACTCGCTTTTGTGCATCACTTCTCTCCTGTGGCTATAGTGTTTACTTTTTTTTTGAATTTGATTTCTGTTTTTCAGTGAAATCTTCTCATTTTTGCAGTTTTCAGTGTTGAATCTCACCTAGAGACACCTACATGTTATTTTCCTGTAGAAAAACCTGCTTCTAGCTCGTTGTGTTTGGTGTCTGTTTGCAGGCAGGTGTGAAAAGTGAGCTGCAGCACAGCAGTGGGGCGGGCAGAGCGAGTTTTGGGTCAGAAATGTTGGTTTTACAGACACTGGTGTACAGATCAGCATTCCAGGGGAGCAGTGACACTTTGGGCTCACGGGGTAAGGACCTTCCCAGCTGCTGTTCTTGTCTCCTCCCTTGGTATAAGCAGTTCAGCTCCCCAGGTAGCCTCATGGTGGATAAACGGTGCTTGATGGGGAAAAACTGCTCTGTTCACGTGGCTGGAGGTGTGTGATTGTGGACAAGGACATTGTCTGGCAGCAGGTGTTACTTCAGAGCTTTCACAGTAATTGGTAGTATTTGGTTATGAGCCAATATTAAAGGATTTTCAGAAGAAGGTGGCTCAGGTGGCATTGTGTGTGCAATAAACACCACTGGCCAGTGAGCTGTGTTAGTTTTGGAGACTGCTGGAAGCAATGTCACACATAGAAATTTTGCGTATTTAATGCCATGTGTTTAAATTGTTCAAAAAAAAGAAATAGTCATGCTGTTTGGGATTCTTTTTCTGAATAAAATTCTAAGAAACCAGTCTGGTGGATTGATCCCCTCCCGTGTGTCTGCTCTTTCTCATATGCTGGTAACTGCTCCCCTGTTCTGGTCTCCCATTGCTTCGGCAGGAGCGTGAATGTGTTCCCACCGTGAAGGTCCTGGGGGCTTTCGAAGCAAAAGGGAAATGTTTCAAGAGTAAAACAGAGCTGAGACGTTGCACAAATAGATTGTAGATGGATGGCAAACAAACTGGTAAAAGCCTTTATTTTTACTTAACCATCTTGACCATGTGTGCCTCTTTGTACCGTGGGCTGCAGCCGTGCGGGGTGGGAGGGAACGTGTCGGTGTTTGAGATGTACTTGCTAAGCAGAAGCCGTGTCCTCTGCCCCTTCTCCCTTTCCGGACAAATTGTTCTTGCCAAAATTTTCTACCTGTTGCAAGAGTTGCTTTCCTTCCAGCACAGTAAAATGTCGACTTCTTTCACTGTTCCTTCCCTCTCGTAGGCATCTGTAACCTCTGTACGACTGTGTATAGGACACAGCAGTCATCGATCTCTGCTGGCTATAGATACCATCAACTTGAGTGTATTGTAAACGAACTGTATTCATTTGAAAAATAAAATTTTTTTTGAAATGCACAGGTGTGAGACTATTTATACTTGCACCGTTTGGATTTATTCCCAAAGCAAGGAGCACATGGAGGTGTTGGTGTGGGTGGTGGGATGTGGAGGGAGGCACCAGGCACATCCACGGACAGAAAACCATTTACTTTTGGGTTTTTTTTTTTAATTTTAATGCCATTTACCTAATTTGGAAAAATAATTTTTAAAAGTCAAGAGCTTGTTGAAGTGCCCACAGCCATCTTGGGGCTGGATGGCTGCTGTGGAAGTGGGAAAGGGCTCTGGAAGTGGGCACCCCCGGCTCTCTCCTGTTTTGTGGGTCGTTCCGTGGGATTTTTTAAACAATATTATTTGAAACATTATTCGTCGCTGCTTTGGACGCTGCTCTGCTGCGGTTTTGGTGTCCCTGTCACCGATACCCGCCCAGGAGCCGCCGCCGCGCCCGCCGGCAACGGCCCCGCGCGAGGAGAGCGGGGAACGGCGGGGAGACAGCGAGGGGACAGCGGGGATCGGTGAGAGAACGGTGAGGGGAGAGCGGGGATCGGTGAGAGAACGGTGAGGGGACAGCGGGGATGGGCCGGGATCGGTGAGGGGACAGGGAGGGGACAGCGGGGATCGGTGAGAGAACGGCGAGGGGAGAGCGGGGATCGGCCCGGAACAGTGCGGGGACAGCGGGGATCGGCGGGAGCGGTGAGGGGACAGCGAGGGGAGAGGGGGAATCGGCCGGGAACGGCGAGGGGACAGCGAGGGGACAGGGAGGGGACAGTGGGGATCGGTTGGGAACGGCGAGGACACAGCGAGGGGAGAGCGGGGATCAACCGGACAAGGTGAGAGGCGAGTGGAGGCCAGCTGGGAACGGTGAGTGGTGAGGGAGGGAATACCAGCGGGAATCGGCCGGTAACGGCGAGGGGAGAGAGCGGGCCCGGGCCTGAGGCGGGTCGGGGGCACGGCCGGTCCGGAGGAGCCGAGTGCCCTGACACGGGCCGGGGTGAGGCCCCTTCCGAGCTGGCGGCTGAGCCCTTTCCCTCCTTCTCCCCTTTCCCTCTCTCCTCTCCACCTGTGGTCGGGCCCCTGTGCCCCGCGGCGCTTCGTGCCCTCCCTCCGGGCTTCCTTCCCTTGAGGAGTTCCTGGGCTGCGCATCCCCGTCAGCCCTCGGTGTCCGGGGCTGTGCTCCAGCGGGGCTGGGGCAGACACGGGATATCCTCAGGCCAAGGGATTCTGTCCCAGAACTGCCCCTGACCGGGGGTTTGGGCACCTGCAGCCCCCTCGGGAGCTCCTCGGACCTTCTGGAGTGGTGTCTGCCCGTCGTGCTGGGTAAAAATGGAGAAGCCAAAACACTCTGCTGTTCCTTCAAAGCTTTGGAGTCCCCTGGGGTCACAGCCCTGGCTTGAGCCTTCAGCGGCAGCACAACAGAATCAGTCACGTCCTCGGCAGTTTTTGTCCAAGCTCAGTGAATACCATATGGAAGCCGGTGCTGTGAGCAGCACCTTGTCCCTGCAAACAATTCCATTCCTAGGGAGGGACAGGTGGGACAGGTGTGGAGGGGTTTTCCCTCTTGGTCTGGGGCAGAGGACGGCTCCCATCACCTGCCCTTGTTCTCCCCTATTTTAAGGACATGTGTCTGCATTAGGCCAGGTTGCAGCTTGCTGCTGCTTTTCTCCTGTAGTTTTTGGCTGCAGCTCCATTTTGGGTGTATTTCCATGAATAAACACATAAATCTTCCTCTCCCTTTCAGTCACCTGTTGAGCGAGATGGCCTCGCTGAGTGTAAAGCCGGGCCAGCGCTACACCTTGCCGGACTGGCAGAACAACTCCCTCCTCATCTCAGCCAACGCCGAACAGCAGCGTTACAATTCCCACCAAGTCCGGCAGGGAGGACGAGTTCTCCGCAATGAAACCGGCAACCAGGTGAGCCCTCGGGCACGGGGGCTGCTCCCGGCTTTGTCAGCGTGGTGGGCTGAGGAGAGGGTCTAGATTTGGGTGTATGGATGAGGGAATAAAGGGCTTTATGTGTACAGAACATGCTAAATGTGGATATTTACTCTCTGTAAACCCACCTGCAATGATGTACCTCTACTGTCACAAAATCCCCGAGTGTGTTTCTCACATTCACTGCCACTCACGTTGTTCTCTGTGCTCTCCATTTGTGTAAATGACTGTGATTGCAAATGGGAACGTGTTGTATTCCTATGAGAGGCTCAGTCAGTCCTGAAAACAGGGTAAGGCTTCAGCAAGATTCACAACTACAATTATTAAAAAAGTAATGGCATTTTTTCTAATTCCAGGCAAAATGGGATGAGCACAAAAGCCGAACCCAGCTCAAGGATCGCATCGCCAGTGTGGACAAATGGAGAGAGGCCCTGGCCAGATGCCTCACAGAGATAGATTCGGAAATTGATGCCTTAATCAAAGTATGTTGGGAAGGCAGATGGCTGGAAATCTGCCTACACCCTCAACATGGGATGTGAAATAATTGAGGCTTGTCTTGTGCAATGGGCAAGTCCATCTGGAGTTCAAGGGGGGCTTCTCACTAGATATATTTATATATATATATGTATATTTTATACTGAGATCCATATTCGATGGAATGGCTTCCTGGAAAACAAACCACTGTGTTCTTGGCTGAGCCAAGCCATGTCATGCAGCTGTATATTGCACGCTCCTGTTTGGATTTCTGGGTGGATTTTGTCATTTGGACTTTTTATAAAGCTCTGAAGGATAATAAGAAATATGTTAACACCATATTTTAAAAATGTTTGGGTTTAAATAGAGAAGAGCAGTGAGAGATCTCTGATACTGTGATTTCTAAACTCAGAGGCTGCTGCTGCTTCTGGAGTTGTAAACCCCCAGCAAGGTGTGATTCCCAATGCAAATGCCAGGTGTAGAGGACTAAGGCTCTGGCAATTTTTATTCCAAACTTGATAAAAGGTTTCAGAACTGTAAAGACATTGCGAGTCCCTCTTAATGATGGCATGGGTGGGTTCCCTTCCTTTCTCTCTCCCATCCCTAAAAGATCCCCCCCACACCTCTTGATTGCTTCTTCCAGGTGAAACAAGCAGCAGAAAATGCCCTCCAGGCAAAGAACTTGTGTTTGGATGTTGCCATTGAGTGCCTGACGCTCCGTGAGAGCCGTCGTGACATCGATGTTGTGAGGGATCCTGTGGAAGAGGAGCTACTCAACGAGGTGAAGGTGATTGAGAAAACCAAGAAAGAGCTGCAGCAGAGAGTGGAGGATGCCTTCAGACAGCTCTGGTGAGGAGTGACAGCTTTTGGTCCATGACTCTGCTCTGCTTGCTTGGCCCCAGATACTTAATGTGCCTCTAATGCCACACTGAGATGGTTGGGCAGGCAGGGAACCACAGAGGAACCTTGGATGATTTTCAGGGTGTGGGGTTTGGCAGGGAAGGGGGTGTCAAGGACAACTTCACAAGCACCCGTTGGAAATTTTGTCCCAGATCTCTTGTGCTGCCTGCCTTAGTTCAGGAATCAGTGGCTATGAGGTGTTAAAGCTCCCAGCCCTGATTCTCTGTGGGAATCCTTCGCAGCTCCATTCTCCAGCCAGGCAGGCAGTGCTGGGCAGGTCGGGCCCAGTTCCCAGGGAGGGTGGGAGTTCATCATTCATTTCACAAAGGTGACTGACGTGGTGATGAAGGCTTGGGGAACAGTGAGCTGCTCCTGCCCTGGGCCTGCTCCCTGCTGACTCCAGCCTGGCTCTCTGCAGCCTCTTAAAGGAAGCTCGTCAGCTGCTGGACATGGACCACCGGCACAAGGTGGAAGCGATAGAACTTGATCAGCAGTGCATTTCCTTCAATCCCACCTCTGGCAACATCTCCTTCAAGGTCAACCCAACACGGATCCCATACGGGTAAGGAAAGAATCTGTCCTGGCATGGCCAGATCTGCCCCCAGCCCTGGGATGCTTTTTCCTTTCATGCTCTGTCCTTCCAGGCTTGATGGGAACAGTTTGGAGAGAGCTCAGAACAGAGGTTGGCTGTGGCATGGGGAAGCCACAGACTTTTGGAAGATAGCTAAATTGTCACCACAAACCCAGCAGGGGGCAGGTGCCCTGCCTTCCTCCTGCCTGGCTGTAGGTGACACTCAGCAGTGTGGTGTCACCTCTGGCACAGTTCAGGGGGACCTGCTGCTCATTTTCACTTGCCTGGCATTCCCTTCCATGGTTTGGATGTGACCCTGGGTGGAGCAGATGTTGGGCCTGGTGGGGTTCAGTCTCTGAGGAGATCAGGCAAGATGTGACATCCAGCTTTCCAGAATCATTTTGTGCTGCCATCCTGGCCTGCAGCAGGTGGTTCCTTTAAAATGTCTTGCAAACATTCAATTTATTTTTGTAACTGATTTGTTCACAGAACAACTGCACTTAGTGAGTGGGAACAGAACAGCCGTTGCAACAAGGAAAATGGTGAGAGAGAAATAAAAGCCTCAATTGATCTCCGAGGAGCAATCCTACTTTCCATTGCCCAGGTAAACTGCTCCCTTGGTCCAGAATCTGTGGTGCCATGCTGGATCTGGTGTGGGAGAGTGGCAGGCACATCTCTGGATCTGTCTGCCCTCCTGGGTTAAGCAGGAGCTTGGTTATGCTGCAGAACTTGCAGCAGTCTCAGCAGGCTGGAGGACACGTCCCTGCCCATCGATCCCTGCCTTTTGGCTGCTGGGGGAGTGTGACCTGTACACACGTGGCAGCAGCCAAACCCGGCTGGTTTTGCTCCTGGGCTTGTCCCAACCTTCCAGGCACGGCCTGGGGTGGACACAGACACCTTTCAACCACGTGTGACTGGAGCTGTTCTCTCCTCAGACAAACAATGAGCTGGATGCTCAGCGTACAGCTACAGAGTTTGCACTGAGGAAGAGGATGAGAGACATGGAAGCAGCCCTTAATGAGCTGAGATGGCAGGAGGAGAATGTAAGTGTTGTTTCTTTGGTCATGGACTACAAGCCTGGCTGGGAATGGAATCCCAAAGGTTGTTTGTTACATGGAAAATGACTCGGCCTGAGTGTAGATTTTATATGTTTGCTGCTCAGTGGCACACAGACAATCCCAGCAGTCTCCCACCTCTCACCAGTGCTTCTCTGGCAATGCTAGGCAGCACTGCCAGGTTTTGGCCTTTTTATTTCACCCCTTTTCTCAGCTGCACCATCCTGGTCCATTTGGAAGCGGTGGATTCAGTCTTCAGAAGCCCTTGAGTAAAATCTATCTAGCAAAATTCCCAGACACATGGGGGCAGTTTCCCAGTGTGAATCCCAGGCTGTCCCTCATGACACATCTATCCTTAGACCTTGGAGGAGATTGCTGAAATGGAGGAGGAGATCCGGCAGCTGGAGGAAGACATCCGGAAGAGAACGCTGGACCTGAAGGTGGCTCACACCCGCCTGGAGACGCGCACGTACCGGCCCCACATTGAGCTCTGCCGGGATCAGGTACCTCACCTGGCAGGGAACTACCCGGGAAGGGGGCTCGGAAAAACGTGGATGAGTTTTGGAGCAGCTGAGCAATTGATCTTACAGTGACACAGCAAAGCAAGGAAATCATGTCAGAGCTGGGGGAGAGGGAAATGAGGGAAGTGTGGCCTTTGTCCAAGCCCTGTTAAGCGCTGTCCCCTCCTCCCTGCAGGCTCAGTTTGGACTGACAGACGAGGTGCAGCAGCTGGAGCGGGCGATCCGTGCGCTCCAGCAGAAGCGGACAGAGTCACAGTGAGTGTCCTGCTGTCCAGGAGCAGCAGGGCCCAGCGCTGCCCTGAGGGGACGTGGCTCTGGTGTCCCTGCTCTGGGCACACCTCCAGCACCTCCCTGTTGGTGCTCGTGGTCCTTGGACTCATAAGGGCAGCAGTGTTTGGGCTTGGTGGGCGTGGGGTGCAGGCACAGGGGGTCTGTGCTGGGAGGGGAATGGGGCTCCCATGGCCCCTGCTCGACTCGGAATTCATCCAGGCTCTGACTGTTCCAAAAGGGACAAAAAAGAGAGTGACAAGGAAGGAACAGAAGTGCTGCTGTGGGCTGACAGCTCCCCGGGTGCACATCTCTTGCTGCCCTCCCAGAGCAGTGTGTGGGCTCGCTATTCACTGCCCAAAACAATGAGTATCTGATGAGTTTGCTCTTTGTACAGGGCCAAATGCTGCCAGAAAGGGGGAAACTGGGCGTTTCCTGTCCAGTTTAAAATCATGGAATATCCTGACTTGGGGAGAGACACGCAAGAGTCACTGAGATCAACTCCTGGCCCTGCACAGGACACCCCCAACAATCCCACCCTGTGCTTGAGAGCATTTTCCAAATGTTCCTTGAGCTCTGGCAGGGTTAGGGCTGTGACCATTCCTGGGGAGCCCGTTCCTGGGAAGCAATGCAGCATTTGATGCCAACTCCTGTCCCCTCTGCTCATTCCCAGGGATGCCTTGGACGCTCTTTACCGACAACTTCACCGCATTCGGACCGATATTGGCTACAAAACCAATTCTCTGCAGCTGGACAACAAGTGCATGGACACCCGGAGAAAACTCGTGGTCTCCGTGGAGAAGTTTGAGCCAGAGGTCGACGCTGTCAACCGCACCAGGGACCTGCCGAGGAAAAGTCAGCTGGAGCTGGCTTAGCGCGCCGGGAATTGTGCAAGCGCGGGGGGAAAGCTCCCGGTGATTCAGTTCCGTAGCGAGGACAAGCGACATCTGCGTCGCGTTTGGGGAGAATGGAATTCTCCTCCTAGTTTATTTTATAACTGTCTGGCCCTTGGATGATGTTTACAGCCTCCCGCGCTCTGAGGAGATTTATAAACAATAAAGGGCCTGTCCCCAGTTGTCATCCGCGGTGATTAAATCCAGCTGGATTCCAGGAGGGATGAAGGGAACAGCCGGGAGTGCTGTGGGCACCTGGGTCCTCCGGGCCGCTAGGGGGCGCCGCAGCCCCCTCGGCCCTTCCGCACACGCCGCCCCCTGGCGGCCCGGGGGAAGAAGGCGCCGCGCGCGGCAAGATGGCGGCGGCGGGCCCGGCCTCAGCCCCCGGGCGGCTCCCGGCACGTCCCCGGCCCGGCCCCGCTCGGTTCCGCGGCTGCTTGGCCGGGGCGTTGTTGGGGGATTGCCTGGGAGCTGTTTTCGAAGGCAGGAGCGTCGTGAAGCTGCCGGAGCTGCTGAGTTTCCTCAAAGGGCTGGAACCGGCGCCGCCTGAGGAGGGAGGGGAGGCGGCGGGGAGCGCACGTGGAGGTGCGTGTGGGGAGCGCGGCGGGGAGCGGGGGATGTGCCCTGGTCCCTCCTTCACACACCCCGCTGTGCACGGCATTCTGCACCCCGGAGAGTCGGGTTGGACCCCGGCACTCCCCAGAACCGGGCTGTGTTTGTGTCCCACTCGCTCGGCATCCCCGGGACCGGGCTTTGCCGTGTGCCCAACCTGCAGAATCCCCAACCCCTCTGCTGCCCGAAACGTGGGTGCCCCCAGCCCTTACCCCTCACCGGGCTGTGGAGCATCCCGCTGTGACTGCCCTGGCTGCCCCGTGCCCTGCTCTGTCCTGTTCCCCTGTGCTGAGGGGGTCCAACACCCATTCCTGATTCCCTGGGGATTCCTCAGGGACATCGCTAATGCAGAGGGATCCGTGGTTTGCTCTGCTCAGCCCGTCCTGCTCCTGCTGCACTGAGCTGAGGTGGAGTGTGCTGTGAATGGGTGTGGCAGTGCTGGAGCGTCAGCAGGGAGCAGAGGTACCAAAACTTGAGCAGGAGAAGAGTGAGAGAAGCACAGAGCTGTTTTTTAACTCTCAGGAAATGATTGCAGCCTTCCGGTGCATGAGGGGAGTCTGCAGGAACGATGGAGGCTATTAACAAAGGCCTGGAGTGACAGGACATGGGGAATGGTTCCCCCTGCCAGAGAGCAGGGTTAGATGTGATATTGGGAAGGAATTCTTCCCCTTGAGGGTGGCAAGGCCTGGCACAGATTGCCCAGAGAAGCTGTGGCTGCTCCATCCCTGGAAGTGTCCAGGGCCAGGTTGGACAGGGCTTGGAGCGACCTGGGATAGTGGAAGGTGTCCCTGCCCATGGCAGGGAGTGGAACAGGATGGGATTTAAGGTCCCTTCCAACCCAAACCATCCTGGAAATCTGTGATTCTGTGTTGGCCTGACTATCTTGTCCATATATGCCTCTGGATGTCAGACTTCTCCTGGCTGTTACTAATCTTGGAGTATATTCTGTGTCATTATAGCTGTGGATGCAGCTCCCTGGCTGTGTCTCCTTACTCTGACAACCATGGCAGTGTCAACTGCAGAGTGCCAGGGAACTTAAATCCCAGACAGGTTTGGGTTGGAAGGCACCTTAAAAAATCATCCAGTGCCACCCCCTGCCATGGGCAGGGACACCTTCCACTGTCCCAGGCTGCTCCAAGCCTGGCTTTGGACACTTCCAGGGATCCAGGGGCAGCCACAGCTGTACCAGGCAACTTGTGAGAGGCCTTGGAGACGAGGGTGGTGCTGGCAGAGGGCAGGAGCAGTCTGTCCCTGGCTCTGGTGTCACCGTGTCCCCTCCCGTTGCAGAGTCGCTGCCGTACACGGACGACACGGCCATGAGCAGGTCGGTGGTGCAGTCACTGCTGGCCAAGAGGGAGTTCGATGAGGTTGACATGGCCAAGAGGTGAGGATGAGGCTTCCTGAGGGGGTAACCACCACTGAGACTGTCTGTGGAAGGGGACAGGGGCTGAGGCAGACTAATTCTAATTCTAATTACTAATTTTTGAAAGGGAAGAAGTTAGGAAAGAAGTGGTTAATCCTTTAGTCTGTTGTTGCTTTGCCGTGCCTTGGACTGTGCAGCAGCATCAGCTGCAGTGTGGAGTCCAGAGCTGCCTTGACAGGGTGTCAGCCTTGTGTGCGTTCACCTTTGGGGAGGATAATGCTTGGAGATTCCAGAAACATTTTGTTTCATGTTTATTTGTGGCTATTTATGTTTGTACTGCCTTTAATTCAGCGAGGGAATGGGAGTGAGCTCAGCTTGACTCTGTTTATGATCCGTTTCCCTGATGAATCCGCAGCCCTGAGAGCATTTGGTTCCACTTAAGGGAAAGCATTTCTTTGTTTAGAAAACTCTTCCATTGAACTTGAACAAAAGACTTTCCTTGTGGCTGTGACCCACGGAAATGTTTCTAGTTTGCTTCTATTTTGAGGCAGAGTTGAGAGAGAAACAAGTGGGTTATGGAAGGTGATGTTTATACATCCTTCTTTCACACTGTTCTTTGGGAATTGTTTCCCTGCAGAACTGAACCACTGAGCCCTGACTGTCACTGATTTACATGTGTGTTATTAATTCACTTTGGCAAGAGGCTTCATCCTGTCACAAACCCCAGTAACAGAGCGAACCCCCGGCTGTTTCCCCCCTGCCCACACCAGGTTTGCTGAGGAGTACAAGAAGGAGCCCAACAGGGGCTATGGGATGGCCGTGGTCAACGTCTTCAAGAAGCTGCTGAGCCCCAAGTGCAGCGACGTGTTTGAGCCCGCCAGAGCCCAGTTCAACGGGAAGGGCTCCTACGGGAACGGCGGGGCCATGAGGGTGGCCGGCATCTCCCTCGTCTACTCCGACATCCAGGATGTCAAGAAGGTAAAATGGAACATTCTGGGCTTCTCTGGGTGTCCCAGGAAGCTTTGCTGACCCCGGGGTTTCCCTGGCAGTTTGCGAAGCTGAGCGCGGAGCTGACCCACGCCAACTCCCTGGGCTACAACGGGGCCATCCTGCAGGCCCTGGCTGTGCACCTGGCGCTGCAGGAGGGGCTCAGCAGGGAAACCTTCCTGGAGCAGCTCATCAGCCACATGGAGCACGTGGAGGCGGATGACAAGTCCCTCAGTGATGCCCGAGCGTGAGTAGCTCAGGGAAAGCCCCAACCCTGCTGTGGTGGTTTGTTCTGGCTCTTCACCTTCTCCCCTTTTCACTGCACTCTCTGTTTGCAGGCTGGGATTTGAGGATTTACCATTTTCCAGGCGTCTAAAGAAAATCAAGGAATTTTTGGAGCTCAGCAATGTTCCCAAAGCAGATGTATTGTTTGAGTTGGGTGAGTACCTTTCTTAGTACAAGCATTAGGAAAGCTGGAAGGCAGACTAACTCAGCAAGCCTGGTAGATATGTGTTCCTCCAGATTCCTCTTCAGTCTGTGCTGCCTGTCAGGCACAGAACATGCTGGAAAAGCAGCCTGTGCTCACCAGTCAGTAATTCTGAATTTCCACCCAGTGATTTCCTCTATGTATTGATAGATAAAAACATCTTGCTAAGGGAAATTTACCTTGCATAATGTTTCTTAACATTCCAAGATCTCTTAAAGGCTTTTGGGTCATCCTGTTCAATGGGAATGAGTAGATGTGTTTGGCCAGGCTGTACTGGGGTAACTGGGAATTGCTCTGTGGGATGTGAGTGGTACTGGGGAACTGGGGGGTTTCTGAGGGACAAACTTTCGCACCTTTTCCTGGTAAAATCCATGACATGGCTATGGAAATACACTGGCAACAGCGAGTTGCAGTAGGAAGGGAAAAGGAAGGAAGCACAGAGGTGCTGACGGGGTGTGTTCCAGGCAACGGCATCGCTGCGCTGCGCTCCGTCCCCACTGCCATTTACTCCTTCCTGCGCTGCATGGACGCTGATCCCGACATTCCTGAGCACTACAACGCCCTGCAGAGAACCCTCATCTACTGCATCTCCCTGGGGGGGGACACGGACACCATCGCCACCATGGCGGGGGCCATCGCCGGCGCCTACTACGGGGAGGAGCAGGTGCCGCCGAGCTGGGAGCAGAGCTGTGAGGCTTTCCAGGAGACCCAGAGGATGGCCAAGGGCCTCTATGAACTCTACTGCCAGCGGCTCTGAGCTCTGGAGCAGCTCCAGGCTCTCCTGAAGGCGAAGGGAAGGTCAGCTCTGCTCCTCTGTCAGACCCAGCGCTGGGCCCGTGCCATCGGCCAACGCCAGCGAGCCTCAGCTGGGAAGGGTTCCTGCTGCTGGGAGCCAGAGCCAGCTTGGAAAAGAGGGGACATCCTCTTCAGCCATGGATCAGCAGGGAAGTGGCTGCACTTGGACAGTGGGTGCAGCTCCCCACGTGTGTGACTCATTTTCCATAGGATTCTGCTGCTTGCTTTGTCAACCATTGTGCCATTTGTCATTGCAGTTACTGGTGGGTGTCTGAATCCATGGACTTTCTCAGTTTTCCTCTGCTCCTGTGTCCATGGGCTGTGTTTTGCTGGTCAGTGGCTTTGGGAGTCTCCACACCCCTGGTACAGCAGCAGGTCATTCTCAGCTGGCCAGATAAGGGATGTCACAGGAGTCACCAGAGAGACCTGGTGGCCCAGGTTGTCACCCATGCTGAGTTGGGATAAATGAAGCACAGATTTCCAGGGCCTTAAAGGCACAATGAGAAGGGCCAGAGAAGGAAGAAAGCATTTCTTTGCATTGCTGATGGCTCTGTGAGACCTTTGATGTCTGCAGACAATCCCAACTGGCTCATTGTCCCTGCTGGGAAAGGGTGTCACTGCTTGCTGCTCCTCCTGTGTCCTTGGCCCTGTGATCCAACAGGCACCTGCTGCACTTTGTGCCCTCTTACACAGTTGCTGTCACACTGCTGCAGCCACTCTGTCTGCTCCTGTGCTCCTAATCCATCCTGTATTTTTAAAGTCCTGTATATGCCCAAAGCACCAAGTGAGATTCCTGTTTAATTCACAGAATACCCCAAAATGAAAGGGACCCACAAGGACCATGAGAGTCCAGCTCCTGTGGAGTGCAGGTGGTACAGGGGTAAAATGCCTGGTTCTGCTGCACTCAGTCACAAAAGTGACTTAAGCAGCATGCAGGAGTTAATTAATCCCAGTCACAGCCTCTATACTTGGTAAAAGTTGCCCTAAAATTAAATGGAAAGGTGGGTTAATTGGGGACATCAATATTTAAAGAAGGTGTTGCTGGTGGCCAAGAATATTCTAGCACAGCTGTGTTCCAGAATTTTACATTTAAAACCTTTTCCTAGCGGAGCTGGTCAAAAAGGGAGAAACAGCTTGGGAATGGCACGTCTAGAAAGGGTTGGGAGCTTTTTAATAATTGAAAACAAAAAGTCATCATATGGAAATGTTTATAAACTTCAATGTGACAGTGTAACTCTTGTTATTTCTCCAGTATGTCTTGTGACACCAGGAAGTGGCCGTGGTGCCAGCACGTGGTGGCTGTGTCAGGCTGCATGCACATGTGGGAATCTGGCTGCCACAGGTCCTTCCAGCTTTCCCTGTAGTCTGCTTCCTTCAAGTGCCAATCTTTTGTGTGATGCTATAATGAGTTTTCCTTGTATAAATGGATTCTTGTCCTGGGAACATGTGGAATTTTGGTCTGTTGTATATTTTTGTATTGTGCTGCAGATCTGAGCTGTAAAATACCAGGTTTTCCATATTATTCTGCCAGAGAGGCAACCAGATTCATGTAATTATTTAAAAGAGGTATTTTTCTTTTAAAGCAACTTTATAATTTTAAATGTTTGGCACTCCTGACAAGCAAAGAGCTCCTGTTTAAAGACTAGATCTCTTTGGGCCTGAATTCAGATGTGTACTAAACCTTTCAGTTTCCTTGGAAAGAAGTAAAATCCCTGAGTTATCTTTGTTAACCTTGGAATGAGCTTTTGAAGGTGCCTGTGTGTCAGCCAAGCTTCCCTGGAAATTTTGGCTCTGCCAGGTGAGATCAGGTGGGAAAACACATTTTCTTCTCTTTGTGAGCCTGTGAAGGTGCTTTACAGGTGATTCACCAGCCCTGAGTGTTCCTGACTCGCTCAGGCTGGAGGCTGGCTGTGCACAAGGTGTGTGACGGAGGATGAAAAAATAATAATAAAAAAAAAAACCAAAAAAACCCCCCAAAAAACCCCAAAAAAACCACTCAAGGGAAAAGGAATTCCTAAGATTTCAACTTGAGTCCCTCAAGTTAATAATCACCAGGCTGAAAGGATCTGGGTTTCAACCTTTTCTAAAACTGGATTTCTGGAGACAGGAGTCTTTTCCATAATCACAAGAAACATGCAGTAACTTTTTGCATAAGGATGTTAATTAGGGAATCTGCTGGTAATGAGTGAGATTATTTGAGGTGGAAATAAACTGCAGGAGAAGAATATGAGACAGGGCATGTCCCAGGACAAAGCACAGCTGAGCCCACCTCTATACAATAAGTTTTATTGATGTTTGTCAATACAATCAAGTACTGCAGTTTTAGTTGTGAAGAGCAGGTCAGTTTTGGGTCACAAAGAGTGCATTTTAAACCAACTTTTACTAGGACAGTGCATGTAATAAGTATTTACAAAACTAAAAACCTCTATATACTAGGTTAGAAATGAAGATACTAGAGGCAAATTTAAAAAAAATAGTAAGAATTTGTATATAAAAATGCACATTGTAATGCAGTTTTCAGCATTAAAAATAGACATACCTCATCCAACCCAACCTTTTCTATTCTTGTGATTGAAACCAAAATCCCACGCGCTCACACACACGACAGAAAATAATCCTTTCTGCTGGCTAATATGTACTCAGTATTCCAGAAAAAAAAAATCCTTCTGGAGAGTGAACAGCCTCCCTCATCCTGTGCATCGTTTTTTTTTTTTTTAGCCTAACTATGTGCGTGTAATATCTTTGCTTTCCATTAGTGTGTAAATGTAAGAGGTTAAATAGCTGCGAGGGGTGATTATTGGTTCGCTCTGCACGTGAAGGGAAAGTGGAATTACAAAACAGTATCTACAGCACAAACCTAATCTGGGGGTGGTTACAGTGAGGAGTTTGGTCGTTGCTTTTTGCCAGCTCAAACAAGAAGTTTGGAATGAAGCAGAACAGAACAAGAAGAGATGGGCTGTAGATTAGGCACAGTATAAATAAGTTGCTTTGAGGAGCAGGATGAAGCTCCCACCAGGTGTGGCAGCTCCTGGCCCTGCATGAGGCTGGACCAGCTCAAATCCCTCTGTTCTCCACAGGAAAGGAGACAAGTCCCCTCCCAGCACCCTCCCGTACCAAACCTGGGCTTGGAGAAATCATCTGAGCTTCCACTTTTTATTTTAGGGACTGTTCTTGCTGGGAAATGCTCCTGTTCCTGCTGGGAAATGGCCTGTTAGGATCACAACCCAAATGGTCCTGACCCTGCCCTCAGGAGTTAAAAACGTCCAGTGGGATCAGACACCTTTCAGCTTGAAGAGTTTCATCTCTGCATGAAACCTGCAGCTTTAAGGGGAGAAATTCACAGGGAGAAGATCCCAGGGAGGGGATACACAGCCCCAACAGGCAGGGCCCAGAGCACTGGCCTCCAACTGCAAATTTCCTTCTTGTGTTTCTTAATATCAGGGATAGGCAAGTTTTTAAAAGGAAGGCCTGAATGGCAAGAGGCAGAAACACAGGACATGCTTGAGGACAAAACAAACAAGCAAAACAGAAATAGGAAAAGAAAAGTTGTTTAAATATCTCATAGAGTCCATCTGGAAAACAAGCCCAGTCCCAGTCTTGCTACGTTTCTTTGGCCATCAAACAGGCTTTAGGAAAATGCAAAGGTCAGAGCTGGTGACCAAATTGTTGCTGTTTCTCAGGGATGTGCCTTTGCAGAGGGACATGCAGTGGGATATGACACGGATTGACTTCAGCAGCAAGCTCCTGGCCTGGGATGAGCAGCATCCCCGTCCTGGAAGTGGCAGTCACTGTCCTACTGTGAGAAAACCTGCAGAGCTGCAGGATCTGTGTTGGGCAGTGCCATCATGCCTAGCCCTGAGCCCTGCAGCTCATGATCAGTAACGCTCCAAGCATTAGAGAGACAAAGTGGTAACAACAGGGAAATGTTGATTTCTTTAACCTAAGTCACAGAGTGGCTCTGGGGCTGGTGCCCTGTCACAGGTACATATTGCACTACACTTGTAAGTGATGTTCTTCAATGGGTCATAGCACCGTGGTGAAATCACTGCGTGGAAGGTTAGAACCAGCACTATTTTTTCTTAATTCCAAGATCCCCAGAGAAAGGGGGGGACACCAATTCAAGAGTTCACACATCCCGAAATAGTGAGACAGGAGAAGCAAGTTGTCCATCAGTGGCACTTCCTTATGTCACACCAGCTGGCAGCACCATGAGCTGGGCTCACAGTGCTATCCTTGTGTGGGCAGAGATGCTCCTGAGGCCAAGCAAGTCTTTGGGCTGCAGAGACAGACGGGACAGGACCAGCCCTTGGACTTCCCAGCAGGTGAATGGAGAGAGCAGATCGTTGTTCATCGTGAGGGTCCCAGCTTCCCTCACCGCCTTTGGAACCAGTCGTGGCATCCTCCCAGGTACCAGTGCCTGGATGATTTTATTCCTAAAGGTGCTGGGGGAGGGGAGGGTTAAAAATAATATTTACTTCTTAGAAGAAGGTGCTTATGCAAAGTGTTCCACTCTTTAGGATTATAAATCCAACCACACTGAATCCGGAGTGAATCGGAGAGACTGCCCCAAAGCACAGTCTGGAAAAACAGGCATCAGCATGCCTGGAACTTGGGCATCTGATGGTTTGGAAGGGAATTTCTCAATCCAGCGTGGATCCCTGCTGCTGTACGGGTTTGTGTAAGTGCCTGGGACCCTGTGTTGGTTGCCAAACACGCCAGCCATGACACAGCTGGATTTATTTATCTAGCATTCCAAATGGGATATGAGGGCACGTGATAGAGACCACGGGGCTATGGTCTTCCAGCTGACCCTCTCTGGATCACAGAGCCAGATCCTTGCCATCCCAAGCGTGTTCCTGTGTTTGATGTCCAGTCACTGGGGTATTTATTCCAAATATGCTTTGTTGAGGAGGTCGGTCCCCTCCCTCCCTTCTCCCTCCCCCCAAAAAAGAAAGATAGATGGATAGATGTCTCTTTCCCAATTACCCTCTTGACTCATGGATCAAACAGCGTGAAGCAAGGTCCCATGACAATGTCTTGCGCGTTCTTCCCAGTGATTCTTCTTTTTTGTATTAATTTTAAAACACTTTTTTATCAAAAAAAAAAAAAAAAAAAAGACAGTTTATGGCTAAAGTGGGTGAAAAGGAAACGTGCCCAACAGCCGTTATGTGGGGCAGAGCAGGAACCCGGAGAAGGAGGAGTGGATGTATTCCGTGGAGTACAGCCCGTTGGCCTGGTCCGATGGCATTTGTACCCACACCTGGTCGTTCTCCTTGAGTTCAAGCACGGCACTGCCCGAGGCCTGGTCCAGGTACCCCTTTTTGTACTCATCGTAGGTGTAGGTGGCCGGCACGTTGTTCTTATACAGGGCCACCCAAACGTTGGTCCCTTTGACGTGCACGTGGTAGGCAAAGTAGTAGATTCCGGACACCGGGCAGGTGAAGATCCCGGTGACCGGGTTGTAGCCGTTGTGCCCGTTATACAAGGTCCGGTCAAACTTGACGGGCATGCCGGACGCGGGGAAGGGCGAGGTGAGGATGGCAGTGAAGGCGGGCGCGATGCGGGCAGCGAGCTCTCCTCGGCCGTACTGCGGCTTGCCCGGCTTCCCGTTGCCCAGCACGGCCCCCTCCACGCCGCCGTCCGGCAGGTGCAGCCCCGCGATGCCCGTCTCGTCCAGCACTCCTGGCGCTCCCGGTGGCCCAGGTGGCCCCGGTGGACCCGGTGGCCCGTTCAGCCCCGGCGTTCCTGGCAATCCCGGTGGGCCGATGGGTCCGGCCATGCCAGGCTCGCCGGTCTTCCCCTCGCCGGGAATGCCAGGGAGCCCAGGCTCCCCTTTCAGGCCCGGTAATCCCTGCGGCCCCATGGGACCGGCAGGTCCTTGCAATCCCGGGATGCCGGAGGGACCCCTCAGCCCCGGCTGCCCCGGGATCCCACCGTCCCCTTTGGGCCCGGGGCCGCCCGTTAGTCCAGGCACCCCCGGAAGGCCGATGAACCCCGGTTCACCTTTGGGGCCCGTTGGGCCCGGAGGTCCCAGTGACCCGGGCAGGCCCCTTTCCCCCGGCACCCCCGGCTTCCCCGCGAAGCCGTTCGGGCCCTGGTCACCCCGCATCCCCGGCATCCCCGGGGGCCCGCTCGGCCCCACGTCCCCCTTGGGCCCGGGCAGCCCGTGCTTGCCCGGCAGCCCCATGGAGCCCGGCGGGCCCGGCGGGCCGATGATGCCAGCAGGGCCGGGCTCGCCCGGCTCCCCATCAATGCCGGGCTCCCCCTTATCGCCGATGGCTCCCTGTGCCCCGGGCTGCCCGCGGTCTCCTTTCAGGCCGGGCATGCCTGGCTTCCCATAGCCCGTGGGGCCCGGCAGGCCAGGGAGCCCGCGGATCCCGGGCTCTCCCTTCGGTCCCATGGGGCCCTGGATCCCCGGCACCCCCGCCACGCCCGGGACACCGATCCCATCGATGCCGGGGGGTCCCCGCGGCCCCACGGGGCCGGGCTCCCCGGTGACCCCCGGCCCGCCCGGGGGACCCATGTCCCCCTTGTCCCCGGGCGCGCCCGGCCGCCCATCGAGGCCAGGCTTGCCAACGCCGGCGGGCCCCGGCGGCCCCGCGGGGCCGGGAGGGCCCCCGTTCCCCCGGGGCCCCGGTAAGCCTGGCTTCCCCACGCCGTTCTCACCCTTCATCCCTCGTTCTCCGCGGGGACCCGGCTCTCCTTTAGGGCCAGGCTCTCCCCGAAACCCGGGCAGGCCGGGGCCGCCCTGGGGACCCGGCTTCCCATTGACAGAGAGGCCGGCCGGCCCGGGCAGCCCCGGCGGGCCGGGAAGTCCCCTCGGCCCTTGCTCCCCACGCATGCCGGGCTCGCCCTTGGCTCCGGGCATCCCTTTCATACCCGCCTTCCCGGGGAGCCCGGGGATGCCGGGTTTGCCAATGCCCGAGAAGCCGGGGGGGCCGGCGGGCCCGGGCTGGCCGTGCATCCCCGGCTTCCCCGTGCCCGGTTTTCCTGGGTAGCCGGGGGGCCCGGGGGGTCCACGCGGGCCAGGCTTCCCCGGCGGTCCTGGCTCCCCTTTGAGGTCCATGGGCAGCATGGGTGGCATGTCTGTGGAGAGAGGAGACACAGAGTCACTAGAGCTGGTGGTGTCAAGGAGTGTCCCTGGGATGTTGGAGCCAAGGGTCTCTGAGTGGGCTGAGCTTGAAGGGGGACCCTTCCTCTTAAACATGACCACAGCATCTTCCTGAGCTCCCACATCAGCTGTCCTGAAGCAAAGCCAAAGCCCAGAGTTCTCATTCCAGCTGCACATCCCTCCATGACATCAGGTGACACCATGGAAGGTGCCAGTGCCTGCTGTCAGCTGTGGCAGGGTTATTTTGTGATGAGTTACTGCAGGGTGTTTTTGGAGCTGGATTCAAACCTCCTGCTGCCTCACTTCCCAGCGGCCTCGAAAGCACCGTGGGATTCAGTCACTCCTGCCCGGGCTCGACTGAGAGGACGGCGACAGAGCGAGTGAAGACTGAGGATAATCCCTCACCCCATCCTGCAAGTCCAGGGCCTTGGGAGACCTTTAATCCTTTTGGATTAAAAAGAAAACTCTTGGACATGCACTCAAGAGCCTGAGGAGGCAATGGGTGTATGGGTTAGGCCATGCCCACAGTGCTTGCTGGCACAGCTCCCGAGTCCAGCAAAGCAGAGAAAAACCAAAAAGCAAAAAAGCTCTGGGGATGGAGGAGAAGCCAAGAGCTGGGAGGGAAGTGCAGCCTCAGCTCCGTCCAAATGAGTCAGCCCAGCTGGGAATAGGCCGCAACCACTTGACATTTCAAGAATTTATTGAGGTCTTTTGCAAACGGATATAAGAAAGAAACTAATGGGCTGAGAGACTCCAAAGGCAAGGAGAGGCAGATGACATGGCCACCACAGCTCAGCATGGAAAGCACAGACGTGAGCATAAATAACTCCTCCAGGCTGGCCCAGGCAGGGTGTCACCTCCCACGTGACACCAGAAAAGGGTGAGAAACAATAAATCTGACAAACTCTTTTTTGGGCAGTTTGAAATGAAGGAAATACTCGACAGTCACATGTACACAGGACCATGATGAGAAATACGAAAGGCAGAGGAAAGAGTTGTGACATCTTGGGTGAATTTAAATCAAATCTGCCCAAGGGAGATCATTCCAATTGGGAAGAGATTTATGAAAAGTTCCTGGGATAGGGATGGATGCTGCCTGGGGTGGGAGCATGCCACAGTGCCCAAGGTCTGCCAGTCTGGCCCCCTCAGTGAGACCAGCTGGGCTTTGGGAGCACGGACACACGTGGTGCTGGGATCCGCCAGCACAGAGATTTCCTCAGTCAACGGGAAAAGCTTATGGGAGATTTGAGACACGTGAAAAGAATAACTGTGGCAGCAGCAGGCACAGCTCCCGGAGCATCAGAGGTGGCTTTGCCTGCCCTAAACACAGCGATTAGCTCTGGCCCTTCCCAGCCCGGTGCTGCTGTGTTTTTCTTTGGGTAATGGAAACATTTTTAGAGCTTATCTAAAAATCAAAGCCTGGCCCATATCCTCAGCTGTAGCTGCTGTCACTTGGCTCTCTTGATGAAGGAAATACTTGTCTGTCATGACACTGCCACTGGATTTCTGCAAACTTCTGCTCCTCACCCCAGAAAACAGGGTGGGAAAGAGGGCAAGGGAGCTATGCAGTGCTGCACTATTTCTGGGGTTTGGATTATTCTGGAAAAAAAATTCTCCAGAAAATTATTTCAATGTGTTTTCTCCCCCCACTTTTTAATTTTTTTTCTTGCAATGGTTTGAAATGAATTAGTTTTCTAGGTCATTTTGCATGGAATCAGAACAAGGATCTACATCTGAGCCCACGAAGGAAGGAAAAAGCACACACACACTCTCTCACACAAGGCAGTGGAGAGAAACGCCAGGCGGGAGCTGCCAGCTTGCAGGCGGCCAGAAAAGCAGACGGGAAAACCAAACCGGGGCCGTCAGCGGAGAGAAACTGGGACACTGCAGCCCCACTGGTGTCCGATTTCAAAAGCCCATGTCTCACCACAGACACATGTCTCGGAGCTCTGTGCTTCGGAGCACCAGCGTGGGGTTCTGTGTTCCCCTCGAAGCATGAGCTGAGCTGCCCTGAATGTTAACGTGGGGCAGCGGGAAGGGGACGGGGCAGGAATGACCCCTGGGAGCTCCCACCACGGATTGTTTCACCTCCTGAAGAGCAGGGACACGGCAGGGAGGGTGCTGCAGCCCCTCTGGAGCTGTGTTCATCCCAGTAAGGACCGCTCCTGCCTGCAGAAGGGACCCAGCAGCACAGACCGGCCGGCAGAGGAATAATCCAGCAGGATGGGAAGTGGTTCCCAGCCACGAGCAGCCAGCAGCGGGTCTGGCCAGATGACACTGCAGGAAGGGGAGGTTGGCTGCTCTGTGGCGGAGCCCAGCCGAGCTTGTTCCAGAGCTGCTGCCAAGCCCTGTCTCGTGAGAGAGTTTCGCAGGCTCACAGGGATGCTGCGTGGGATCAGTGTTTTAGCACCTCTCATGCTGTCTCCCAGCAGCGGGTGCCCCAGCACAGCACTCACTCGTGGGTTTACCTGGCTGTATGGCAATCGACATGGTCTAAATTAAGCCAAAATAAACCCCAATGTGCAAATCTCTGCTTCAATGTTCTCAGCATTTCAGCATTTAGCAGCATCTCCTCCCCTGAGCTCCCTTCTGTGCTCTGGGGGCAGCTATTTTTGGGCGAGAAAAGGTGTCTGGCACCACGAGGAAACCTCACCAGATGGCACCTGGAGGAAGGAGGGAACCCCCTGCCCCCCAGGCGGGGTTGCAGCCCCGCGGCCAGGCTGGGGCAGCCCGGGGGCCCCGGCAGCTCCCGGGGGTCGGGGTAACCCGCGGGGGCACGGCACAGCCCCGCGCCGTCGCGGCGAGTCAGCTGAGCTCCCCGAGCAGGGCAGAAGGCCAGCAGGGATTTTCCTTGCCAAATTAGAGGTTAAGCAGAGATGGGAGCTCGGTGGGATCCAGGAGGCACCGGCTTCCCCAGCTGCCTCTGTGCGGCCCCAAAGCCGGTGGCTCGGGCTGCAGCTGTCCCTGCGTCCCCCTGTCCTGTCTCCCACCTGTCCTCTCCTTCCCAAGGGTTTTAGAGGGGTAATATCCAGGGGACTTCTGTGCTCTGCCCTGCCTCAGTGTCCCCTCTGCCTGGTCTAACCTGGCAGAGCTTGTCCAAACCCCTCCTTGCCCCAGCCTGGCACACTCGCTGCTCTCCCTGCTACAGGCAGCATTGCTCAGAGGCAGTGCAAGCCGCTCCCATGCATAGGAAGAAGGAAAAAAAAGGAAGGGAGAACAGCAGGGAGAGATTTGAATCCAGTCCCACCAGCAGCTGAAGTGTTCCTGTGCTACGCTGGAAGGTTTTGGCTCTGGCTGGGATTCAGGGAGCAGCTTTACAACAGCTGGGAAGGGGGCAGGGAGGGGGGGCTTGTAGCACACTTGGGCTCCAGGTTTTGCTGTGTGTTTTCTGACACATGTGCTGAGCTGAGCTGCTGATAAGCCATTCAGCCCTCCAGTAAATCAGCCACCGGTGGCCCAGCCTTCTCCAGTTTCTCCTCCCAGAGCCAAAACTTCAGCTCCTGGGAGGGTCCAGGTCTGTGACAACCCGTGGGGAGGCTCTGGTGGCTCTTCTCAGGGGCCAAGCACCAACCTGGCAGGTTGGATACCTGAGCCCATCCCGTGGTGGTGCCAGCACTGGGGTGGGTGCAGGCAGAGCAGCTGGGGACAGGAGAATACAGAAGGCTGGGGGTGCTGCAGCCCCAGCTGTGCAGAGCAATGACCCTGGTGCCTCGGCCCCTCGGGGTGCACGTCACTCAGTGGGGAGCGATTTAACACGTGTGGAGTTTCTGGTCGCTCTCTCTCTGAGGGAGGAAATGTCTCTCTCCTGCTCTTCCCTCGCCAGGCTGGGTCTCAGCTCCAGCCTTGGCACTCTCTCCTTTCCCAGCTGGTGCAAAATGCAGACAGGGAAATGGAATAGGTGGAGGAGTGGAAAAAGCCTTGCCAGGAAAGCTCAGGTTTAACAGCAGGGAGAGGCAGAGACGGCGAGCGCTGGGGTTTCTGTGCCTCCTGCTGCTGGGGGTGGGCAGGACAGTAGGATCCAGAGGCTGCAGGGTCCCCTGTGTCCTCTGGCTCCCTGACCAAGGTGCCCTCCCAACCACAGCAAAGGACTTCACGTCTCTGCTGAACCTCTATCCATGTCCATCCTGTCCTTTTGCAGTGGGTTAAAGACCCAAATGGTCCCCCCATGCTTGGCCAAAAGTGTTTGGGACAGCAGCACCCTCAGCTGTGCCAGGCAGCTCCCAGGAGCTCTGACCCTGAGGGTAGAGGGTGACAAATGCCCAATGGCTGTGAGGTGCCACGTCCCCTCCCCACTGCCCCGTGTTCTCCCACAGCCCCACAGAGTGCGTCCCTTACCCAGGTACTGCCCTTTGCCTTCACGGAACGGGGGTCCCAGGGGTCCCTTCACCATGGGCTGCATGTACTTGACTTGAGCGTAGCCGCCCACGCCGCCTCCCGCGGCCGAGCGAGGGCCCATCACCGTCACCAGCGTCCCCAGCGTCACCAGCAGCGCCGCGGCGTCGGGCAGCATCCTGCTCCCACAGCTCCTGCAGGCAAAGCAACAGGGACAGAGGTTGGGCACGCACCCTTGCCTCAGGAGGGCCAGCTGGGAGCCTGAGAATGATCCCCGTGGCAGCGGGACTCCCTTAAATTTGCCTTTTTGTGGGTCAGAGATATCCCGAACGTGTTGCCCTTCCCGACACACCACAGCTGGAAGATGTGTGGTAAATACAGTTTATGGAATAGAATCCCAGAATCACTGAGGTTGGAAAAGACCTCCAAGACCATTGAGGCAAACCTGTGACTGATCCCCACCTTGTCACTAGCCCAGAGGACTGAGTGCCATGTCCAGTTGTTTCTTAGACACTTCCAGGGATTGGGACTCCATCACTTCCCTGGGCAGCCCCTTCCAATGCCTGACAGCCCTTTCCACAGAGAAATTCTTTCTGATGTCCAACCTGAACCTCCCCTGGCACAGCTTGAGACTCTTCCCTCCTCTTGCACCACAACCAGACATGGGGGTGCCCAGTAGAGTCTTACAGAATCTGCCCTGAGTGTCTGTGGTAACTCTCACATCCCTTATACATTTTTAACAAACATAAGAAGAGGAAAAAAGGCAGATGAGACCTGCAGCCCACTAAGCCCAGCATTGCTGTCACATCCCTCAAGTGTGACAAGCTCCTCTCACAAGACCCATGGCCCCTGTGGGAGGCGCAGGCTGCCACTGCCAAGCCCTGCCTTCCCTGGGGGCAGCTGGTGGGTGCTGAGCTCCCCAAGTGGGTGCTGAGCCCCCCAAGTGGGTGCTGAGCCCCCCAAGTGGGTGCTGGGCCAAGCCCACGGCGTGGGAGGCAGAGACTCGCGGCGTTTGTGGCTCAACTGCGGCGCTTCGCGGGCAGCGCTGGGAACTCGCGCGGAGAACGAGGGATGGGACATGGGAGCAGCAGCCTCAGCCTTAAGTGCCTGTTTATTTAAAATAAACCCCCTTTATAAATACCCTCTTCCTGCAGCAACTCTCCCTGTCAGCTCCACGTGCGGAGCTGCAAACAGATTGATTTGCAAAGAACATTTATTTTCGGAAGCTTAACAAACACGTGACGCCAAAGAGCTTTTTGCTGCTTTTCCTCCTTCTCGCAATAATTGACCTGTGGTGGTTATTAATGAGAATTAAGCTCCTGGCCTGTCCTGCCAGGGAGCAGGGGCAGGGCTGCTGCATGCCGGGATTTCATCGGAATTTCCTGAATCGCTTTTGCTGAAGCAGCAGTGAAAAAAAAAAAAAAAAAAAAAAAAAAAAAAAAAAAAAAAAAAGCTGCAGCCTAGAGAAAAAACAACCCAAATTAAAACGAAATTAAAGCAAATTAAGTCAAGGGAGCAGGGAGTCCTGGCATGGGATTGTTCCTGATGCCACAAGGGCTTGGCAGGTTTTTGGAGTCTCCAGGGACCATAACAGCTGCTCTTGTGCCTGGAAAATGGTCTGGGAGTCAGCTGAGGGCTGGAGGGGACAGGGCTGGCCCTGTGAGGATGCAGGTGGCTGTGGCAGATGCTGGAAGAGGAGCTCTGCTCTGCCCCTCTGACCAGAGCTGCAGGCCCAGAGGGGTCTCATCCTCACTGAGACACCCAGAGCCGTGGCTGTGGGTCGGGTGGCACTGCCAGGGACACGGGTGACAGCCACCCCTGGCCTCCTTGGCAGCACGGCCGGGGCCTCGCCGGCATTATTGTTTTTCTGTCTTCAGGGTCGAGGAGAGGAACGCTTCTTTTTATGAAGCATTATTTTACAAGGATTTGTTTAAGGGGAAAAGAATCCCATTTTAAGGGATTGCAGCTGTAAAAATACAGTTTCTGTTAAATAAAAGAGGAGAACAAACCCCTGAATCAGCTATTTACTTGTTTTCCTTACCTGGTATGACCTCTGTGCCTTCATCTCTACCTCCCTCCCTTCCTAGCTCTCTCCTCTCCCACCTGGGCTGGGTTCTCCCCTGCTCCTCCCCTCCACTGGGCTGTTTTCTCAGGATGCTGCAATGGGAGCAGCACCCTGGGGTGGTTCAGAGTTACTGCTGGGTGCTGCATCCTCCTTCTCTGAGACCTCAGCCCTCGGAGAGGTGTGGGATGCAGGGAAAACAGCCAGAGGGAAGGGAGAGGGAGGATAAAAGAATCTGACCACGGTTTTGTTGTGTATTGGATGTGAAACTGAGTTCCCTGCTCTGTGTCCTGTCACCTTCTTGATCCAGACAGATCATTCCAACTGCCCCAGTCTCTGCAGAGCAACGGGGGGAGCCTGGCCTGAGCCCCCCAGGTACACATCCCTCAATAAAAGGGGTCTCTGGTGCTCTGCTGTCCCCCCCAAATGTGCCAAGCATGGGGCAGGAGGCCTCCTGCTACCCGCACTCTCCAGGCAGTGATTTAATAACAATAAAATGGAAACATCTGGAGCCTCATATGATGGATAAAGTGTGCACAACGTGCTTGTGGAGAGGCTCTTTCATGCTTGAAATCTCCTGTGTTATGAACTGATAATTAATCACACGGAGCAGCCACACGACGCTCCCATCTCGCCTGGCAGGTCGCTGATCCATCATGTGTGGCTACAGACAGACAGACAGATAGACAGACAGGGGTCACCTGCCCGTCCTCCTGGGGGTCACCTGCCTGTCCTGAGCATCACCTGCTCATCCTCCTGGGTCACCTGCCTGTCCTCTTGGAGTCTGGGGTCAAGAACTTGCTCCTGTGTGGCCAACAGAAATCCCACGAGATTCATTTTTTTTCCCACTTGGAGCAGGGGAGGTGCTTTGGGGGTCACAATTGTAGCCCCTTCTGGCTCACTCCCCTCTACCTGGGCACTGCAGCCACCAGGCTGGGCACTGTCCAGCCAGGCTGCTGTCCTTCAGAGGCAGCTCCAGCCCCCCCAGCGCACTCCAGTACGACCAAAACCATTCCTTGACGCAAAGCCAAGCCCAGCAGGAGCTGCTGAGCCAGGGGGGTTCATACAGGGGCAGCACTTGAGGGGTCCATGCTGTTCTCTGGGGATGCTGGAGCAGGATGGGGCCCAGCAACACCCCACAGCTCAGTTCTGGGGGGAGCAGGGCCCCGACCCAGCACCGAGACCCCTGGCACGGCTTCAGAGCCGCCGCCGCCACGCTGACGGTGCGAGTGTCAGCTCCCCTGGCAGGCGGCGAGCAGACGTGTTAAAAACCCCTGGCACGCCATGAAAGCACTGGGAACAGGGAAAAAATCTCACACTTCAACCATGAGAAAAGAGACAAGAAATGTCACCTTGTTCTCGCAGGAAAACAACCAGCCCGTGCCGCCTCCGTCGCTCCAGAGCTGCTCGTGGCTTGTGCTGGGCAGCCTGGTGGGCTCCCAGCATGTTCCTGGCATGGTCCTGGTCATTCCCAGTGGGAGAGGGCTGCTGCCCCCCGCACTGCCCCACTCTCCCCCCAGAGCCCATGTCAGCACTCCCATGCCTGTGGACTGGGCAATGTTCCTGTGAACACCATGGCCCCGCTTCCCCACGGACACGGCCAGGGCTGTTGGCTGAGCTGCAGCTGATTTATGGCCCCTGTTACTTAAATATTAATGAAGGGCCTGGCCGGCCCCGCGCCTGCTCCCTTTGAGGCTAATTATTTTTTAAGTCAATATATGTGATCCACGGGGGATCTGCCATTGTGACTGAAGGTCGGCACAACGGGGAACTTGGATAAAGCCGGCAGTCAAAGCGTGGTCAGTTTGGGGCACAGCGTGTGCCTGCTGGCACTCACCCCAGCTCCGGCCCCACATCCATCCCAGGGCCACGCCAGCCCCACAGAGGGCTCAGGGATGAGGCAGGATGGGGAATTTGATGCCCAGGCCCACTGATGAGGCCTCATCCCATCCTGGTCCCTGTCCCCATACCCATTTGCTGTCCCCATACACATTTGCTGTCCCCATCCTCTTCCCCATGCCCAAGCCTGTACCCATCACAGACCCCATTCTGTGCTCTGGGATCACAAGGCACAGCCACCTCCTCTAGAAGCCGTGGCAGAAGCTGGCCCTGGGCTGGGGGAGAGCAGTGGGAAGCTTCTCGCACTCTCCCGGGGTAGGGGGGATGCAGGGGAAGGGAAGCACCGGGAGCAGCCGCCGCGTGTGGGTGGGCTGGAGCAGGCGGGCTTGGCCGCCGCCGTGTCCCATCGAGCCGCTCCATCCTCCGGTCATTTACAACAAAAAATAAAGCAGGGAGGATTTCCAAGCCCAACACGGGGCTGGCCCGGCTCCAGCGGGAGGTCGATGATTTGCTTTGCGCTACACATGCTTTAAAAATAATAATAAACCGAGTCAAAAACGAAAAGTGAGCTATGAAGAGAGAGAGCAGCACGTTGTTTCCGCAGGCCAGGCTGCGAAAGCCAAAGGCATCAGGGAGCAGCAGCTCGGCTGAGCAGCGCCGGGGCGCGGGGGAGACTTGGCACCAGCCTGTCCTTAACTGCATGACACCTGATCCCATCCAAGGCTGCTGTACGCGCTGCCGGACCCGGAGCCGGAGCCGGAGCCTCGCCCGCCAGCAGCCCAGGGAACAAGAAAACATTTTCCTTGACGAAGAAAAAACACCCCACCCCATCTGCAGGGACCTGCTCCCCGTGCGGTGCCCGCGCCTGGCTCTGAATGGAGTGGGACAGGCATGGCATGGCATGGCATGGCATGGCATGGTATGGCACGGCATGGCACGGCACGGCACGGCACGGCACGGCACGGCATGGCACGGCACGGCACGGCATGGCATGGCATGGCATGGCATGGCATGGCATGGCGCGGCCGTGGCTCACGCTGCCCGCAGCCGGGGATCCGGGGGTCCCGCGGCGATGCCACCACCAGGGGCGGTGGCACCACTTGATCCCGCGGCCGCCGGGTCGGGGCTCAGCTCAAGCGGATTAGTGACCCCGGGCGTGTGTGCCGGGAGCGCAGCCGCAGGTCACGGCTCAGGGCTTAATCCCTCACCTCCAGCTGTCAAAACTCCTCGGGAGAGCCGCAGAACCCCCGCGATCGCTGCCGGGGGCGTGCGCGGGGCTGAGGCCATCCCTGAGGAAGGGTGGGCACAGCGAGACTCAGGCAGAGACCCCCGGGTCACCACTGGGGCCAAGATCTGGGTGGAAAACTCTGGCTCGGAGCTGCAGGAGCACCAGGATCCTGCCCGGGGCATCCCTGAGCTGCTGCTGCTGCACAGATTCCCTCACAGATAAACAGCTGGGAAGTGACCCAGGGAGGTGAGTGAGACCCAAGGGACATGTCCCCCCTCGCCCTGGCCCCAGCTGAGCGTTTCTGCACCCCAGATCCCCGGTCCCACTCCCCCGCCAGCCTCCACTCCACCGAAATACCAGAGCTGCAGCATTAATAGCAGGGTTCCCTGCCAGGTGCATAGTTTGACCAGTCGAATCACACATGCCAAACCACAGGTATTTTATGAGACGTTTCCTGTTATGAAGACATTTTTGTGGGGATTCATTTTTTTCCTTCCCTTCTTCTTCCCCTCTCCTCCTCCTCCTCCTCTTCCCAGAGGGATGGTGGCCTGTCCAGGGGGCAGCTGTGATGCTGTCCCTGAGGGCTGGAGGAGCAAAGCAGTAGCCAAGTGCCAGAGCTGGGCTGCAGCAGGGATGAGGGTGCTGAGGATGCTGGAGGGTTCCATCCCCTCGGCTGGAACCCCTTTCCAGGGGACTGCACAGGGGCTGTGCAGGGTCCAAACTGCTCTGTGAACCCAGGCTGATGCCATGACCAAGCACAGACACTTGTGCCCGGATCCTGGTGTGGGATGTGGAACATTTTCCCCGACACCATGGGGAGGGACAGGGGCTGTGAGCTCTCCAAGGACCCTCTGCTGGCTGTGCCAGCCCTGCCCTGGGGGACGCATCAGTCCTGGTGGGAGCAGTGGGAAGCAGTTGGAGTTTTCCTGAGGGCTGCAGCTCAGACCCACCTTGCTCTCTCAGCTCCTGTGCAGAAACGTTTTCTAAGGCAAGGGGTGTTTTGCAAAGAAATCTGCTAAGCCCGGAGGGTCCCGCAGGGAGCGATTCTCGTCTCAGGGAATTTGCAGGCAAGTGGCCATCAACCGCAGACATTTAAACTTCCAGCCTCGTACTGGGGTCACCAGCTTCATCATAATGAGCCCTCTGGGGCAGGGTCCTCAGGGCAGCTCCCTTTGGGGGGCTGCAGGCTGGGACATGTGGGGCAGCAACGCTGTGGCTGTCCCAGCCCTGCCCACCCATCCCACAGGAAGGGGACTCCTGCTAAGGGGGATGCAGTGGGAGCCCATAACAACATGGGTGGCTCTGGGTGCAACAAGGAGCCTCAGCAGCAGCACCTCAGCAGCAGCACCTGTTCTCCCAAAGGAAAAACCTGCTGGCCTCACACCACAGTAAATACAAGCTCCAGAGAAGTTAGAGCTGGCAGCCCCCAAGGTGGCACCCAGTGTCCCAGGACAACTGGTCAGCAGCTCGGTTCCTGGCAGCCCCACCACGGTATCCCCACCGTGTGGTTTTCCCTCTTGAGCTCTCCACTCCTCCCACAGCACCTGCCCAGGTATGACAGCAAATGTGTGAATTGCTGTGAAAACATCCCCTCCTGTCTAAAACACCAGGAACATCCTCCATCCCTGCCCCAGCTGCTCGGACAGGAACCTGCCTCGCAGTGTTTATCCTAACAGTAACTTTATTTTAACGTCAGAGTTTGAAATCCTGTCTCCTTGGTTTTGTTGGGTCCTTTGATCTCCATTTCCTCTCCTTTTCCAGCTTTTTAGCAACCCCCCAGGTGAGCCTGGCTGGTGCCAGCACTGCTGCCTGTGCCTGCCTGTCCAGGCAGCTTCTGAGCATCCTCTCCGCATTTATCCTCCACAAAACCCCTCTGGCAAAACACCCGGTGAGACCCCCTTCACCTCGGAGCTGCACCCCCTCGGGGGAGACTCCTGACCCCCAACAAGACCCCGGTTGGGGACCCCCGGCTACACCAGCCCCTCCCCAGCCGCTGTGACCCTCCCGGTGTGACCTCTCCCCTGCTGCCACTGCTCGCTGTCCCGCCGGGTCGGTCACAGCCCCTGGGGACAACGGCGTGGCCGCAGGTGAGGGGACCTGCCCGGAGCGGTGCTGGGGCTCCCCTGCCTGGGGTCAGCCCGGGCAGGTGCCGTGTGGCCGGGCAGGGACGGTGTCCCCCCGCCGCCGTGTCACCGAGCCGGCCCCTGCGCCGCTCCTGGGGTTAACGGGGGAAAAATATTGTTTATGCTTCTCTAATATCGGCCTTCTGTTTTGCATTTGCCGTTTCTTCAAAGATAGGGAGCCGCCTCTGCCAAGATTCCAGAGGAGATATCCTCAGCAATGCCGACCGCGCTCCCCACCGCACTCAAAGAAAACAAATGTCAGGCCAAGGATTGATATGAAATAGTTTAAAAATGAGAAAAAGCTGCCTTACAGCTAGGTTTACATTAAAATAAATTTCAGGAGCGGGAGCCTCGGCTGTGTCTCTCCCTGGCGGGCGGTGCTGGGGGATGGGGTTACCTGCCGGGGCGGTGTCTCGGCCCTGCCTTCGCCTCGGTGACTCCCAGCCCCGAGCCAGCATTGGCTTCCCCATCCCCTCACCACACCCATCCATTCACCGTTTCTATCCCCTCACCATCCCCATCCCATCCCCATCCCCATTCCTATCCCCATCCCCATCCCATCCCCATCCCCATCCCCATCCCCATCCCCATCCCCATCCCCATCCCCATCCCCATCCCCATCCCCATCCCCATCCCCATCCCCATCCCCATCCCCATCCCATCCCCATCCCCTGCTGCCCCCAAGGCCATGCACCATAAAGGAGCACTCCTGGCACGGCAGCCGTGTGCAGCTGCTTCCCCCTTTCCACACCCAGGGAAGGGGATGGAGTGCACTTTTCAGGCAGTATTTATGTTACTTAATTTAATTTAATTTCTGTGAGCTGATGTGAGACCCCAGCCAACCCGAGGTGTTCAGTGGAAACTCTCACAAGACACTCCCATATCCCACGCTCCTGTCCTGCACAGCCTGATGCTCCTGGCTGGATTTCAGATTTCCCCTGTGCCCATTTTAGGGGCATCCTCTCTGCCAGGCTGCATTCCTGGTGCCCCACAGCACCGTGGGGCTCCATGCCCTCATCCCAATGGACAACCCCCATCTGTCTTTCCATTGGGACTGTTGTGGGTTGTGCAAAATCAAGCTGATTTTTCCATGGAATTTTGTTTGGAAAAAATTTGCCTGATGCTGTCACAAGATGTTTCACCATTGCTGAATCAGCTGCTTTGATTTTTCAACTTGCAATTTTTAATTTTTTTTTTTTAGTTTCCACATTTCCTTTGTCTTGGAGCTGACAGCCTCACAGGGAATTCCAGTGGCCCTGCTTTCCTGGGGATTATGCCAAACCCCCATGCCCCAGGATCCCGTGCAGAAGCAGCAGAGTCCCACAGGACAGCTGGGTGACATGTCCTGGGGAACATGAGGTGCCACTCAGTGTCCCCATCTCTCTCATTAACCATCATTCAACATCACTTAGTCCCAACGTGCCACCACCCAAAGCCACACTCTCATTTCCAGGCTCCAAACTTCCAGTTCAATTGAACATCCCACTGATTTTGCTTCAAAAGGTTGCAGAGCACCCCCCTTGCCTGGACCTCTGCACCCAAAAATGTGTTTATCTCCCACTGCCCTTCTCCTCCCAATGTGACACCAGCAGGCAGCTCTGCCCTGCCCAGGTCACACAGAGTCTGCAGAGCAACCAGACCTGCCCAGGGCAGCCTAGAGGGAAATGGTATGGATTTCATGTGCCCCACATCACCCCAGAGGAAAAACCTCTTCTGGACACACAGGATGGAGAAAGGAGAAGCTGGGACAGTGCTGGGAACTGACTAAGAGAGGCCCAGAGGAGCCAGTGACCTTCACAGCTCCAGAGCATCTGCCTTGGGCGTCGCTGTTACCATTGACCCTTTGCCAAGCAAAACTGGGGACTTGGAGCTCCAGCGCCAGCGGAAAGCAGTGCAGAATATATGGAATATTTTCTCAGTAGGACTCATTTGTTTCTGTTAGAGACGCTGGCCCTGGATGGACACGCAGCCAGTGGTGCTCAGGGCTGGCTCCATGTCCCTGCAGCTTCCCAGGGGACTGAGGATGGGATGGAATCCGGTCCCTCGGGGTCAGTCCCTGGTTTTGCACCCCTGTGCTCCCATCTGGTACATTCAGATGCTCACATTCGGAAGCACTGGGGCACAAAACTGGACACTGAACCCGGGGACAGGGAGACACTTATTACAAAACCTTTTGTTTTGGCTTCAAGCTGGAAAAACACTCAGCTCACTCCAAGTTCTCCTCTGGGCTGTGTCATGTGGGAATCTCCCTCGGTCTCTGCTCGGGACCCACTGCCCAGAGGGTCTCCTCCTGCCAGTGGCACGCTGCTGAGCCTGGCCAGAGCCCCCTTCCTTGGCAAGGGGGCACCTCCTTTTTTGGGCACAGGTGCCAGGAGGCTGCCAAGGTGCTCAGGAGGGAGCTGGCAAGGTTAGTTTGCCCAGGGAACCCCAATTGTTATACCAATCATTTCCCCATGTTAGTAGCAGACCCAGACCCTGGGAAGAGACCCAGACCTGGGAATAGATCCAAACCTTGTGATCAGACCTGATCCAGGGATCAGACCCAACCTGGGGCATGTTGTTGCCTTTAGGAAGTGGTGGGTGCATGGCAGCCCCAGTTTGGGCAGGTGCTGGGCATCTGCTGTAGGTGTCACACTGCCACTCTGGCCTGGCATTGCTGAGCAATGAAACACGGGGAGAAAATTAAATTGACCTATTCAGCCCATTTTTCTAGAGGAAATTATTAAACAAACCCCAAAAAACAGAAGAGAAAAGATGCCCAAGGAACCCTTCAGCCTGGGGTTGGTGTGGGAAGAGGGCAGGGAAAAGCTCTGGAGCAGAGATGGCAGGAGGCAATTCCTGGGGAGGGTGAGGTGACAGCCCCTGCCGTGCCTCGAGTGGCTGCAGAACCCACCTGGGACAGGCAGCCCCAGCCTCACCCCTGCTACAGCAATAACCGGGATAAGCAGAGCTGGCAGCGATTGCAGGGGTGTCTCAGAGAGACCTGGGGCTCCGCAGGATCCCAGCCCATCCCAGCTGCCCTGGCAGGGCTCAGCCAGCACCAGGCACGCCCACGGCGTGGCCGGCTCCCGGGAGCTTTCCTGCACAAGCCCACGGACATTTTCCACCGCTTTTACAGCGAGAGCATTAAAATCCTGTTTTCCGAAGGCTCGGCACGTCGAAATGTCAGGCCCTGGGTGGAATGCGGCGGGGGCGCGGTGGGAGGAGGGCTCTGGTTGCGGCTGGGCGCCAGGAACCCCCATCTGTGCCGGCCTTTGCCCCCACGGGAGGCAGCGGGGGCAGCGGTGAGCGGAGGCGGCTGCCTCGAGGAGCCCCAGACAGGGTCCTGCCCCTGCACTTGGCTCCCGGCACTGTCTCCTGCCCACTGCCGGGCTCCTTTTGTTGGGAAGTTACGGCTGCCCCTTCCCACGGCCCCCGCTGGGCTCTGCCAGGGCCTGACCGTGGCCCTGATGAGCCAAGGGAAAGCAAATTCCGTGCCAGGCCAGTGTCCCACGGCCTGCGGCCACTCCTGCCCGCACCAGCCCAGCGCCACGGCGCCAGCACCGTGTGCGGCCGGGCAGGGCGGGTGGTCAAGCGGCGAGGCCAGCACTGTCCTGCCGGTTCTTCAGCATCCCGAGATGACCAAGGGGCCACTTGGTGGCTGCCAGTGTCCCCTCTGTGCAGTGCCAGCACACACCATGCCCTAGGGATGCTCCCACACCCAGCCCCTGTGGCAAACTCATCTTCGGGCGTGGTTGGTGTGTGCTGCCTGCTTCTGGACACCCCTGCTCGCTGTGGGACAGCCAGGCCTGGGGAACATGTCCCCTTAGGGGGTTGGTGGGAGCAGGGACACAGCCCAGCTGGCCAGGGCAGCGTGTCAGGAGTGGTGGGTGCTAGTGGGGCTGGGGAGGGGGACACAGGGACTCTGTGCAAGAGTGGCCAGGATGGGGCTGGAAAAGTGGGGAGAGCCCCGGGGGTCTCCCGGACACAGCAGCCACTGTGTCAGGGTGGTGAGGCGAATTCAGGAGCTTCCAGCACCACCCAGAGAGGTGTCCGACGCTGTTATTTATAAACCCACTGGCTCCTGCGCAACTCCAGCCTCTCACATGCAGGAAAAGCCCGTCGGAGCCAAGACAAACAGAGCCAGCAGCATCCCCGCACAGTGGGGGCAGCACCGAGCGGGACAAGGATGCTCCAGTGGGACTGCCCGGCCCTGGTGGCCAGAGATGGCCGTGCCCTGGCACCACGGCCCCGGGGCCGGGCTCCAACAGCACAGGCTGCATCATCCAGGCAGCTGCCCTTTGTGTGCTGGCTGTGCAGGGGCCCTTTGGAGCAGGTGGGGGATGCCCAATGGGATCCCCAATTCTGCCCCCAGTGCTGGGGATGCTGCATGAGCCCAAGGGCAGAGAGGGATGTGAATTCCCACAGCTCCCATCAAGCATGAGGGTGAGATCCAGCCCTGTGTGAGGGGCCAGAAGGGCTGCCCCTGGATGGATTGCCCCAGCCCTGGCTCCAGGGTTATTGTCAGTGTGTGCCAGGGATCTAAGTGTGACAGGGAATTCAACAAACCCAGAGCTTTGCTGGTCCCAGCCCAGGCTAATCCCATAAGATGCCCCGTCAGCACAGCCAGCAAGGAAGGACAGCAGCTCCTGCCCCTGCCATCTCCCCCAAGCACCTTCCAGGGGCAAAGCAGAGCCATGGCCCCAGTGCTCCTGGAGGGCCCAAGGTGGATGCAGACAAAGGCTCTGCAAGCGCCAGCCCCAGCTCCAGCTGCTCTGGGGACTCGGCTAATGGGGTCCATTTGCTGGGTAGTTCTTGGAATAACAAATTGTATCATCCAAAAAAGCAAAACCACAAAAGGGGATCAGCTTGCAGCTCAGCTCACAAAAGCCCCTTGTCTGGAGGCCCCCTGCGCCCCCCAATCTCCCAGAGAAAACTCAATTGAACCAAAATAAACAGCACACCCCGCCCTGTGCTCCCACGCCCCACGGCAAACTGAGGATCAACCCGACCCTGCGGCTGGCAAACGCCATCAGCCGGGCACCCGGCTGTGCCACCCGGAGCTGGGGCTGCTGGCCACTCCTCTGGAGTGACATCCAGCCAAAACCGAGCTGCCTGGTGCTCGGAGGGCTCTGGCCACAGTGCAGACCCCAGAGCTGTTCCATCTCCCAGTACATCCCAGTTAGCAGCGAACACATGGAGGGAAAGGGCAGGGCTCGTGCAGGCACAGGGAAGATGAAGCCATGGATTTCCCTGCAGCAGGATGAAAGATGAGGGTTGACACCTGCTAAACCCTCGAATCCCCCTACTCACCCCTGCCAGCTTCCTGGCAGGCTGGAGACCACTGACCTGGTGGGAAGTGGAAGTTTGGGGCAAACAAGGCTCCCAGCACGGCAGGGATGATCCCAGCTTGCAGAGGGACCAGCTGGACTGACCCATTGGCTCCCTCTGGTTTCTAACTCCTACAGGGATGTCCCCTGTGTCCTCTCATTCTCCAGGGTCACCCAAGGTCACAAGCTCCTGTTTGCATCCTAAGAGGACACAGTGGCTGAGATGCTCATCTGGGTCCTGTCCTGGGAGGCTGCAAGAGGGGGAAGGTTGAAGGGAGGGGAGTTACACCCGTCCCCAGTGGGCAGGTCTCCAGAATTATGAGGTTTTTTGAGCTATTTCTCCAGTTGGGATTGGACCCCAAGGACTAAACTCCATCCCAAGCCAAGAGCCCTCTAGCAGCAGCCCTGAAGAGATCCTGCCTTTGGGAAGGTGCCCTTGCCATGCTCCAGTGGACAGAGGTTTGCTTCTCCCACAGCTCTGGTCTTCACACCTTCTCCTGCACAGCAGGAGCACCAGCTCCCAACCCTTGTCCCCACACTGCTTCAGCCCCCAGCCCCAATCAGGTATCCCTAGCCCCAAAAATCACTTGAATTATCGGCAATCTGAGCAGTTTTGCTCAACTTTTGGGCCAGGTTCCACCCCTGGGCCAGCTGCTACCAACCAGGGGACTCAAGCAGACAACCTGTGATGCCCACAGCGTGCAGGGACAGCACCGGGCACCGGGATGGGGACGGTCATGGCCACAACCACACCCTTCACAGAGCTTTGGGGACAAACCTGGCCTCCCACAGCTCCTGGGAGCACAGGGCAGGGTGGGACTGCTGGAGCCCATGCCTGGCTGTTTCCCAGACGGTCACTCCAGCCTCTCTTCCCAGCCGGATGCCTCCGGGAAGCCGAGGGCGACCCCGCCGTCACGGCCCATCTGCCGCGGGTAATTCGCCGCCGGCCCGGCAGCGCTCTGGCTGCATTCCTGCCCTAAGTACCGCGGATTTGCTGTGCTTTATGAAAAACGAGAAGAATGTTTTAAATGAAATTAATTCTGACGAACCCAAGATTTCATAAAAGCACTGCCCGGGCATGGTTTGGCACAGGCCTGCTCTTGTTCGCTCTAGTGCCTCCCTGGGGGGAGGAAAATACCAGGCTTGGCATAAAATAATTACAGACTCCTTGTACAGCTCAATTTATGGCTGCTTGAGGAGTGCAGGGGTCTTGTCCTGGCCCGTAGCTGATGGTTGGCAGTGACATCACGTGTGGTCTTTAATGGATGGCTATGGGAGGTGTCATGGAAAGGACCATCAGCACCAACTGTGCCGGAGCAGTGCCAGACACCTGAGTGTCCCACACCAGGCCTTGAGGGGTCACCCACACTGCCACATGAGCTGCCACTTCCCAGCACGGCGCAGTGTTGGCACGGACAGGGTCCATTTGTGGAGTGGACGTGTCTGTGCCGGCGGTGGGAAGGAGCAAGCGGACGATCGGGAAGCGGGCACGGAGCCACCGGTGCTCGGTGCGGCCCCACCAGCTTCCTTTGGATGCAGACAGAGGAACTGCTGCGGCCCTGCCCGGCTCTCCCTTTCATCTTGACTTTAAAAAGCCACTAAATTAAAACCATAAAGGCACCCAAGCCCTGGAGCGACTCTGCTGTCCCGCTGGCCCCCGCGCCGGGGGATGCTCGGCAGGACGCGGCGCTCGCGCGCAGCAGGAGCGGCTCGCAGGGCCCTGACCTTGTTATTTATGTAACGCAAAGCTCTGTTCCTCTGTTCATGCACTGCCATGAGCCACATGCTGAGACCCCCACAATGTGACCCTCAGGGGTCTGTGGGTCCATGGCAATCACTGAGCTTTGTGTTCCTTGAGCTGCTGTGAGGGGCGGGGGGTTGGCCCAGCTCCACTCTGGAGCAGGCTCCCTGGGGATGTGATGGAGTCAGAATCCCTGGAAGCATTCAGAAAACAGACGTGGCACTTCACAGCACAGATTAGTGGGCATGGGGTTTGTGGCTGAAGGTTGGGCTTGAAGGTCTTTCCCAGCTTTAATGGTTCTGTGTGTGCCCAGGGAGGGCAAGGTTTGGGGTCTGCCCTTGACCCAGGCTGCCCACCCTGGAGCTGTGAGCTCTGCTCCCCAGGGTTATCAGCTCAGCCCCAGGGGGCCCAAAGCATCTGAAATTAAAGGCAAAGCAAAGACAAAGGTATCACCACTGTAATCCAAACCCAGGCCCAGGTCAGGATCTGCCTGTGGGTTGTGAGTGCCAGACTGGCAATATCAGGAAATATGAAGAAATAGCAATAAAAGTCGTCTTGTTCTTGTCCGCTGGCTCACAGCACATGGAGCAGTGAGAAATACCTCTCTGCAGTTGTTGACAATGCATGTTTGAGGCTGGAAATATGCTTCTCTGGCAAAAGCCCACATATTTAACCCCGGTGGGCACCGGCAGCTCACCCTGTGAGTCCAGAGCAGGGCTTCAGGGAGGGCAGTGGAACTTCCCAACCTGCCTGGGCACAGCAGCTCAGGAGATGCTGCTCTGGCCGCTGACACGGAGCAGGATGTGAGGGTGATAAGTGTTGAGTGTTGAAATGAAAGCTACAGTGAGAGCAAAGGACCTGCTGCAGCTCTGTGCTGTGCCAAGGCTCCCGCCGCGTTATCAGTGCTTCCCTGAGAACGATGCCTGTGTTGTCCTGACATTAAATATTCTCCTTGTGGTGATCCATATCTCCTCCATTTCAGTCGCAGCACCCGGACGCTCCAGCCCTGATGCACACCCTGGATTCACACTCTCAGCCCTGGAGCAGAGCCAAAATCTCCAAAGGAAAAAATGCAGCCAGAGCTTCCAAGTTTTGTGGTGAAACCACATGATTTTGATGGGAAGCCATAAATCAGTCCCAGGCTCTCTCAGCCTCCGGTAACTTCTTAAAACAAACCTAGGCTGAATTCTGGGTCTTGTAATGAAATCTGAAAGCAGGTGAATTGGCCACAGGGTTTGTGCATCACCACAAGTGAGTGCACGGAGCAGCCTCGGCTGCTCTGGACAGCCCTGACTCCTAAGTAGGTTCAACTATCCCACAATTGTGGGGCACAACCAAAGCATCTTCCACCTTCTGGTAATCCAGGACAGAAGTCCTTGAGTGCTGCCCAATCCCTGCAGCACTGCTGAGACCTTCCCAGCCCTGGGGGCAGGGACACCACTACAGCAGGGACAGGGAACATCCCAGCAATGAGATGGGCAGGACCTGCTGCCCTGCCCTGCCAGGAGAATGGGCATGGGGAAAGGGGTAAATCCTCGTGTGGCTGCAGGGCTGGGGGCACTTCCCTGAGGTGGTCTGGCCTCAAGGCCGTAGGTTTCGGCACAAAACAAAGTGAAGGCTCTTATTTGGCTAATGTGCCTCCGAAGAAAGGCTCTATCCTTGTTTGCTCCCACTGCTGCATTGTCTGTGGATAAAGACAGGGATAGCTCTCATCTGATACGGCAATATCATCTCGCCCATCTGGACAGGGCTCTTTACAAGACCCTGCTTTAGAATTTAGATCCCTGGGAACTTGGAAGGCAGCAGTGAAACAAAACCCTCCACCAGAACAATAAAGAGGCTCTCAGCGACAGCCAGAGCTCTGTGGGGCAGGCACAGGAGCGCTGCAAGGTCCCAGGGGTCCAGCATTGCCAGGCTGCTCCTGTGTGCAGCAGGTTTGCAGAAATCTGCTGGTTTGGGGCAATTTCTGAGGCTACATCCTGCCCGGGGAAGGCAGAACTTGGGCTGAGAGTGCTGTGAGAAATAAGGACTCAGGTTTTTGGTGCAAAACAGCCAAGCTGGGCAAGGCGTTGCATCAGCCACTGCAGCCACAGCAGGTGGAGGTTGAAGTCGTTGTCCTCCTCCCTGACTGCTCCTTGCCAAGCCCTGTCCTGGATGGAGGCGCCTGGAAGAGCCTCTGAGGACAAACATCCCCAGATGGGCCAGCGGGATGGGCTTGGCCCCAGGGAAGGTCACAGAGACCAGACCTGGCTGCTCTGCAGGTTTTGGCTGCGTTTGCTGCCTGTGATCTGGAGCTTAGCTTCATGAACTCGGCTGACACTGGGGCCAGAGGCCATGGGAGCAGTCTGTGGCCACTGGGCTGAGGGAACAGCAGACACCCTCACACTGACACCTTTGGCTCCTTTCCAATCTCATCCCACTTTTGGTGGCACCCATCTCCCACCTGCAGCCCCCAGCCAAGCTTGGGAGGCAGCAGCCATTGGGAGCTGTGGGGTCCCTGCTGCTGGGATGCTCCGGTGAGAACATGGGAGAAAAGTGGCTTTGGTGAAGAGTCCAGCTCCTGCAGCTCTCTGGGGCAGACAAGCAATGCCCAGGGGTGAGCCAGGCTTTTGGGGAGCAGAGCATCACATCCCACCAGCCGCGCCAGCCCCTGAGCCCCCCCTGCCCCGTGCAGATGTTTCCCGGAGCGCTGCCATCCCTCCAGCCCTTCCCGGCCGGGATGGATCCCATCGCTTTGAAGTCTGCAGCCGATGTGCAGGGTTATGCAGCCAGAGCAGACAGCCCTGGGGAAGAGCCAGGCAGCCAGGGATGTGACTCAGGAACGGCTCCGGTGACAGGGGGAAAAGGAAAAGCGGTTTATTATGTCTGTGCCGGCGTCCAAGTCGCCAACGCAAGGAAGCAAAGTGCAGCTGAGCCCTGAGCAGGAGGGGAGAGCTGGGGGGTTGGTGGTGTGGGGTGTCACCCCTGCCCCACCAGCCACCCTGAGGGTCCCAATCCCGCTGGATTACTGCAGGACACAGCCAGGTTCCAGCAGCACCCTGCCCTGTTCCCCAAATGTGCAGCACAGGGAACCCCTGAGTGCAAAAGAGGGAATGGGCATGCGTCAATGTCATCTCTCCCCACCTTTGTTAAGGCAGTTAATTACCCTCTCTAATTAGCTGTGACAGAGTGCAGGGGGGACTGGGGATGCTCAGAGTCCAGCACGTGCCCAACAGACTCAATGGCCTGCACCCTCTCCCACAGGGAAAAAGGTGGGCCTGGGAAACTGAGGGAAGACAAATGCAATTTGGAGTCTTTTTATCCCTCCCTCTTGTGAACTATGAGATTTTACTGTCAGAGATATTTTCTTTACTGCAGAGGAATGGAAACACTGCTCCTTCCGGGGCTGTGGACAAGATGAAATAGGAGAGAATGACAGAGGGGTGTGTGGGGACAGGCAGGACCAGCCCCACTCCCTCCCCAGGGGGTTAATGCCTTTTGCAGGTGCCACTGCCCAAACCCCCTCGATCCACCATTGTCACAGAGTGTGAGGAGCCCAGCTACTGCCAGCCATGGTGCCCAGGGCACGTGGAGGAGGTTTTGTCCCTCACATCCCAGATCCAGAGAGCAGACAGAGCATTAAAACCAGGCGGTTTCATCTCCACCTTCCCTGGAGAGGCTGCACCGCCCGCCAGCAGCCGAGCGCTTGGATGCACCACGCAGCGCCGGCGTCCCGTGATGGATCAGCACTGAAAACAACACCCTGCTAATCTGCCTCCCCAGCAGCCATAAAACTGTCTTCCCAGTTCCTTCGGAGAGGATTTACAGTGGTTCAAAGCATCCTGGAGCAGCGGGCAGAGGTGAGAGCTCCCTGCGGGTGCTGCCCCCTCACCTGGGGCACCGTGTGGCATTGGGGTGATGCCCCCATATCTTGGCCCCCAGCCACTCCACTTGATTGCCCCCAAATTAACGCTGCTCATTAGGGACATGGCAGCTCCCCTGAGCGGGTCAGTGACCCCAGGGTTATGCCTGACCCCAGGAGCCCCTCACTCCCCAAAAAGGCCCTCTCTGGGCTGTTCCTATGCCCTATGCTGAGGGCAAACAGGGCAGGCTCTGCCCCGATGGGGACAGCTGGTCCTGCAGCTATGGTCACAGCCTTGCTGACCATCACTCGAGGGACAGCACCTCGCCCAGCCATAGGCTCACCAAGAGGTGGCTGCTCACCCGCCCTGGGGCTTTCTGAGGTGTGACCCTGAGGGCTCTGAGCTGCAGCCCCCGGGCACAGCCCATCCCGGGCCCCTCTGGCACCAGGAAATCTTCCAGCACTGGGCACAGGGAATGGGAGTGCTGCCCCTCTGCTCCCCCTGCTCCCTATCCAAGTGGGAAACCGAAAACCCAACGCAAGGCGAGCTGTGCTGAGCCCCTGCCAAGAGCCACGGACAGAAATATCCTTGATTTCACCAAGGTGTGAATAACTTTTGACACTTCTAGGGCTTATTGCCTTAAAAAAATCCCCCCGCAGTCCCCATTCACACTCGGCAGGACTGTGTTTCATATGAATGGAATATATGAATCACTGCAAAGAATTTAAATGCTTCCCTGTACAAAGAAATGCTCCCTCCCCGCCTCTGTGGCCGGGCTCTGCACAGCCTAAAACAAAGGCATGGCAGGAGACGGGACAAATCCCGATCACCAAACTGCTGCCTCCGTGGACAAGGGCAGCCTGGCCTCTCAGTTTGTCCCAATGCAGTGGGGCAGAGACTCCACCACTCATTTCAACCCACAACCAACAGCCCTGGCCACAGCACTTGTGGTTTCCGAAATCCCAATGAGCCCCTGACAGCTGCTGGATTCACATCTCTGTGTGCTGTTTGCCTCTGCTCCTGTTTCTAAACCCCCAGTTTTCACATTGGAACAGGCAAAGCAAATTGCTTTATTGCCATTCCTCTGCCCAGTCTGGATCTGGGACAATCCACCGCCCCACTGCTGGGACATGGGGTCAGCTGGGCTGATGGAAACCAGGCGAGTCTTCCTGCAAGAACCTCTCCCATTTTTTAGCAGTTCGGGTTATGCTGCTTCTTTTCCCTTTCGACAACAGGGCAAGGAGGAAAAATGTAACTGGAAGCCTGGTGCAGCCCCGCTGCCTTTCCAGCTGTGATGTTTCCCCTGGCATTGCTGCCTCGGCTCCACACACACGGTTGTGTCCAGAGCCCCAGAGGAGTGAGGAAAGCCAAGATGGGGCTTCAGGCACCTGGGTTACACTGGTCCCTAAAAGAGCAGGCACAGGACAGCCCCTGTGCCCCACCACAGCACTGCCCCTGCCCTGGGGGCTCGCAGCCACCAGCCCTGCTGCCAGGTCCGTGTCCTAAATTCGTAGGATCCGGCTCTGAAAGGAGCCGCTTTGTTTCCCAGTATCCCTCGCAGACGGATCAAAACTGCATTTTTACAGAAGCAATAAAAATCCCAGGAATTCACCGGCCTTATGATTTATTAAACATGTTCCTTATAGCAAAGCTGCCCATAGATGAGAAATATCTCCGGTAGGTTATTGCCTGGCCTGGGGCTACCGTACAGGGGGGATCTCTCCTGGCTTATTGGGAATGTTCAAAGCTGGAGAACCTGGTAGCTCAGGAGTCAATTAACGGCAACACTCTTCAAAAAAAATCAGCACCTTGTGTTTCCCAAGGTTTTTGTGGAAGTGCCAGTATCCGGGAATGGTGCCGGTACCCCGGTGCAGATGTTGGGAGCTGCGGGAGGGGACAAGACTCCAGGCAGGGCTGGAGCAGTGAGTGCCAGCAGTGGCCGTTCCAAAGGTCACGGCACTTTCCCCAAAACACTTTTGTTCTCACAAACATATTTCCGAACAGCAGAAAGAAAGGGCTGGGCACTGGGAGACGGCAGAGGCTCTGGGGAGGATTCCCTGGGAATGGGACGTGACCGAGGTGGGTCAGAGGAGGGAGAAAGGATGAGAAAAGGTAAAGCAGAGGAAAGAGGGCTCAGACCTGCCCGAGGAGGGATGGCTGGAGCGTCCTGCGGTGTTCCTCGGGGAAAAGGCACCAGAACAGCGGGACTCGTGACTGGGAAATCCACGGGATCAACTCCCGCCCAAGCCCGGCGCAACCCGCGGGATGCGCAGGGGAGCGGGACCAGGAGCGGGACCGGGAGCGGCGGAGCCCTGAGCCCATCCCGGCGGAGCGGCGCGGACCTTACCTCACCTCCCCTCGGCGCGGCGGAGCGGAGCGGCGGGCACGGGCGGCCGCTGGCGGGAGCGGCGGGCCGGGCCGGGCCGGGCCGGGCACCCCGCGGGGCGGAGCGGGGCGGGCGGGAGGGCGGAGCGGGGCCGGGGGCGCGGGAGGTGCGGGGGATGCGGAGAGAGGGATGATGAGCGGGATCAGAGGTGCGGGGGATGCAGAGCGGGACCAAAGGTGCGGGGAGTGCGGAGTGGGGCCGCGTCGGGGCGGCTGCTGCGATTTCTCTCTTTTCCCTCTTTTTTTCCTCTCTCCCCTTGGCGGTCCCAGCCCGGCCGCGCCGCTCGTTCCTCCGGCGCAGGAGGAGACTGCGCGCACCGCACCCCCGAGAGCGCGGCCCCTGCCCCCGCCCCCCCGGCCCCTCCTCGCCACCCCACGCGGGACAGGGGCCCGTGGGCTCGGCCCCCCCAGACCCGCCTGCCTTTCCCGGAGCAGGGATGCCCTGCGCAACGGGGATGCTGATGTCAGCAATAGCAGGCACAAGGTGGGAAAAGAGCCCCCTACATCTGCAGAGCCCCCAGGCCAGGGTGCTGCCTGCCCCTGGGATGGGGTGCAATGGGAACCAGCCTTCTTTCCCCTTCTTGGCCCGTTTGGCAGCCCAGGCCCGGAGCAGCGTTGCCCCCATGCTCACCCAAAACCATCACCCACTTCCTTTGTGGACGCAGGGTCGCAGCACCTGATGATCCCCATTTCTGTGGATGGGGGAAACTTCACCACCCTGAAAATCCCATTGCCCTGGGCAGAACAATTTGGAAATGTGATGCCAGTGCTGCCGCATCCTGCTGCCTCGCGTCTTTGCACAGTTTTAAATCACACCCCACGACAGAGGTGCCCCAAACCCCAGCAGAGCAGGATGCCTGCAGCCTCCACCTCCCACCTTTCCCAGGCACCGTGTGCTGCCCACGGGCGAGGCGGGGGAGCCGCGGTGTCCCGCTGGCAGCCGCGTGCCTGGCACAGCCGGGACAGCGCCGGCACCGCCGCGGCTGCGGGCGCGGGGGCGCGGGGCTGCAGGGCCCCGGTGTGCCCCGGGAGGCAGATTAGGGTTGCTCAGGCAACGGGCACGGAGAAAGCCCGTCGGGATGGAGGCCGCTGGGTGCACAAGGGTGTTTGTTTTCTGTATTAAGCGCCTGAGCAAGGGGGGCATCAGACAGCTAATCCCCCCTCAATGCCTTCCCCCGGAGAGCAGCCGCCGTGGGGCCGGACCCTGCTCCCAGGAATGCTGATGTGCTGTGCCCTGCGCGGGCGGATGGGGCTGGGATCCCCTCCGTGCCCTGAGCGGGGCAGAGCAGCCCCAGGGCTGCTCCAGGTCAGGGCTGAGCCGGGCTGAAGCACGGCACACGGTGACTGCTTGGGGACACAGCCCCGGCGGGGTGGCTGCTGGCAGCACCACCAGTTCCTGCAGTATCAGCTCTCCTGCCCACGCCCTTGTCCCACCTGCAGCACCCGGGCACAGGGCAGAGCGTGGAGGGGCCTCCGCTGGCAAAGCAGTTCCCACAGAAATGAACCAGCCTTGTTTAACCAGAGCTCTCACTGGCAAAGCATTTCCTCTGCTCAGAGACACATTTGCCAGCACAGACATTCCTCTGTCCCACAGAGCAAACCATCGGCTGCAGCCTTGCTCCGTGCTGGCCTCTGCTCCCTGTCACTGCTCCTGTGCTGGCTCGTTCCTCCTCAGGCCTGTCCCTTCACCAGGCTGGAGCCTGGGCTGCAGCCATGGCACCCTGGCCATGCCACCTTGGCTGTGCCACTCTGGCTGCTCCTGGCCAAGCACAGGCTTCTTCCTGCTGCCCAGCAATGCTCATTTTTGCTCTGGGGTCCTCTAACCCCTCACTGGGTTCTTTCTTTTCTTTCCTTTTCTATCTTGTGGAGTTACAGCTGCTTCTGACTGCAGCCCTCAGATCCTCTGGTTTGGGTGCTGGTGCACCTGCCCACTGGCAGAGAACAAGGAACTGAGAATATGAAGGACTTGAATAAACATTACCAAGCAACACTTGACCCGTCAGTGTGTTATCAGTATTGTTATACTAAAGGCAAAACCCAGCTCTGTACCAGCTGTTGGGAAAATGACTATGAAATTAAGTCTATTCCAGCCCAAAAGGTATCCAGATGTGAGCTCACATCTCGCAGCCCAAGGCTGCAGCAATCCCAGCTCCTCGTGCTGAGCAAGAGAACAGCATCCCAACTCACCCAGTGCCATAACTCTAAGTAATTCATCCTGCTTAAAATTTATTTACTTGAGCTAAACAACTGATACCTCTCAGCGCTGTGCTGAGCCACTGCTGATGGATCTCCATCCCAGTGGGAGAGGGAAGCCGGGCTTAGAGCGGGATTTAGCGGCTCTGCTGCCTGTATCCCCTGGCAGCTCTGCTGTGCCAGGGCTCCACGGTGTCCCCTGCATTGTGCTGGCCCTGCCAGGGCCACACGTGCACCGCTGAGAGCTCCAGTGCCACAGCAGCCCTGGGCACTGCTGCACCTCAGGGTCCCAGGCTCGCTGCCTCCCAAAATCCCCGTCCCAGCCATGCCGCTGCTCCACACAGGAGTAACGAGAGAGAGGGAGGAGACATAATTCAATCTAGGGCTGAAAAATGCCTTAACTTAATTTTGGTGGGTCACGGACATAATCGAATCAGCCCCGTGCATTGGAATATCGTTTCCATGTTTCCACAAAGAGGGATAATTGTGCTCGGAAAACCAGCCCTTGGTGCTCTGCTGGCAAAATGTGCCATGGGGGTGGGAGGGGGCCAGGAGCTGGGCTGGCAGTGCCGAGCTGAGCCGGGGTGTGCTGCTGTGCCCACTCAGGGTACTGGCATGGGGTGACAAGGGCAGATGAGAGGCTGGGGCATCACCCTGGCTGTGCCAGCAGTGACATGCAGGTGAGAGGTGGCCGGGGCAGGAGGACACCGGGCAGGGAGTGGCAGTGTCGGCGCAGTGCGGGGCGAGCCCCAGCTCCGTGTGCAGCGTGGTGCCAGATCCCAGCCTTCGGGAACATTCAGTGATGGATTAAATGCAATCTGACTACCACTGTGGGAGGTTGGAGAGAATTACTTCATACAAATGCACTTCGGAAAGTATTTAGAGTCAAATTTTCAAAAGCCCCTGAACGATTTAAGAGCCAAAATCCCATTTTCCAAAGTCACTTAAATGAGCAAGAAAAGATCAGTTAAGAAAACACGCGAGCAGCCGGGGCCTGGGGGGACGGGCTGTGGTGGCCGCGGGTGCAGCACCACGCCACGAGCGGCCACTGCAGCCCTTACCCCGGGAGACACGAGGAGGCATCGGCCTCAGCAAACATCCCTGCGTTTCTCCCTGAGCAATCAGCCCGGGATGGGGCAGATGGAAGGGAATGGTCCCGCTGGGGTCGGGGACAGCGCCCGGCTCAGCAGCTGTGGGGCCACGGCTGCCACCTCCGGCTCCCATCGCGGACCCCGGCGGGGCAGGGAGGGTCCCCGGCTGTAACGGGAGAAGGCAGGGCTGCAGCTGGGAACCACAGGGCTCCTTCCCTTACCCCACAACCGCTGCAGCCTCCTAAAAGCATCTCCAGTTCCCCGCTCAGCATCCTAATGAACCGCAAGGGCAGCTGGGACCCTTTGAGGCAGCAACCATGGAGACTCAACCCCCCCAAAGAGCAAATCCCAAAGCAATTAGCTTTGCAAGGCTCGGCCGGGCTGGTGGAGGTTCCACATTCCTCGGTGGCTGTAAAGCTCTTTACTGGGATTGTTTTCCTGCGTGAGCCCTGCCCGGGGTACACATGGTGGCTCTGGCTCCCAGCACCTTTGGTGCATGCCATAAAAAAACACCCTCACGTTGCCTTTGCTGGGGCTGAATCGGAGCGAGTTTATACACTTCCCCCAATAGAAAGCAAAAAAAAGAGGGATCTGAGACAGAATTCTTGCTCCAGGATCCTTTACAATTCCTGGAGGACATTTTTGGAAAGGGAAGGGTTGTATTTACTTTGGCAGCTGATTCTGCTCCTATATACATATGCATGGAAAAACTGCACTCACCTACGGTTTCCAGGGCTCCCTTGTCTGCAGAGCACCAGCCCAGGTGGTAGCTGGCGGCCCTCGGGCCTCTGTTTGGAAATGGCACGTGGAACTGGAAGCTGAAATTTAAATCTCTCCCCAGGGCAGCCCCGGAGGCTGCTGGCTCTTCCCGGGAGTGCTGGAGGGGATGCGGCAGCCCCGGAGCTCATCGCAGCTCAACACAGCCGAGGCAGGACCGTCCCTGTGATGCCCCCATGTGCCCCCACCACCCCCTCCCCGGGCACCTCTCCCCACCTGCACCTCCAGCCTTCCCGTGGCTGCTGTGATTAATTCACTGACAGTGGGGTTGGAATAAATCCACTCGTTGGCACGTTGTAAATTCATCACGTGCTGGGGACGCACATTCCAGCCCACCATAAACACCCCTGGCTATGAGCTAGTAAATCTGCCTCCAGAGCTGTGGATGAATGGAGTCCCTGGGTCCTGGAGGCTGCTCCAATCCCGAGCTGGGGTGACCCCACAGCACTCAGCTGTCTCTGAAAGGAGCTGGTTCAAGAAAGGGGCTGTCAGGAGCAGGCTCACCCAGCTGCTGTCACCTTCCCAGTTTGTGTCCTTCCTCCCAGTGCCATTCCTGCACTGGTGGTGGGGTGGGTGCTCCCATGAGTACTGGGGACCCATCCCATGGGATGAGGGCAGACTCTTGCAGCCTGCCTGGGAGCTGCCCAGAGCACACAGGGGAAGTTGCTGCCTTGGTGCTCTGCTGAGCTGCTGAACGTTTAGGCAGTAAACTAGCTGTAAAACAGAAAAAAAACCCCAAAACATTTTATTATCCACCAAACAGCTGCTGCTTCATTTTATGGGGGTCATTCTCTGAGGAGGTCAGGCTGGCAGAGCAGAGACATCAGCCCAGGTCTTGGCAGGCTCCACGCTCCTGGCACGCCCAGCTCAGCTCCTCCAGCCCCCATCCATCCCCCAGCACCAGGCTGGCCCTGGGACCGCCATGGCATGGACAGGGAAGGGCAAGTGTGGCTGTAGGGTTCTTATCAGCTGCACTATTGCTGGGGCTGCCAGCAGGTCGCCCTGGGGAGGGGCTGTGGGGTCCCTGTTTGGTGGGTGCTGCATCCTGCAGAACTCTGAGATGCGTCTGCAGGGCCAGACAGTCCCTGAGCAGCTCCAGAGGGGAGGGCAGGGAGGGACACCAGGGCTGGTTCCCATCGCCTTCCCCAGGAGAGGAAGCTGGGGCACAGTTCAGCATCCCTTTCCCAGAGGAAGCCAAGTGCTCGGGATGTGGCACTGCCACAGGATGCAGGTGCCATCCTGGCGGGCTGGGGCTGCTGCACGGAGCCTGTTCCCCCTGCAGAGCTGAATGCAGGGCTGAGCGTCCCTGGGCAACACCAGGGATGGTGTCCCCATGGAGGGATGACCACCAGGGACACACAATCATGGGGACGTGCCAGATATTGCACTGCTGATCCCTTTTCTCATTCTCCATCCCTTGTGTCCCCGTTGCCCGTGCTGGTGGGAGCTGTGTGCTCCACATGGGCCCATTTTGGGGACCCTGGGACATGGCTGGTGCCAGCACTGGAGAGGGGACCTGGGGACCTGTGTCTGCCCCACAGCAGCACCATGGCCCAAGAGCTGCAGGCAGCTCCAGCCTCTATGAAATAATTTGTTATTTTAGTTGTAAAACAGTAAGTGGCCCCTTTCCAGGAGGAGAAGGGAAAAGCCAAAGGGCCCCACTCCTGCTAATGACTGAACCAGTCAGTCAGCATGGGCAGGACTGGCATGGGAGCAGCACCCGCCTCCCTTGTGCCCCCTCTGACACCCCTGTCCCCCCTCTGATACCCCTGTGCCTTCTCTTCCTTCCCTGTGCCCTCTCCACTGCTCTGGAGGGACATAAAGGCTGAGCTGATGATTCATTTCCAGGGCTGCCACCTCTCAGAGGAGCTGCTGTCGAGGGCCACGCTGCCACAGTGCTGCAGTGCCATGGGCTGCAGGGACACAGCCTGCCTGCACGGTTTTCATCACGGGCTGCAGGGGATCCTCCCTTTCAGAGGTGACAGTGGAGCTCCAGTGGGTCCAGTACAGCACCAGTGCCCCAGCCATTCCCCAGCCGTGGCTGTCACCAGGACATTCCCAGGCACAGCAGTGAGGTGACAGCAGCACAGCATAAGCCAACCAAAGCTGTCACAAACCCTTTGTGCCCCTTTGTGCCAAGTTTCCCCATCTGAGCTTCAAAGGAGATGGGAAGCCCCAGGAGGGAGGTGGGGATGGATGGGACTGTGCTGTCCCCTAGGCTTAGTGTGGGTGTCACTCTCTTCTTGGCATCTCCCCTGCCCCCAGGGATGGGGACACCTGGAATGTCCCCTCCTGTCACTGTGAGCAGGAGCCCTGGGGTGCAGCAGGGTCTCAGCAGGGCCCTGCTCAGGGATTTGACTCCCCAGCAGAAGCAGTGCCTGCTCTGAGTGCTGGGTACAGACAAAGAACCCAACTCCTTTTCTTCAGGGTCATTCCCAGGATCCCAGGCATCACTCCCAGAGTCTGGCAGCACCGTGAGCAGGGCTCCAGGGCTCTGCGGGCAACACCCCTCCTGCTGTCAGGTTATAGACTCGAGTCCTCAAAAATGCAAAAAATGCACCGGGAATCAAGGTTGGCCCGAAGAGTTTTGATCTCCCCGCTGTTGCTGCAGCGTTGCTGTAAGTGCATCCAGATGGCTCAGACCACACAGATGCAGCGCCCACCGCCACCGTCACCCTGGGCCACCCCGTGCCACCCCGCTGGGTCCCCTCAGGGCTGGGGGAGGTGACACAGGGCAGCAGAACACGGCAGGGTGAGCTGCACAACATTGGGGTCAGCCCAAAGGGGTGGCACTGGGGTGATCTGTCCCCCAGGGCTGGTGGCTTGTCGTGTGGCTTGCAGGGTGGCAGGGCTATGGCCCAGCTTGTACCTGGGGTGAGGGGGGGTGACCTCCCATTGCTTTGCTAAATGTAACAGAGACCTGAGCAGCTGAATTTCAGAGCAGCTGCTGAGAGGTGATGCTGAACTGTGTTTCAAAAGCACTGGCTTTGTCCCCTCGGCTCCAGTGCAATCCCTGCACGGCCCTGATGGGCTCCTCAGTGTGTCAGGTCCCTGCCTGACTCTGACTTCACTATTTCAGTGAGCATTGCTATTGCCAAAACTTCCAACAGGAGGGACGATGGTCGTGGTAGTTTACAGCAGGTGAGGGTTGTGCTTACAGGAAGCTGGGGCAGGGCAGACCTGTGCTTATTTTGGTGCTTTTACTGCATCTCAGAGCTGAGGAGGGAGGGATGGAAGGATGGAAGGATGGAAGGATAGATGAAGGCTGGCAGAAGACACCTTGGCCCCAAGTTGTTCCCAGAGATGACTGGTCCCAGCTCGGTGCATCTGTTCTGGCCCCACTGAGGGCACTGCTGCCCATCCTCCTCTTCCTGCTCCCCAAGATCTGATGAGCAGGTGATGCTAAATCAGCCAAAGGCTCGTTTTGACCCACAAATCACATTACTCATGCTCAGAGCCACAGTGGGAGCAGGGCTGGTGGGACAGTGCAGGTGCTTGGACATGGCCAGGGGTGCTGGAGTGGGCAGAGGGGCACAGGCAGGGCTGGGGGTCCCTCCGGCCCATGTGGGGTCCTCCAGAGCAGCCTGGTGCTGACTCCTGGTCTCATTCCTTGCAGGAGTGGGGAATGTGTTTACCCAGGGCTTGCTCCTTAGGGAACAAACCCACAGCAGCTTTTGTCAAAAAGCAAGAGCATTTCTAGGGAGTTCAGAATTTCCTTTCCTGAAAGCCAGTTCCCAGGAAGGAAAACATGTTTTGAGCAAAAACCGATGCCCAGTTCTGTGTGGTTTAGCCCAGAACAGAAGAGACAGCGTTGACAGTGACAGTGCCTTGCCCAGCTCTGGTCCTCCCCACCGAGGACACCAGGTCCCCCCATGCAGGGGACAAGGGGCTGCCCCCAGCTGGAATCACCCCAATGCCAGCCCCTCTGCCAGCATGGGGTTCACATGGTACCTGCTGGGGATGCTCCCAGCATCCAGCTTGTTCTTCTCCATCACCTGGAGCAAGGTCCTGGTCCCATCCCTGCTGGCCTCCTCGTCCCTGGTCTCAGCTGAGCACCCACAGGCCGGTGGCCGTGCTCCCCCTCCCCTGCACTGCCCACCAAACCGAGGAAGTCGCAACCGCAGAGCTCTTGAAAGCATTTTTTTGGTGGAGACCACCGGTACTGAGAGATTAAAATTGCTGTTGTTTCTTCCATTACTCAGCTTTCCTGAATTATGGGGTGTAATACTCAGGGAGTGGGAATAATTAGGGGAGAACAATGGCAGGCTTGAAGGCTTAACTATGCCTGTGTGGTACTGCCGGCCAGGCCAGCCTGCTGTCACATTTCTCTAGGCCTCCATTTTCCACAGCTTGTGCCAAGCCCTTTCCACTACGGTACCCGCTCAGGCTTCCTCATTCCTGGGGCTCTGCTCCCCGGAATGTCCCGGTTAATGCTCGGTGCCCTGTGGATGAGGGAGCCCGGGGGATGCAGGAGTGTGAGGCAGAGGGATGCTGAGCCCTGGGGTAAAGGGATGATGTGGGAGTGAAGGAGGCTGGGGGGATGCAGGAGGCCAAGGACAGCCCCGTTGCCTTTCTGTCCCCTGCAGGCTCCTCAGCACGAGGCGAGCAGAGGTCCCACCAGGTCACTGCGGCGTTCCAAGCTCGAGGAAGCCGCTGGATTTCTCCCCTTGGCAGGGAACACCCTCCAGCTCCTCGGTGGCATCTTGCTCAAGAGCCTTCCCAGCAATGGGCCGGCGCTGCAGGGCCTGGGGAGCAGCGACAGCCCCGGCCCAGAGCTTGGGCAAGAGGCCACAGCGCTGGTCCCAGCCCCGGGCAGGCGCTGGCTCCAGCAGGGCACGCGGGCAGCCGTGGGGGGCTCTGTGCCTGCCATGGGACAGGGACAAGGAGCCACAGCCCAGGGCAGAGCCAGCCCAGCGCCTGGCAACTTCTCCCTGTGCTCTTGGATGTCAGCGCTAGCAGTAATTAAAATAAAATCAATATTTTTTCGCTGTAAAAAGAGACATTGTTCTGGCGAGCACTTTCCCCGAGTCAGCTCCTGTGTCTGGGCGACGGGCAGGGAGAAGCCAACGGGATCCTGAGGCTGCAAGGAACGTCTGGGGCTTCAATTCGTTCAGGGAGGGGACTGGTTTTAAATTTTCAAATTGTTTTCTTGTTTCTTTATTAAATGAACTGTTTGGAAGTCTTGGCTGCAGCCATGCCTGGTCATCCATCTGGTTCAGTCCTGCTTGTGGTGAGCCACTTGCTATAGCAGGAACAGGGTGGGGTTAGGGATGGGATCAGGGACAGCCTGGCTCATTAGGTCTCCACTTTAATTAATGTTTTCTGGGCAGGTGGCTCCCGTTGAGCTTATCAGAAACCTGCTCTCCTCCCAGAATTCCTGATCTCTCAGGAGCTCCTGTTTTCTCTCACAAACAGCCTCAAGACTTTCTTTTTCTGCTGAAAAACAGCCTAAATGGAATCATCTTTTAGTTACTGAACACTTCGAGGAAAATTCCCTTAGCTACCAATTGGGATTGCGGTGAGGCTGGGAATTCCCTGATGCCTGAAGTCAGTCCTCTCACAACCCTGTAACCTTTGAGCTCTCCTGGGCTCCAGCAGCTGTGCCAGGATCTCCCTCAGAGCAGAAATCCTCTTGGAGCTCATCCTGTCTGTGATACCCAGAGGAGGAGGATGATGATGGAGCCTGGGCTGATACCCCCCACCCCACGGGGCTCTACCCTTCACCATTGAGAAGATGCAAAATGTGAGTATTTTTTGAACTCGAGGGGAATTTCTCACAGGGCTGTTCCTTTGTGCAAGCTCTTTATGTCCATGTGTGTGCACGTTATGGATGTTGCTACTTTAGATTTATAATTCAATTAGAGTGATGGTTATAGAAAATCCCATTTGAGTCATTCTTTATGAGTTAAATTATTCAATTAATCAGGTGCTGCTATGGCTGTGTTAATGAGGTATTGTTATGATTAAGAGTTGGTAAATCCTTTAGACTTAATCCACTGATCCAATCTGAGGCTAAATTTAGTAAGAGGATCCTCTCTGTGCCTGGTGACTCAGCTTGGGAGTGTCCCTTACCCCCTTGCATTCCTGACTTTTTCCTCCCTTCCTTTTTCGCTCCCCATTTCCACCTAAATCATTGTAGACTGCTTTTAATCCTATTTTTCTTGGTGTGATTTATCTACACCATAAAAAATAGAGTGACAAAATTATATCAAACCTGCTTTTGCCAGCAATTCAGCCCCAAACCCCTCATTCACCACAGGCTCAGGAAAAGAGCGACCATTCCAGAGACTCCCTTACTCCTAAGCCACAATTAAAACTATTTTAAAAGAAAACAAACATTTCTCATTGAAATTCCTGCCTGTTTCTGGCTCTCTCTCGTTGTGGGCCAAGGCTGTTCAGCACCAGCAGCTTCCCGAGCTGCCTCTGGGCAAACTCAACATGCTGGGCTCTCCAAATCCTGGCTGCAGCTCGGAAAATGGAAATTTTCATGTGGAAATTCAGGAAGCCTGGAGTGGCACTGCCCTGCTGCCCCAGGGTGCAGTGAGCTCATGGTGTTTGTGGTGCAAAGGCAGTGCCTGAGCTGTTCCCATTCCCTCCAGCACAGTTTGGGGTGGATCCCGGCCCCACAGTGTCCCCGTGCCACATCCTGTCCCACTGGCAGGGTGGCTTCCAGAGGGGAATGGAGGTGCTGCTGGTGGGGCAATGGCTCTGTGCTTTGAATTATTGGGGTTTGGGGGAGAGGGGTGGAAGGAGATATGGGGGACTGGACTGTCCCACGTGGGGAGAGCACTGGTACCCTCACTGTGTCATGCCATGGGGCTGGGAATGGTGGTGTGGCTGATGCCACCTCCTTCCCTGAGACTGGATCAGCCCTTCCCTTGCAGCTGGTGAAGCTGCCACTGCCTGAATGAGGAACAAAGCACCACGGAGAGCCAGGAGCACAGACCTGCCCAGGGGCAGGGGGACACTGAGATGAGTCGTGTCCCTGTCACAGCCACTCGTCATCCCTGCACGTGTTTCTGCTGGCCTGTCTGTGCCGGAGCGAGGATAATTTTCCCTGCGTTTCCCTTTGCCCAGGACCCGGCAGCCGCCTCCGGCGCAGCGTTGGCTTTCACAGGGCTGGATCCGCTCCGCAGCCGGGCAGAGCGTGGGAGGAGGGTGCCGATCCCACTTAGGAAACACAAAACAATAAAAGAGGAACAATGGAGCTTCCTTCCCGTCACCCCGAATACCAAACGCCACCAGAATGTGGCTCAGCTCCGAGCAGCTCTGCCGGGGCTGCTCCTCTGTCCTCTGACCCCAAGGAGGAACTGCAGACACCTCCTCCTCTTCCTTGCCCTGGCAAAGGATGCTGCGGGAGGGCGGGTGCCAAGGAGCATCGCCAAAGGGCTGCCCTGACCCGGCGCTGCTGCCAGAGGCATTCCCAGCTTTGGAAACTGCGTTTGGGCCAGGGCAGGGGGTACAGAGTGGCCGTGCCTTGTGAGAGGATTTTGTCTGCTGCCTGCGCTTCCAGGGTAGCCAAACACGTGTTGCAGCCGGCCCAGGGGCCCAGGAAGGGTTATAAAAACATCCAGGTAGCCAAACTCGCCAGATCATTATCAGCCAGAGAACAAGTTCTCATGGATTTGGTGCCCTTGTGGTGCCAGGCATGAGGAGATGCTCAGGGAGGACAGCCACAGCTGGGCATCTGGGGGGTTGGAGCTGCACCTCAGTGGTACCACATCCCGAGTATCCCACACCACAGCTGGATGTGGCAGGTGCTGAGGGACATGGGGACAGAGCCCCCTTGAGGGGCTGCTCCCTGCCTGTCCCTGTTGGCTCCACCTTGGCTGCTTGTGGCCACCGGCACTGTGCCAGCCCTGCCAACGAGCCCTTGTGGGTGAAGCATCCTTTGCACAGCCTCAGCGAGTGCCCAGCACCCTGGCCAGGCACATCTGGCTGAAAGCTGTGGGAGCTGCCCCAGCAATGAGGACACCAGCCCGGAAACTCTTCTTTCCCAGAGAGATTCTCTCGTCCTATCCAGGATCCTCTCCTGGCACCATCGCTGCCCCTTCAACAAGTGCTGGATTGTGAGGTCTGGACAGTGCCCAGGGATGTCACCCACCCTGTTTTGGGTGACAGGAGCAGGGCTGGGAGCTCTGCTTCCCACTGGAGAGCAGAGGAGGGACCACCTGGCTCGTGGCTGGGGCTCTCCACCAGCCAGGAGCAGCAGCCAGGTTGTCCAACATTGGCCAGGTTGTCCCCACGCTGGGGACATGAACTGGTTTAAACCCTCACCCTGGACTCTGTGAGTCACACATTGACCTTCAGCTCCTGCCAGTGTGCTCCGCCAGCCAATGCCCCACTTTCCTGCAGGAGAGGGACACGGGCTGCAAAGCTCCTTCCACCTCTGCAGGCACTCCACCATCCTGCTGCTGGGGCAGCCTGGGGTGTGGTTGGGACACGGTGCTGTGGCCGATGCCACCACGGGGTGCTCAGGCTGCTGAGGGCACAGGGGGCTGCATGGGGGGCTCACCCCAGGCACGGGGGTCCCACAGCGTCGCCCTCCAGCCCCGCTCCTTCCCCATGTCCTGCCTGCCCCCCTTGACTTGTTGCTATTGTCATCTCCAATATCACGCAGGGATGTGAGAGGCTGGAAGTCGCCTCTTTTCCTGCCAGGTTAAATCGCTCACTAGGAATGTCTATTATTCCCACAAGTCAACTTTCCCCTCTGCGGTATGTGTCAGGGGTCAGGGCTGGCACCACATGAAAGCGACGGGTATTCAATAACCGAGAGCCGTGGAAAGGCTTCAGTCCAAGCCCAGCCACGTTGGGGTTTATTGATGCAGATGCCTTTCCCCATTTGTTTCCTATAAACAGCACATGGTAATATTTAGTAGGTTTCAAACAGAGCTTTTTGCATATTCTCCCTTGTCTGCAGCGAGCTGCTCAGTAGTAGACAGTTTTAATTTACTTAATGCAATTTCTGCTTTTTGTTCTTCCAGAAGGTCTGGGCTGGTTTTGACCCTGTCGCCCCAGCAAATTACTGTAATTCCCAAGGGGCTGGGAGCAGGAGCCCGGGATCCATGCTCTGCAGGGGTGAGGACAAGGGATCTCACTCCCCCCAGACCCTCTGGGACGCAGCCTCAGGAGCCGTGGGTGCATGTTGGGGCTGTCCTGGCTGGCTCCTGCTCCTGGCCAGGCCAGCAGCACGTGGAGCTCGCCAGCTCCACAGAAAAAAACCCACTTTATTGCAAAAGCTGCCACTTCCCCATCCTCGGGGCTGGCAGAGGTTGGGGCACAGCCCTGGGCACTCAGTGCCTGGCATGGAGCATGGTGACCCTGGAGCAGGGAATGCCCACAGCACGGAGCAGAGATCCCACCAGAGCAGGGCTCCTGGGGAGCACCTACACAAGAAAGGGAGGCATCAACTGCTCCTGGAGCAGCCCTTGCTGTTCCTGTCTCCACACTCCTGGCAGCAGCACCACAGGGCCGATGCCAGCCGTGGAGCAGCACTGAGCTGGCAGCAGTGGAGGCTCAGATGCCCCTCCAAGTGATTTTTTGCCACTGTAAATGCCCACAGGGTTTTGGCTCTGCAGCAGCTGCTTCAGGCTGGGGCAGAGTCCCAGCCACTGAGCACACAGTGGATTCACAGACCTCAAGCCAGCCACACTGAGCGTCTGCCCCCAGTCCCTCCGTGTGTGGAATATTGGGCAGGTTCCTCCAGGCAGCAGCTTCCAGGCCCGCCGGCAGCCAGGAATTCTTGGTGCAGTGCTGCCTTCACCCTGCCAGTCCTGGGCACCTTGTCACCACTGTCACCCTGCCAGCCTCAGGCAGGGCTTGAGCCCCTGCTGCCACTCCCCACCAGCACCCACCACCAGAACACAGGCAAGAGGAGACCAAAGAATTGACACCGTGACTCTTTTAATGCAATTACTTCTAAAATGCAGCTTTAAAGTGACTTGGAATGGTCAACAATGAGAAATAAGGGATGGTTTTGAGGTCTGCAACGTGACCATGTGGCACCTCTGCTACCAACACCCACCTGCCACCGCTGGGCCACCACCATGCCTCTGACTGCTCTTACAACCACTCACTGTCCCTTCACAGGGCACGTGTCACAGGGCATCCAAAGGGACCCTCTGGGGCCAAAAAAGGGACAGGGTAAACCATCCAAGTGCCAGATGGCTCCACATTCCTCCAGAAAAGCCAAAGAAGAGCAGCACGAGCAGTGGGTTGCTCCCTCTCACCTCACATTCGGGCATCAACCAACACAAATTCTGGAGCTCACAAGGACCTCGAGGGGCTGTGCCTTCATGCTACGTAAAGTGATTTGGGAACCCAATGCCTGACTGTGCTCTCTGGCTCTGGGTGGCAGAGGAAGATGATGTTCCAATCTCTTGCTTTTTGTTATCTAGTAATTCTTTATGTATTTATTTTTCAGAGCAGCAAGTGCCAAGTAACTGGGAAATTCTGCTGTAGCCTGAACACCAGTGAGAACAAACTCGGACACCGCCTTCACACCATGCAGCCTTTACATCCCCCAACAGCACAACAGAGCCTGAAATGTCTTTGACACCTCAGCCTGAGTTTGGTTCTCACTCTGTGACTCCCCATGCAGACCTGGGCTGTGCCCACTGTGGAGCACCACTGCCATTTTAGCTCCTCTTTCTCCATGTAAAATAGTTCCTGCTGCTTCACTGGAGTTTGACCTCCTCCCCTCTTGAGAGGGGAGTGGTGAAGCTTCTAGGGGACACTGGAAAGGCCATGGGACTCCCAGATTTCTGTGGTGCCACGGCCTCCTGAGCAGAGCAGCCCCAGCCCTGGTGCCAGCACTCCAAAAACTCTCCTCAGCCACCCCTTTGGATCAAGCCTGCATTTGCCAGTGACTTCAGAATCAAGTGCAGGAAGCCAGTTTGATCTACAGAAACACTACACACATCTCCAAATGGATTTTAAACACCTCATTTAAGGAAGGACAGGGTTTAGCAGGGAATCATTGGGCTCTTGTAGCTTGGTCTCCAATTCTGGCCATCCGACACCGATGCAGATGGGAAGAGACCCGAGCTCTCCTGGAGTCTGAGGAGTTGTTCTCACACAACCCAGGTCACAATTGGAAACTGAGTGCAGGAAGCCCCCAGGGGGATGGAAAAGGACATCACCTGATGAAAAAGCTTCAGAATGAACCTGGGAAATAAACACCAACCAGACAATGGTCTTCTACAGAGGATGGAAGTGAGAGTAGAAGAAAATAACATCTGAGATAGTCAATGAGTCAGTCTGAGTGTGCAGGGGCAGGAGATCCCTATGGATCTGTGAGGAAAGCTAATGGCCAAACCCAGCTGGTCCCTGCAGTCCCCAGCGAGGTGGGGCCGTGGTTCACTCCTCCCCAGCTGGAAGGTTGTCTTCAATCCTCCTGATGAACTTCATCCGTATTTCCGTGACGCTGTCGCCCTTCAGGGTGTCCTGGACAAACTTGACATCGACAGCCATCTGCACCTAAGTGAGGGAAGAGCAGAGAGGAGCTGGTAACTCCCTCTTCACAGCAGCTTCTCCAGGGACTGAATGATCCTGGAGCAGCAGCTTAAGGGCTCTAAGGGTGTGACATGGCATACAGGGCTCTACATAGCCCTAAATTTGAGACACAGCTGTTCTCTTGTCCTGACCAACTCCCAGCTAGGGCTCACAGCAGTTGCAGAGTGGAGTTTCATACAAACTCAAGGAGATACAAGTGCTTGAACTTGGGTCATGAACTGAAGGGGCTCAGGCACCACCTCTGGGCCTCAGCTGCCACACCTGACAGCAGCCAAGTGCTCCTGCAGCTCTGTCCTTCTCCGGGAATGCGTTTCAAGTCCAAAGCAAACCCAGAAATCACAAACACGGACCAGAATTCAAGCATCTGCTGACTCCTGGCTATCCACACACCCATCCCAAGGGAAGAGAGATGTGCTCACCATTTCCAGGGCACCTCGCAGCACCCCACAGAGCAGGTTGGAGTAGATGAGGGTGGAGTGGTTGTCAGGGAGCTCCACAAAGTCCACCAAGGGGTTGTTTTCCAAGATCAGGGAGAACTCATCGCCCCCAGGACTCCAGTTGGTGATGCTGGGAGTGATGCCCAGGTACATCTTAAATGCAATCTGTTGTGGCAAACAGGAGGAACAAGGACAGGTGAGGCAACAGCACAGCTTTGATCTCTGTAAAATTATTCAAGGGGTCTGCAAACATCTCTCCTTTCTTCCAATTCCCACCAGCCAGCGGTACTTGGGCTAAAGCTTTTTTTTTCCCTCCCCAAAATCTTCCTCAAACCCTCAGAACAGTCCTGTGAGTAGCAAATATTCCATCCTCACGTGCAAAACCCAAAAAAAAACTGGCAAAGCTGTGCCTGGACGTTTACCTTTGCAATGACATCTGCAGTTTCACGGAAATCGTGGCATCTCCCAACATTGGAACGGGCCAGGAAGTCCTCGATGAGCCGGACACCGATGTTGTAACCCCTGCGAAGAGACCAGGGCAACAGATTTAGAAAGACAAGAAATGAAATGAAATGAAATGAAATGATAAAAATAAAATTAAAAATAAATAAATAAATAAATAAATAAATAAATAAATAAATAAATAAATAAAAATAAAAATAAATAATAAAACATAAAATAAAAAGTAAAAAAGAAAATAAAAATGAAATAAATTATAAAAATAAATAATTAAACTAAAATAAATAAAATTTAAAAATATGAAAATATAAAATATGATAAAATGTGATAAAATAAGATAATAAAAAATAAAAAATAAAACAAATAAATAGAATAAAATAATATTAAAGTAGTATTTAAAATATAAAATAAAATACTATAAAATACGATAAAATAAGATAATAAAATAATAAAAAATAACACAACATAAAATAAAAATTAAAATAAAAATAAAAAATAATAATTAAAATAAAATAAAAAATAAAATTAAATTAAAAAAAAATAATAATAAAAAATAAAAAAAAAAAAAATAATAAAAAAAAATAAAAAAAAATAAAATAAAATAAAATAAAATAAAATAAAATAAAATAAAATAAAATAAAATAAAATAAAATAAAATAAGCAAAGTCTAATCTGAGGAATGTCAGTGTTAAATAACTTCAGGCTGCCAGGATTTTGCTCCCAGAGCAGCGCGCAGGGCTGTGATCCCTGCTGTGATCCCTGATCCTGCACAGCTCCAGCACAGCAGATCCACTCCCACTCGTGCACCCACTCACATTTTGTCCAGCTGCTTGTTGACGTCGTCGTCGTTCTCGTAGTCCTTGCAGAGCTGGGTCACCAGGGCGCCGTAGGTGAGCGTGAACAGCTCTGAGTTCTGCGCACAGGAAAAGGGATTCACCCCCAGAACCCACCCGGCTCCGCTGCCTCCGTGTCCGGCCCCTGGGCACCGAGAGGGAACGGGGACCTGTGTCTCAAAGGAATCTGGTGCTGAATAAGGAGAGATCCCAGCTCCAATTGTGGCAACAACTTCATTCACCTTGGAACAGGGTTTGGAGGAACCCGGTCTACTAGAAGGCGCCCCTGCCCTTGGCAGGTGGTGGAACTGAGTTTTGAGATCCTTTTCAACCCAAACCACTCTGGGATTTTGGGAGAGAGTCCAACACCTCCTGGATAGCTGGAGGTGCCACGCCAGGGCCCTGAATTTATCTCAGCCACTGGCCTAGAGCTGAGATCTGACTCAAACTCTTCCCTCTGTTTCATGAACATGTTACAAGCAGGCAGTGCCCATCAGGCTCAAGCTCTGGTCCTTCTAACAGGCCCAAAACGCTCCTCCAGTCAGGGATTTATGAAATTCTGTACCTGGAAAAAGGACTCATCTGGTCCTAGAAAGTTGTCCAGGCACAGAATTTGCTTCACAGATTGAAATCAGCTCCTCAGACCCAGACTAGGCTCAGGGAGGCCAAACCCAGGCCAGCTCAGCACTCAGGTGCTGTGGACATCCACTCTGGGACTGGCCAGGACCACAGTCACTCATGTTTTCTTTGCACAATTGTCAAATTTGCAAAAAATTTGCAAAAAAAAGGGAAAAGTTCTCCTCTCCCAGCCACTACCTTTGATTCTCACCCTTAAATGGTGTCAAAGAGCATTTTTGGGAGCCATTAAGCCAGACCAGTGATTAACAAGGTCTGCAGGCTGCAGAACAAAACTCTGCAAAAGGAAATGTTTTGGGGAACAAACAAACCCCCAGCACTGGTTTCTGCTGTCAGTTTTGGCATGCAGAGGGATCACAGGGGCTGACCTGGGATCTGTCACCTACCATGAGCTGCAGAGAGGCAGAAGGTGAAATGAATGGCAAATACCAATACTAGAGAATGAAAGCAGCAGCAGGCAGGGAGGGAAAAGAGACAAGATCAGAGTTAAGTGACAACACAGATCACCGTAAGTTCACACAAAGCCACAGCAAACACAGAGGAAACACCCCCAAACAAATAGAAATTGGGTTTGTAGAGGACACAGGGAATTCCACCTTGTCTTGTTCCTGGATTAGGAAAAAATTCTTCCTTGTGAAGGTGGTGAGGTCCTGGCACAGGGTGCCCAGAGAAGCTGTGGCTGCCCCTGGATCCCTGGAAGTGTCCAACTCCACACTGGATGGGGCTTGGAGCAATCCAGGATAGTGGAAGATGTCCCTGCCCATGGCAGGGAGTGGAATGGGATGAATTTTAAAGCTTCAGGTATAAAAACAACCAAACGGGCTACTTGGAGCTGTTGCCCCACTTTCAATCTAAAGAATTGACACATTATTTGGGGGTTTTATTTAAAAAAATTGCTTTCCTCTCAGAAAACTAAAGGATGGGCAATTCACATCACCAGAAGGACAAGGTGGAAGTTCCTTTGGCTCAGCTGGAGTCAGAGACTTGGCAGAGAATTTAACAGACATGCAGAACAGATAGTGTTGGTTTTAAGAGTTTCAGTGGTTTTAGTAAAGGCAGAAGTGGAGAGGGGATGGGGATGGATGGAGGGAATCCAGCTGTCCCCAGCCTGAGGTGCTGTCACTGTGTGAGGCCATGGTGGTGTCACCTGCCACCATCAGCCCCAACACACCCAGAGCTGATCTCACTTATTGCTGAGATGCTGCTATTAAAGGCAACTTAAACTGTTACCATAAGGCAAACTCCTAAATTCAGATTTGGACAAAAAAAAAATCATTTTCAGCCCATTTGATGTAATTGAAGTGCCCAAAGCTTTGCCAGTATTTTTATTATTTGACACTGCAGATCACTGTACAGTCTCCACATTACACATCTGCTCTATGGCTACGGATGTGTCAGAACTCCAGTGAATTAATAAAATTCTGTACATAATCGTTGTATTTAAGGAGCTGAACCCCTAGAAAAGAATCCCCTGGGGTGTGGAGAGGCAGGAGGGGGCAGCTAAGCCCGACCCAGCACCTCCTCACGACCAAAGAGGGAGAAAACCCCAGATTTTATTTTTTATTACTTATTTTGCATTAAAAATTAACGAATTCGACCTGGTTTGACCCAGCATTCGAGTTCAGCTCTGGAGCTTTGGGCTCCATCTCTCAGTTCCTGACTCAGCCGGGCTGATAACGCGGAATGAGCTGGAGAAGGGAAGCGAGACACGCCAGGGAAGCGTTTTGGGTGCGGACCTCCCATAAACGGGAGCGCCGCTGCCGCTGATTGCTGCCCGGCCCCGCCGCGCCGGGCACCGCGGGCCGGGCCCGATCACCCCCGCCCCGGGCCGGTTCCCCGGGTGTCCCCGCCATGCGCTCGCCGCGCCGGCCCCGCCGTTACCATTTTCTTGTTCTCGGTGCCGCGCCCGCCCTGTCGCGACATCGTGTCCGCCCGGCCCGGCCCGGCCCGGCCGCTCCGTCCGCCGCGGGGCACCAAGGAACCCCCGGGGCACCGCGGGGCACCACGGGACACGCAGTCCCCGCCGCGGCGCCGTCCGCACGCCGCACGCCCGGCTGGACTACAAATCCCAGAGTGCATCGCGCGGCCACAGGTTCGCTGACGTAGCCGCCAGGCACCGACCAATCCCGGCGTGAAGCAGGGTCAGGTGATGGCAGCGGCCGCCGCTAGGGGGCGCTACCGCCCGCCGCAGCCGTGGCGGCGCCGCCGTCGAGGCCGCGCTGGGCCCGGCCCGGCCCGGCCCGGCCCGGAACCACCCCGCTCCTGCTGCCCCTCCCTTACTTCTCTCACTTCCCTCTGCCCACCCAGGGACGGAATGGTGGCCCTGGTGCTGCTCCCTACGGTCGCTCCCGGTGCTGCCGGCTTCCTGCAGGCCTCCCCGCGGCCCCCCAGCCCGGCTGATGTTGCCGGGTTAATAACTCCTCATGAGGCATCGGCAGAGCAAGGGTGTCGCCATGGGAAAGGGGTCTCTCCTGGTACCTGGGCTGGGCTCCCGCTCCCACCTCGGTCCCACACTGCCACCTTGGAATCGGAATAGAATGGAATATCCCGAGCTGGAAGGGATCTGCAAGGATCGAGTCCAGCCCCCGGCCCTGCACAGGACACCCCAACAATCCCACCATATACCCGAGAGCATTGCCCAAACGCTCCTTGAGCTCTGCCAGGGCCAGGTCCTGTCTCTGTGCCTTCCTTGCCCAGCTCCAGGGGCTCAGCAGAGGCTGATTCTGGGGGAAGGGGCAGCTGGTGTCCGTGGGTGGATGAACCAAGCCTTGTGCTGGCAGGACTGGGCAGGCTTAGAACCTTAGGCTGCAGTTCAGAACAGAAGCAGGTTTCCACCCTATGAGGCCTGCAAATGGCCCCGCAAGAACAGAGCAAAAGACAGGGTGTCACAGAAACCAGCCTGGTTTGGGGCTGCAGGAACTGCAGGGAATATTCCCTGGAAGAACCCAGCTTCCCTTAACCCTCCCAAGCCAGACAGAGTGTGCTGGGCAATGTTTACTTATTTATCTAATCTCCTGTTGTTCATTTATTTATCCCGCTATGTCCCTGTCCCGGTCCTGTCACTGAGCGAGTGCTGGGGTGGTTTGCCGGGGGCAGGACATGCTCTGGGCACAGGGGGACCCCCACTCCTGCTGGCTGCTCAGGAATCCAGCAGCTGGGAGCTGGCTAGCTGTCACCGCCGAGCAGGAGCGTGGGGACAGGCTGGGCTGTGGTGACCTGCTGGCATTGCCTTACATGGCTGCATCCCCGGGACGCCACCGGCTGCAGGGCACCGGGCCTGGCACTGGGCTGGGGGGCTGCCAGCAGCACCTCCACCGTGCCAGTGAGCTGATGGGCTGTCTGTGCTCCCCGTCTCCAGCTCTGCAGTGCCAGGTCCCCTCCTGCTCCCAGTCCCAAATGCCACCTTGTGCTCTCCGCCACAGTGGCCCCAGTGTGCTGCTGGTCAGTGGAAGTCATTGAATCCTAGAACACCCTGGCTTGGAAGGGACCCACAAGGACCATGGAGTGCAGCTCCTGCCGCTGGCACAGGACACCCCAACAATCCCACCATGTGTTTGAGAGAGCAGTCCAAACACTCCTGGAGCTCTGGCAGCCTTGGGGCCGTGCCCACTCCCTGGAGAGCCTGGTCAGTGCCTGATCACCCTCTGGGGGAAGAACTTTCCCTGATACCCAATGTAAGAAGACACCGTGTCCCTGGTCACCGCAGAGGTCCCTGGCAGTGTCCCTCCGTGCTGAGCTGGGGGGCATGAGGGGCACACAGGGCACCCGCGCTGGCATCTCAGTCTGTGTCCTGCCGTGTCTCTGTGTGCCCAGTGAGCACACGGAGATCCTGCCCAGGTGGAGCCGTTACTGCTCCCCGGCCCCGGGCAGGCTCCGAGCCGGCCCCGCTGCAGCCGAGGGCACCGACAGCCAGTCTGACGGCGCCGGGCGGCTCTGCCGGTTGCCGCCCGCACACGGGAGATGCTCCGGGAGACGGGTGGAACCCAAACACCGCGACCTGGGCTGCGCGGGCCTCGGAGCTCGCCGCCCCTCCAATACAGACCCTGATCCTCGAGGTCAATCTCGCAAATCGGCCCAAGGGCCGGCCGGGATTTGGCAAAGCCCCGGGCCCGCCTGGCCAGTCCCGTCCTACCGCGCTCCGCCCCGTCCGGTGGGCGCAGGAGCGGCTGCAGCGCGCTCCGCCCCGCCGCGCCCATCGCGGGGGCCTCGGAGCGCCGGGGCCGGGCCGGGCCGGTCCCAGCCATGCTGTGCAGATCCCGGGAGCCGGGCCGGGCCATGCCGTGCCGATCGCGGGGTCCGAGCCGTGCCGTGCCATGCGGGGCTCTCCCGGCAGCGGCGCTGGGGCTGCGGGTCCTGGTGCTGAGCGCGGCGCTGGGCGCGGGGGCGATCCGGGCTCAGCCGCCCCCCTTCCCTTTTTGGGACCCCTCGCTGCCCTGGCAGCGCCGCCTCGACGACCTGCTGGACCGGCTGAGCCCCGCCGAGCTGGTGCTGCAGGTGAGGGGGCGGCGGGACCCCCCCGGGGCCCCCGCGGTTCTCCCCGCTCAGCGCCGCTGCCCTGCAGGTGGCCAGGGGGGGAGCGATGGGGAACGGCCCCGCGCCCCCCATCCCGCGGTTGGGCATCGCGCCCTACAACTGGAACACGGAGTGTCTGCGGGGCGACGGCGAGGCACCTGGATGGGCCACGGCTTTCCCGCAGGCGCTGGGGCTTGCCGCCGCCTTCAGGTACCAGCACTGGAGACCGGGCGTGTGGGATGGCACCTTGTGAGACAGGTTCCTCCTTGCCTAGGCCACCCTGACACCCCTGTGCTGTCCCCACAGCCCCGAGCTCATCTACCGTGTGGCCAACGCCACGGCCACCGAGGTGAGAGCCAAGCACAACAGCTTTGCTGCTGCTGGCCGCTACAGTGACCACACCGGGCTCAGCTGCTTCAGCCCTGTCCTGAACATCATGAGGCACCCACTGTGGGGGAGGAACCAGGTGCCAGCTTGGGCGGGTGATCCCTGGCTGGGATAAGGCCACAAAGGACTGTGGCTGACCAGCTGGACATGGATGGCCATGGCCTGCCAGGCTGTGGGGATGTGGGGACAGGGCTCCCAGAGGTGACCTGCCTGTGTCCCGGACAGGAGACCTATGGGGAGGACCCATTCCTGAGCGGGGAGCTGGCCCGCAGCTTTGTGCAGGGGCTGCAGGGCCAGCACCCCCGTTATGTCAAGGCCAGCGCTGGCTGCAAACACTTCAGTGTGCACGGGGGTCCTGAGAACATCCCTGTCTCCAGGCTAAGCTTCGATGCCAAGGTGAGCACAGTGGGGTGGAGGGTGTTAAAGGAACAGGGGACACTCCAGGTGCTGACCCCACCCTGCCTTGGTGCTCGCAGGTGCTGGAGCGGGACTGGCGCATGACCTTCCTGCCCCAGTTCCAGGCATGTGTGCATGCTGGTTCCTACAGCTTCATGTGCAGCTACAACAGGTGTGGAGCGTGGCAGGGGCCACGTGGGCTGGGGGCAGCCCTTGGCATGGCCACTGCCCCATCCCCTCTCCAACAGGATCAACGGCGTTCCTGCTTGTGCCAACAAGAAGCTGCTGATGGACATCCTGCGTGGCGAGTGGGGGTTTGATGGGTACGTGGTGAGCGACGAGGGGGCTGTGGAGCTCATCATGCTGGGGCACCACTACACACACAACTTCCTGGAGACAGCAGTTGGTGAGCTCACGGGCTAGGCGTGGGGTCAGCCCCAGGCATCGCACAGCCGTGATGGGAGTTCTCCCTTCTCCCTGGCATGGCAGCCTCAGTGAACGCTGGCTGCAACCTGGAGCTCTCCTATGGCCTGAGGAACAACGTCTTCATGCACATCCCTCAGGCTCTGGCCATGGGCAACATCACGCTGCAGGTGAGCTGAGGGGAGTAGGGCCAGGGGTGTGGGCAGAGAGCCTGGGCTGTCCCTGCCAAGCACAACTGAGGTGTTTGGGTTGGGGTCTCCACAGACGCTGCGTGACCGAGTCCGGCCCCTCTTCTACACACGGATGCGGCTGGGGGAGTTTGACCCCCCAGCCATGAACCCCTACAGCTCCCTGGACCTGAGTGTGGTGCAGAGCCCCGAGCACCGCAACCTCTCACTGGAAGCTGCTGTCAAGAGCTTTGTGCTGCTGAAGAATGTGCGGGGGACGCTGCCCCTGCGGGCCCAGGACCTGTCCGGCCAGCACCTCGCGGTGAGCCCCTGCAAGGTGGCAGGCAGGGGGATGTGCTGGCTCCACACCCATGGCACACAGGTGTCACAGGGCTGCTGGTGCCACCCCTCTGCCCTCTGCAGGTGGTGGGTCCCTTTGCTGACAATCCCCGGGTACTGTTTGGGGACTACGCACCAGTGCCAGAGCCTCAGTACATCTACACTCCCCGGTGAGACAGCGTGGGTCCCACCTCATGTCCCACTCTGGTCACTGTTCCCCTCTTCTGGGCACTGTCCAGGGCTGCTGCTGGAGCTGCTTGGCCCTTGGCTGGTGGCCAGGGCAAGGGGGCTGTCCCCACTGTGCCCCGACCCTGGGGCACAGCTGCCCCTGTGTCCTCTGTTCTTCTCTGACGCAGGAGGGGGCTGGAGATGCTGGGGGCCAACGTCAGCTTCACAGCAGGCTGCAGCGAGCCACGGTGCCAGCAATACTCACGGGCAGAGCTGGTGAGGGTGGTGGGGGCAGCTGACGTGGTGCTGGTCTGCCTGGGGACAGGTAGGTGGGAACAGGAGGGCACTGGGTGGGCACTGCCAGGGGAAGGGAGTGCTCTGGGAGACAGGGAGTGCCCATGAGCCACCTCTGAGGCAGTCGGTGCTCCTCTGCCCTGTCTGCCCACAGGGGTGTAAGAGCCTCTCCCTTGGCTGTCCCCACCCAGGGGTAGATGTGGAGACAGAGGCAAAAGACCGAAGTGACCTGTCCCTCCCGGGGCACCAGCTGGAGCTGCTGCAGGATGCTGTGCAGGCAGGTAGGGGCTCTGTGGGTCCTCAACCTGCCCAGATGCCCCCCATCCCTGTGGCCATCCCAGCAGTGCCACTACAAGGCCCTCAGTGACAGTCACCTCTCTGCAGCCGCTGGACGCCCCGTGATCCTGCTGCTGTTCAACGCGGGGCCCCTGGACGTGAGCTGGGCACAGGCACATGACGGCGTGGGGGCCATCCTGGCCTGCTTCTTCCCTGCCCAGGCCACCGGCTTGGCCATTGCCAGGGTCCTGCTGGGCAAGGCAGGGGCCAGCCCGGCTGGCCGGCTGCCGGCCACTTGGCCTGCAGGCATGCACCAGGTAAGGGCAGGGCTGCTTGTCGCATCCTTAGCCTTTCCCTGCCTTGGTGGCTGGAGCAGCTGTGGGATGCAGGGCTGGTTCTTGCCTGTGCCTGCCCAGCCCTGCCCTGTTCCACTTGCCCCTTGTCCCACAGGTGCCACCGATGGAGAACTACACCATGGAGGGACGGACATACCGCTACTATGGGCAGGAGGCCCCGCTCTACCCTTTTGGGTACGGGCTGTCCTACACCACCTTCCACTATCGGGACCTGGTGCTGAGTCCCCCAGTGCTGCCCGTCTGTGCCAACCTCTCTGTATCTGTGGTGCTGGAGAACACGGGGCTGCGGGACAGCGAGGAGGTGGGCACAGCTGCTCTGCACTGAGCTGCCTGTACAGGGTACAGATGTGCCCGAGCTCCCCCTGCCAGGGGACTGCTGTGGGGTACCATTGTCCTGACTCCCATCCCTCCGTGCAGGTGGTGCAGCTGTACCTGCGCTGGGAGCAGTCCTCCGTGCCAGTGCCCCGCTGGCAGCTGGTGGCTTTCCGCCGTGTGGCCGTGCTGGCCGGCCAGGAGGCCAAGCTGTCCTTCCAGGTGCTGGCCGAGCAGCGCGCGGTCTGGGCGCAGGACTGGCGCCTGGAGCCCGGCACATTCACCCTCTTTGCTGGTGGGCAGCAGCCAGGACAGAAGACACGGGCGCCCTCGGAGGTGCTGAGCGCGCGGTTCAGTGTCACCGGCACGGCTCGGCCCTTACGAGGGTGTTAGCGGCCGTGGTGGCCTCAGGGTGCTGGCAGGGGGAAGGGATGTGAGCTACCCTGTGTGCCGTGGGCAGTGTGGTGGTTCTCTGCCCTTGCAATAAAGTGCTGGTGCTCCGTGGCAGCTGTGTGGGGCCTCCCCTCCATCCTCCCAGCACAGCGCTGGCATCTCTCCGCAGCAGGACCACACTGCTCTTGCCGTGCTCAGTGCTCTCACCGCCCTCCCATTGCTGTCCCACCCCGAGGTGCTGCTGCAGCCCCACACCCTGCCCGTGCCCCACACCAACCATGGGGCAGCGGCTGCCCGGCCCCGCGTGTGCTGCGGCCACACGTGCCTGCGCCTCCCGCTCTATTTATAGCTGCCGGGCTGCTCCAGCGCATTCCCTGCGCCGAGGGAACGGGTGACTGGCAGCCCTGGGAGGCTCGGGACAGCATGAGCTGGCCGTTCTCCTTCCCAGGCAGGATCCAGGGATTGGCAGGATGCTGCAGGGAAGGGGGCAGAGATGCAGTGGTTGGAGTGATCAAGCCCTGTGCTGGCCTGAGGTCCAGATCCAACCCTGCAGCAGCTCAGGGGCTGTGGAGCAGCGCCGGGATGCAATTCCGGCAGCAGTGCTGGCGGGGAGCCGGAGTTGGGCAGGAACTCCTCCGGATGGTGTTGAAAGACTGTGATCTCCTCCAGCCCCGAGGCCGGAGGCCAAGGTGGGGGTGGCGGGAGCGCGTGGGGCTGCCCAGGCCTGACCCCATGACATCAGGACACTAATTACAGATGCGGCTTGGGATAATTACAGAGCAGGCGCGAGCCGTGGCAGGGCAGGGCGCAGCCCGCTGTGGCTCAGCCCATTGCTGGCCCATTTGTCACTGACACCCACAGGGGATTGTCCTGCAGCAGCCGGGATTTGCCATGGGCTGTGGTGCAGCCCCATGGCAAGATGCTGGGGGTCTGGTTGTTGCCCTGACGTGCTGCCGGTGATGGGTTCCTATTGCATCCCTTCACCCCAGGACAGGACACGGGGACAGACACCCCCACTGCTGGGGAGTTTGGGAATCAGCTGGAGTGTTTTGGGGACAGGGATTCAGATCAGCCCTTGTGGGCACCATGTCACAGAGCAGCAGGGTGGGAGCAGCCTGGGGCCAGGGCAAAGTCCAGGGGCTGAGGAGAGAGTGGGAGCAGGGGGATAGGGAGCAGGTGGAAATGGGTGGGATGGGATGTCCCACACGGTACTTTGCTCAGAGGTGCTGGTGGGGTTTGTTTGCCATCCTTATCCCTGTTTGCTCCCAGACTCACACAGCATCAGCTCCTGCTGGCAGGGTTGAGCTGTGGCTGTAGTTATCCTTTGACTTTGGGGTGCTGATCCCTTTGGGTCCCTACAGTCAGTGTCAGGGCCAGGTGCTGATCCTCGGGGTTCAGCCCCCTGCCCAGACTGGCCTGATGGAGCCATGGCAGCTCCAACACATCCAGTGGTGTTGCACCCCACACTGCAGGGCTGAGGAGCACAGGGAGTGCTGGGGCACGCAGCAGCCAGGGCTGGGTGCCGTGCTCATCATGAGCTCATCGGATTTTCCATCAGCTCAGGGAGGGCAGCTGTTCCCAGCACCACGGGAATGGCGGGGCTGGACCCAGAACCCCAACAGAGGGGGGCTCTGCCTGCAGCAGAGTGATCAATCAATTCCTGCTTGTGTAAGCCCATTGACTTGGGCTGGCATGGCATTCACGAGCCCTCTCATGCTGCACTGTTGGTGCATGGATACAGGCCCTGAACACCCATGGTTGCCCCTTCCTCTCTTTGCCCTCTGCTCCAGACTGACCCCACTGCAGGCAGAGGGACCATGGACATGGCTGGATCCAGTGCCAGGCTGTCCCAGAGCCTTGAGATGTTCATCTGCTCCAGGTGGTGCTAGGGGACCCACAGGCAAAGAGGCTTTGGAAGCTGCCCATAGTCACCCTTGGAGCTCGTCGTGGAGTGGCTCCAGTCCCACTCTGCCAGATCCCTCGTGTGCCATGGAAATAGGGGGCTGTGGGGCTGCTGCAGCCCCTTGGAGGCTCAGCCATGCAACAGTGTGAGTGGGGCTGTTCCCCTTTCCTGTCCCAGGGAATATATTGGCTTTGTGAGTTCACTGGGACATTGTATTCTCTGCCATCCTCCCGCGGTGCCCAGCTCCCAGAGCTGAGGCTTGGCCATGCAGCATTCCCTGGTGGGGAGTCAGCTGGCAGGTGAGGCTCTGGTAGTTTCAGGAAGCCTCTGCCCTGTCTGAGCCAGGTGAGAGGGTGCAAAGCTGGAGGCTGTAGGAGGGTGATGACTTTAGGGTGATTTGGGGTGTAGGGCTACCCCTGCAGCATCACGGAGTGGGGCCGCCCTGTCTGCTGAGGAGGTCCCCGTCCCTGAGTCAGGGGAATGCACTTCCAAGGGAAAGGGCTGGGATTTCGGTAAACCTGTTTGCCTGGTAGGTGAGGGAGAATGAGTGGCCGGGGATCTCCTGGCCTGCGGTGACATCATCCCCAAAACAGGCATCTCTGATGGGTGCTGCCCGCAGAAAACGAACTTTGTTCATCCACACACGCAGAGCCGGGAACTCTGTGGGATGCCTGGAGCGGGCTGGCCCCGTGGTGGACAAGGACATGTCCGTGGTGCCCCTGCAGAGCCTGGAGCCGTGTTCCTCCCACTGCTGGTGCTGCCCACTTGTCCCCTGCCCCGGCCGTGCTGCTACATTCCCGTCCAAGCAGTGCCGAAAGGGGTTTCAGGGCTGAGCGGGGGCCGCTGCTCCTGCCGGGGAGCGGGAGAGGCCTCCGTTGTCTGCCGGTTACCGGAGCAGGGTGGGATGCGGGGGGCGGGGGGAGCCCCGAGAGCGGGGGCGGCTGCCGGCGGTGACTAAGGCTCACGTGTGGCGGGGAACGGGGGAGCGGCAGCTCCAAGGCCTCTCCGACAGCTGAGGTGGGGCTCGGAAACGGGAAATCGGTGTCTTTTTGGGGTGCCTGAGGCTGGGGCAGCTGCTCCGGGTGGCGCTGGCTGTGCATCGCGGTGCTGCTCGGGGCGGGGCGCCTTTGCTGCGGGGCCAGCTCTCGTGACCGGAGCATCGTAAAATGTGTGTGCGAGCCCCAAAATCCGGGAGAGCAGGGGATGGAGACGGGCGAGTGGCCGAGCAAAGCTCGGGGATGCTGAGTACTGCGGGAGCAGGCAGAGGGGCAGGCCCGAGGCGGGGGTGACCGGCGCGGGGTCCCAGCCGCGGCTGCGGGAGGAGCAGCGCCGGGTCCGGGCTGCGGGGCCGCGTCTGGAGCCGGGGCGAGGCGGAGCATCCCCCGGCCGCTCCCCCCGGCCGGGGCCGCGGGGCCGGGGCGGGGAGCGCTGAGCGTCCTCCCCCGCGGGCCGGGGGGAGCGGGGCTGGGCCAGCCCCTGCGCCTGCCGCGCCATGGAGCGGAGCTGCGCCGGGCGGGAGCCGCAGCCCCGGCCCCAGCCCCAGCCCCACGGTAAGGATCCGCGGCGGCACCGGCGCCGGTACCGGCTCCGGGGGGCGCCCGGGCCCCCTCCCGCACCGCGGGGCCGCGGGGAGTCGGGGTGCGGGATGCGGCCCGGGGGTGCGGGGTCTGCCGGGGGGTGCGGGATGCGGCCCGCCGTGCCCGCGGGGATGCGGCGGCCGGGTCCGCGGAATGCGGCGGAGCGGGGCGGCGGCCCGGGGAAGCGGTGGAGGAGCCGGGAGGGGCGAGGGGGGGAAACGCGCTGCCGGGGCCGGGGCGGCTTCCCGGGAGGGACAAAGCCCGGGCACGGCCCTTCCATCTTGGGGAGGGCCGGAGCGGCCCCGGCCCCGCCGCCGCGGGGGGTGCAGGGGGGCTGCCCTTGGGGAGCCCCGGGGGTGGCGGCGCCGGCGCCGCCCGGCTCGTCCCCACCGGCCGGTGGGCGATGCCCCCTGTGGGAGGCACCCGCTGCCCCCCACCCGCCCGGGGCCGCCCCCGCCCCGCCGCGTGGACTCCCGGCTCGTCCCGGCGGGGCCGGTCCCGCTGCCCCGGGATGAACCGGGGAGGGCGGCGGCGGCGGCGGGGCCGCGCTCGGGGCCGGGGTTGGCGCTGCCTCTCGGGGCTCCAGCGCAGCGCTGGCTGTGACTAAGCAGAGCTCCGCGGCGGAGCCGCTTCCCACCGCGGGAGGAAGAGGACAGGCGGCTCCCCTCCCCCTCGGCCCCAGTGCTCCATCGCCCGGGCCCGCGGAGAGGGAGGGATGGCTGCGGCTCCCGGCGATGCTGAAAACCGGCGGCTCCTGCGCCGGCTGCCCGCGGGTCCTGGCATCGCTGCCCGAAGGACGCGTCCTGCGCCAGACATGTTGTCTGAGTCCCGCTCTCTGCCTCCGCCGCTTTCCCGCCCGCTGTGGCCTTCCTGCTCGATGCTGTCGCTGCCCGGGGACCAGGGCTGGCTGCTCCCGCACACCCTGGGCTCCCCGCACACCCGGGTGGGTCATTGGCTGCTCTACTGTGAGCACAGAATGGTGCTGAAGGAGCAGGGGCGGTTTTGCACCATGTCCTCCTTCAGGGACCATCCCTGACCTGTCCCATGTGGGTGACCTGCATGACTGGGCAGCCTGGCCTGTGTCTTGTGTTGCTGCCTAGAGCGGGTCAGAGCCTCCAGCAGGGATGGGATTTCACCAAAGGGGCCAGGACCCACCCTGTGTGGGGCAGCCAGTGGCACTGGAGGCCAGAAACCCGTGAAGGGCAGCCAGGGCAAGGTGTGACCAGAGCTGCCCAGGTGGGCAGAGGGATGCAGTGGATAGAGGGATGAGGACCAAGGCAGGGAGGAGGCAGAGGTTTGTCCTTGTCCAGGTTTCCCCCAGCTTCTCCAGCCCTTCTCCCTTGGCACGGTGGAGAGGGAGGGTGAGCTGGTTGCCCGCCAGTGCCTGTGTTTGGGAGCAGCAGCTCGGGAGTTCTCCCAGCGCGGGAGCCGCTGCTGCGAAACCGTCAGAGCAACGTGATGCGACGTGCAGAGTGGTGATGTGACAGTCCCGTGGTGCCATGTCCAAAATAGTTAGCACAGCTCTGGCTCCTTGGAGGGCTCTGAGCAGGGTCGGGCAGCCCCACAGGCAGCCTGCTGGGAACTGAGCTGGATCCTGCACTGCCCCAGCCTTGGTAGGTGCCACACGTTGTGAGGCACAGGACCTGTTTTTTGGGGGGTTCTGACCTGCTCCCCAAGGGGCTGGATGCTGGCAGGCGCAGAGCCCCATGCCCTGCCTTCCAGCCAGGTTTCTGTTTCCCAGTGTGATGCTAGCAGACAGGTTTTTGGGAGCGCGGCTGGGCTGGCTGCCCTGGGCACTGGTGGCGCCGCAAGTGTCGCCCCAAGGACGAGGGCACCTCCTGTCGCCACTGCCAGCGTGCCAGATGGATGGTGGGCAGGTGTTCCTGCCCCTGCCCTCGGCCTGTTTGGGGTTGTAGTGTGGCCAGTTTGCTGTGGGGGTGCTGGGGCCAGCAGCAGCTCCAGCTCTTTCCTTCACGTGTGTTTTGAACCCTGGAAACCCCCTGGCCTCGCTCTCGCCACAAGATCCCAAGTTCCCCTTGTTGCTCCCCAGCTCAACACGTCAGTGCTGGCTCGGCAGTGCCGTGGGAGCTCAGTGACCCCTGCCCTGACCCGGGGGCTGGTGCAGTTCCCCCGTGGCTGCCCCCCATACCCCTATCCCAGAGCCTTGGCAGGACACGAACCCTGGGAAAGGGGGCTGGATATGCCTCTTTATCCTGCCTGGCACCTGGCTGTGCCCTCCCAGGGGCCCTGCTGCCTGCCCCCTCCTGCCCTGCCCCAGCCTGTCTCCCGAAGCAGGGCTGTGGGCAGTGGTGGGGCACTGAAGCCCAGCTGGCTGCCAGCTGCTGTTCCCTGGCTCCAAGCTGGCGGGGAGAGGAGCCAGCCACGGGTGACAGTGCCCATGTGCCTGGGGACAGGCTGCAGGTGGCTGTCCCCATTGGGGACAGGGTGTCATTGCTGATGGCGGCTGCCAGGGTGGCACTGGGCACCTCTGAGGTGGGGACTGCTGGCATTGCCCATGTCTCCCTGCCCAGGCATGTGAGCCAGCACTGAGGGTGTGTGTCAGTGCCGTGCCTGCAGGCAGGACATAGTGTGTTGGGAATGTGCTGTGGACATTCCAGGGATGTGTCAGGGGGACTTGCTCACTGTCTCTGTCATTCAGGTGTAAGGGTTGCTGCAGCACAGGGCAATCCCAGGAGCTGGGTGGGACAGGGCGGGGCTCAGCCCCAAGGCATATCTGAGTGTTGAGGTGAGAGCGGGATCAGGGGCAGCACTGGGGCTTGGAGCATCCCAGTGCATCCCACAGAGCTCTGGTGGCCTCAGGTAGAGTGGACACCAGCACCCACAGAGAAATTCCTGCTCTGCGGCCACAGCTGCCTTCCTGCTCTGCACCAGGACCTGCTGGCAACAGGAGACCGAGGGACTCATCCCCATGGGGCTGCTCTCAAGGCAGGGGAGGCAGCTGGGAGCAGCTGCACCAGGGAGGGCCTGAGGGTGTATTCCACACATGGATGTCCCCATGAGCTGTGGGGAGCAGCCCTGCAGGGCCAGCAGTAGCTCTTTGGGCTGGCCTCAGGGTCTTTTCCTTGGCACAGCAGGGACTGGTGCAATGGCCAGGGTGGCTGGGCACTGTGACAGCAGCACCTTTGGGTGGCTTTGCACTGCTCACCGATGACCTCCACTGCACCATCAGCCCTCCTCTCCTGGCCCTCCGGGGCAGGGGCAGGCCCTGGCTGGGCGCTGGGTGCTGCACAGGGAGCAGCCTGTGGCTGCTCTGGCTGTGCTGCGAGAGGGAACACAAGGATACAGAGCTGGGGGGAGCTGAGGTGACATCGGGCGGGTGCCCCCCCGTTCTTATGGGCAGTGCCCTGCAGGGACAGTTAACGAGGGCCGCTGGTCCGAGCAGCGCCCGCGGGCCTCGATGTGCTCTCGCTTCACGGCACCGGGGATCTGCCTGCGCCTGGCTGAGCATCCCTGGCCATGTGCTGGCCAAGGAACCTCGCTGCACCGGGCACTGCCGGGCAGGAGGTGCTGCTGGTGCTCGCTGGCACAGGCACCATGGCCAAGGGGACCCATGGGAGGAGCAGGATGGGCCGGGCAATGCGGCGTCGAGGGCAGCACCTCGCCCTGTGCTGGGCACGGCGCTGTCCCGGTGGCAGCAGTGGGGTCGGTGCCATGCAGGCTCACCCGGGGTGGGTGCTGCAGGGCAGCCGTGCCTGCGTGTCTGGGGGGACGGGAGCTAATCCATGTGGAATGCCCTGGCCGGGGGAGAGGGGACGCCCGCGCCGCCTGGGCGCAGGCAGCGTTGGGTTTCAGGGCAGCTGCCGTGCTGGAGCAGCGACAGGGACAGATGGTGGCAGGGCCGGCCCTGCCCCACCTTGGGGGTCTTGGCTGGGCCTGGAGGTCTTGGCTGTGCCCCACAGCCCTGCCCTGGCCACAGGTGCTGTTGTCTCTCTGGCCAGTGGGGCATGCCCAGGGCTCTGTGCCTGGCTGTGGGGGGTGGCAGGAGGCACCCACTGTCCCCTGCCAGTGCTCCTCACTCGTCCAGAGCTCTCTGAGGTATTTCCATCTGCTCAGGGGATCAGCCTGGCCTTGGTGCTTTCACTCGGCCCTGTGGGCAGCACTTGGCTGTGCCACCACAGTGGTCCCAGGGTCACCTCTCCCAGCTGGGACACAAAATGGTGACACTGCAGGTGCCATCCTGGGATCTGGCACCTGCGAGCTGCCAAGCCCTGCTGCCCGTGGTTGCCCATCTGAGGCAGCCCTGAGAGAACAGAGCAGGGGATTCCCCAGTCCCAGCCCCTCATCAGACCGATGGCTGCCTCGCAGGGCGCAGCGCTGGGACATGGGATGTGCAGGATCGGGGCCAGGGGATGGGCTGGCTTCCTGCAGCACAAAATACCCGGAAGGTCTGCGGGGGGGTCGGGCTGCCTGTGTCCCCACGGAGTCCAGGGTGGGGGAACCCTGTTGGCACAGCCCTAGCCTGGGGGGCTGCAGCTGCACCCCCAGCCCCTCTCTGGGCACCAGGGGACCTGGGGTGTGCCCGTGCTGTCAGTGCAGGGGGCTGGCAATGCCTCTTTGGGTAGCCTGGGCTGACCCTGGCTCGGAGCACTCCAGCCTGGGGTGGATGAGAAGGCGTGGGGCGGGTCAGGAGCTGTGGGGCGGGTGAGGAGCGGCGCCGGCCGTGTTTGCAGAGCCCACACTTTGCCCCTCGCTGAGGGTTGTGGAGAGCTCTGCAAACACGGCTGAGCCAGCTCGTGACATCAGCTGGTGGTGGGTGCTGGTCGCTGGGGTTCTGCCATCCCCCTGGAGCCGGGGGCTCACCCTGCAGCAGTGCCCATGGGGCTGGAGCTGTGTGTCCTGGGTGGGTCATTCTGGCCAGCAGTGACGGTGCTGCCGCTGCGTGGGGGTTGGAGTTGGGATCCTGGCAAGTTCTGAAGGGTTTGTTTGCAAAGAACTGATAATGGGGGCCAGGGTAGTCACCACCACTGCTGTCACTGAGGACACTTCCACCTCTACAGAGGGCACGTGCCATGACATCGCCAGGCACTGGCACTGTTGGGATGTGCTTAGGGCTCCCTTGGGGTGCCCAGGGCCATCCAGAACAGGGGAGATCCCCCTGGCTGGCCGGCCCCACGCGGGGAGGGGGCTCTGTCTGGCAGCCTCGTGTGCATTCCTGGGCCATGAGTTCATGGCTGCGAGTCCATGGCGCGATGGGGGCCACGGGCTGTCACGGTGACGTCAGGCCCGCGCCCATCCTGCCTCCGACTGTGCCGCGGAAGTGCTCGACGTCCTCGTCCCCTTGGGGAGAGTGGCAGGGGAGTGTGTGGGTCCCTGTGCCCGTGGGGGGTCTCTGGCACCATGTCCCCCCACGGCAGGGCCAGGCGGCAGCTGCCAGGGGATGAAGGGCAGCTTTGTGGTGGCAGTGCCTGGTGCAGCCCGGCTGTCCCTCTGTGCATTGTGCGCCCAGCGCCTGGCACCCGCTGCGGGTGCCCCCAGGATCAGCAGCAGCAGCAAGGCTGAGGTGGGGTCCCACTGCCCTCCCTGAGGCTCCTGAGGGCTGTGTTTGGGGAGGATGGGTCTTCCACAGGCTTCCCCAACTGAGTGACCTTGTGTTCTGCTCTGCCCTCTTGCAGGGAAGCCGCCATCCCCGATGGGAGACAGCATCCCCCCGTCCTCTGCACCACCCCCTTCGCCCGGGGCTGCCCTGCAGGGAGAGCGCAGCCCCCCGCAGTGTGACCGGCCCAGCCCTCCAGATGTCATCCCCTCGGAAAAGACCGTCCCACCCGTCCCTGCAGCCATCGCCCCCTCTGAAAAGATCGTCTTGCCCGTCCCTGCAGCCGTGCCCCCTTCCCAGCAGCCTGTCTGCCCCCCGGCAGTGATGCCCTCTGAGATCAGCCCCCCGCAGCGTGACCGACCCGGCCCTCCAGCCGTGGCACTGCCAGGACAGCCTGTGTCCCCCAGCCCTGCCACTGTGGTCCCCTCAGCACAGAGTGTTCCTCCCCGATGCGACCGGTCCCCCCCCGGACCCCCCAAGCCGCCTGGGATGGAGCACCCCAAAGAAGAGGCACTGCCCCACACCGCTGGCCAGCCTGTCCCCGTCCACGCTGCCACTCCTTGCCCTGCGGAGACGCTGCCCGGTGGGAGCCAGCCCCCAGCCCCAGCTGCCACTGAAGGGGCCTCTCCTGATGCCAAGATCTCCCCTGGTGCCACAGCGGGGCCCTCAAAGGACGTGACCCCCCGGAGCAGCCGCCCCTCACCGTCCCCTGCCGCCAGCCCCCGGCCCAAGCAAGGTGGGTGCCAGGAGGTTGCAGTGCTCCAGTGATGCTGCACGCTGTGGGCATTAATCGATGCCTGGTGGGGCCGGGCAGTGCCCTGATGGTGTTTCCCCTCTGCAGATGCCCAGAAAGCCCAGGCAAGGCACAAGCAGGCGAAGGAGCGGCGCGAGGAACGGGCCAAGTACCTGGGTACGGGGCTGGGAGGGAAAGTGGATGAGGGGAGGCAGGGGCTAAGGAGCTTTGCCGGGTCATGGGCAATCCCATTAGCTGTGGTTAGCTGAGCCCGGGCGGGAACTGCGGTGCTGGCAGCTCTGCCCACCAGGCACACCGCTGACCCCTAGGCACCCTGCTGACCCCCAGGCATGCTGCTGACCCCCCCAGCACACTTTTGCTCCCTGCTTTGGAAACTCCCCGGGTCTGTGCAGGTGCCAGCAGCCCTGGTGCCTGGCTCTGCCGTGTGCAGGCAGCCCCAGGCAGCCCCACAGCGGCTCGGGGCAGCGGGCGAGCGGGGCCCCTGCGCTGCGCATGGGGCCTCCTTGTCCCCGCGCTCTTTCCACCCTCATTCCCCCATTGTTCACCGCGCGGCTCGGCGGGCTCCCGGCGGGCTCCCGGCCTTCCTTTTGTCCTGGCCCAAACCCCTCCCTCGCCGGCCGGCCGGCCGTGATGCTGCCTGCCCCGCAAGCCCGGCCGCGTGCCCCGGCCGCAGCCGGCCTGCGGCCCCACGCCACCGGCATGGGCACGCGGCCCCACCACGGGGCTGCCCAGGGCTGTGCCTCCGGTGCCACCCCGCTGCCCCCCGCAGCTGCCAAGCGGGTGCTGTGGCTGGAGAAGGAGGAGAAGGCCCGGCTGCTGCGGGAGAAGCAGCTGGAGGAGCGGCGCAAGCGGCTGGAGGAGCAGCGGCTGCGGGCGGAGAAGCGCCGGGCAGTGCTGGAGGAGCGGCAGAGGCAGAAGCTGGAGAAGAACAAGGTGGGGATGGGGATGGCTGTCATGGGTGCAGTGGACAGGGGGCTGGGGCAGCACACGGGATGCAATCCCTGAGGAGTTCTCATGGCTCCAGCAGCCCTTCAGGAGATGCTTCATGGGCCCTTTGGGAGCTGCCCGTCCTCCGCTGCGCCTCCTTCATGGTGCAGAGCCTGCGCTGTGCGCAGCTTCTTGGCATGTGTGCCCTGGCCAGGGCAGGCATCGCTGTCCTGTCTCCCTCCAAGCACCCCCATCACTGTGATGGCCTCGTGCTGGGAGGCTCTGGCTGGCCCCAGCCCCGCTCCCACAGCCTCTGGGCTCAGCGTGTCCCTCTCCCTCGGGCAGGAGCGCTATGAGGCAGCAATCCAGCGGTCGGTCAAGAAGACGTGGGCAGAGATCCGGCAGCAGCGGTGGTCCTGGGCTGGGGCCCTGCACCACGGCTCCCCCGCACACAAGGACGGTGAGTGCAGGGCTGGGCACAGGCACCTTGGGACCCTGTGGCTCTGACAGCGGTGGGGGCAGCTGGGCATCTCTCTGCCAGCCCTCAAACCCACTTCAGCCCCATTGGTGAGGTCATGCTGCCATCACTCTGGGCTGTGCTGGGGACTGATGGGGTCCCCTGGCTGTTGCCTGCTCCTGTGGATGTAAGCAGAGGCTGTGTCCCAGTCCCTGTTCCACTCAGACCTGCCTGGGGGGCAGCCCTGGCTGCCTCAGCATGCCATGGCTACGCTGCCAGGTCTCCAGCAGCCGTGAAGAGCCCCTGGCCCCAGGGGCTGTGGAGCTGCACAAGGCCTCTGCAAGCTCTGGTTTGGGTCTGTGCTGCGGCGTGTCCCTTGTCCCCCAGCTGGGTGGGGGCAGTGCTTGGCCCCTCCAGGTCCAGGATGGAGGTGACTGTGGCTGTATGTGTGGCTGCAGAAGCTGGTCCTGCTCCTTGCAGGCTTCTTGGGGACACCTTGGGGACACGATTCAGCACTTGGACATGTGGAGGTCTCCACTGTCCCCTGACTGCTGTGCTGTGCTGGCAGGGGCTGGCACTGTCTGGCAGGGATGGTGACACAGAGGAGAGCGCTGTGTCCCTGGGAACTGTCTGGCCTTCATGTGCCATGGGGCAGCTGTGGTGGCCCTGGCTGCACCTGGCCAGGCTGTGTACAGCTGTTGTGCTTCTGGCTGCACCTGGCCAGCTGTGTACAGGTGTTGTGTGCCAGGCTGTACCTGACCAGGCTGTGTACAGGTGTTGTACTCCTGGCTGTACCTGACCAGCTGTGTACAGGTGTTGTGCTCCAGGCTGTACCTGACCGGCTGTGTACAGGTGTTGTGTGCCAGGCTTTGTTGTGCGTACTGGCACCGTGTGCCCGGTGCCGTGTGTGTTCAGGTGTTGCGTGCCCGGCTGTACCTGGCTGGGCTGTGTGTACAGGTTCCATGTTCTGGGTACACCTGTCTTGGTGCCGTGTGTGCCACTGTGGCTCATGGCACACTCAGGGTGTCCGTGGTGCAGCACCTGGCAGGGTCTGGCAAGGGGACACCGTCCCCTGTCACTTCCAGTCAGGATGTGCTGCTGGAGCTGCTGCCAGCTGTCACCAACCTCCCACCTCCACTGTCCCTGAGCTTCCCTGGCTGTTTTGTCCAGAGGAGCCCAGCCAGGGTGGGGAGATCCCAGCTACCTGTGCAGGTGCTGCCAGCCACCAGCACTGTCCTGGCAGTGCCGTAGTGACCCAGCACCGGTGTGATGTTGTCTCGTGTCTGTCTGGACCTGCTGCCCTCACCCTGCTCCCCCAGGGTGGATGCTGGCCTGGTGCTGCCAAGGTCCCCGGCCACCCGCTCCGATTCCCAGGACTGTGGGAAGACAGGGCCTGGGAGCCCTGTGTTTGTTGTAGCAGGGCCTGGGAGCCACCCTGGCTCTCTGAGGATGAGATCCCTGCATGATCCCAGCATGACCCTGCAGGGTTCAGACACTGCCATGCTGAATGCCAGTGGTGTGTGTTGTGTCCCACTTTGTGCCGTGTCACTGGATTCCAGCATCTCCTGTCGCATTCTGTGTCGCATCCCTGGATTCCAGCATCTCCTGTCGCATTCTGTGTCGCATCCCTGGATTCCAGCATCTCCTGCCCCATTCTGTGCCATGTCCCTGGATTCCAGCATCTCCTGCCCCACTCTGTGCCATGTCCCTGGATTCCGGCATCTCCTACCCCATTCTGTGCTGTGTCCCTGGACTCCAGCATCTCCCCTGGTCCTTCCACTTCTGCCCCAGTGCCCTGGCACGGCCGTGCATGCTGCATGTGGGGGGCCTGGCCCCGGCCCCGGGACCTTAATGCCCTTGTGTCTTTTCCCTCCTCCAGGTGCGAGCCGGTGCTCGGTGTCCGCTGTAAACCTCCCCAAACACGTCGACTCTATAATCAACAAGCGGCTCTCCAAATCCTCCGCCACCCTCTGGAACTCTCCCAGTAGAAGTAAGAGCCCTTTGCGTTTGCCCCAGCGCAGGGGGCACAGCCCGGCCCCCGCCCAGCGCAGGGGACCCCCCGATGCCAGGGTCCCCCCGATGCCAGGGTCCCCCATCCCCAGGTGCCCGCGGAGAGAGGAGAAGCCGTTTGCTGTTTGCGGGAGGAGGCTGGAACCGGCCGGTGGCTCCTTGAGGCTGTGTGGGCTGGGAGGAGAAGGAAGAGGAGGAGGAATGGCTGGGTGGTGGCAGCCCCATGGGGCACCAGGACGGGGATGGGAGCCTGGCTCCCTGCCCCAGGGCAGCTCCAGTGGGTGCTGGTGCAGCCACAGAGGGGCTGCCTGTCACCAGCCCTCCTGGGGCTGGGCATGGTGCCAGTGTCCCCACAGGCTCTTGGGGCAGGGTGCCACGGAGCTCTGTGGCCGTGGTGTGACAAGGTCGTCCCGGCCCTGGGAGCACTGCCCAGGGCTGCAGCCATGCTGGAGGGATGTGTCCAACAGAGGGATGTGTCCAGTGCCGGGGCTGCTGTTGTGTTTCAGGGTTGCCTGGTGATGGGCGCCTTCCCGGACGGGTATAAATAGCCAGAGCAGCTGACGCCGCTGGCTGTGGTGACGCAGGCAGCTCCCACCGCCCTGTGCTGGGGCTCAGCCCAGTGACAGGCACCTGGGGGCTGCCAGCACTGCCTGGCTGGGAGCAGCATCTCCCTGGGCCCGTGCCAGACCTGCCACCCTGTCCCCCTGCAGCACCCATGGCTCTGTGCTCTCCCCTCCTGGCAGCTGGTGCTGCCCCTGGCCTGACACCCGTTGGAGAGGGGCAGAGGGGCCCTGTCTCCGTGGGTGTTTCCCATGCGCCGCGGGGTGTTTGGTGACATGCCACAGGGCAGCCAGTGGCAGCTCTGTGTCCAGGCATCGCCGTTCTGTGGGTGCTGTGAGCCTGGCCTGGCTCCTGGGGCATGCTTGGTGAGCCAGCACAGCTCCTGTGAGGGCACACTGTGGTGTCCCTCGGGCAGCTGGCACGTGCCAGGGCCTTGGTCACACAGGGCAGGGGTACAGAAGGGTGCCATTGCTGGGCAAAAGTGGGGAGGCTGCTGTCACCAGGGTGGCACATGGCTGTCACCAGGGTGGCACAGGACACAAGGACACCACTGTGGTCATGCCACAGCACCGTCCACATGCGCCGAGCCGCCCACCAATGCCTGGGCTTGCATGGCCCTTCATCCTGCTCAGCTCTTGTGGCCATGGGGACCCCTCCCCAGCACAGCCCAGCTCTGGGCACTTCTGGAACTGTGCATGCGCCGTGGTACTGCTGCAGACACACGGCTGCCCCTTCCACCAGTGGCTGTGGGGGCAGGACTGGGACCTGGAGGTTCGTGGTGCACTAATGGCCCCTCTCCCTCCCCAGACCGGAGCTTGCAGCTGAGCCCGTGGGAGAGCAGCATCGTGGACCGGCTGATGACGCCCACCCTGTCGTTCCTGGCGCGCAGCCGCAGCGCTGTGACGCTGGCTGGGAACGGCAAGGAGCAGGGTGAGCCCCTGGGGGGTCAGGGACACGCAGATCCTGGCACAGGGTGAGGGAGCCTGGAGTCACTGAGGAGCTGGTGCTGGTGCCAGCTCCATCCTGACCCTGGTAACTCCTCCCCCAGTGCCTGTGTGCCCCCGCTCAGCCTCTGCCAGCCCCCTCAGCCCCTGCCACAACCACCGGCTGCCGCACCGCTGCTGGGAGCGCCGGAAGGCGGCTGCTGCCAGCCCTGATGTGACGCCGCGCCGCAGGACCGAGCCCTCGCCCGTGAGTGCCACATCCCGCAGGGACCCTGGGTGCCAGGGCAGCTGTGGGGCACGGCGTGGCTTCCTGCCAAGCCCAGCACCCAGCGCTGACGCTGTCTGTCTGTCCTTGGCTGGAGCAGAAGAAGAAGGAGAAGAAGGAGAAGGATCGGGAGAATGCCAAGGAGCGCAGCGCCCTGTCCCGTGAGCGCAGCCTCAAGAAGCGGCAGTCACTGCCAGCGGCGCAGCCCCGGCTCCTGCCTGCGGCTGACAGCAGGTCGGGACCCTCCACCCTGAGATTCCCAGCCCCTTCCCCCCACCTGGGGGCTGCCACTAACATGGTTTCTTGCTCTGTTTGCAGCCCTGGCCCCAAGAACCGTCCCTCATCCCCTGCTGCCCCCAAGAACCGTCCTTCATCCCCTGCCACCCCCAAGAACCGTCCCTCATCCCCTGCCACTCCCAAGAACCGTCCCGCATCCCCTGCCACCCCCAAAGCCCGCCCAGCATCCCCCAGCCCAGCCCTCGGCTCTCCCCACAAGCCGCCCCTGCCTCGAAGCGCCCATTCCTCCCCCAAGGTGCGGGCCAGGGCCCGGGAGGAGCGGGGGGAGCAGGAGGGCCAGGCGAAGGCAAGGGAGAGGAAGGAGGAGGAGCGGGGTCCAGCACCCCCAGCCCTTCCTGAGCCCCCCAAGGTGCCCGCAGAGCCAACAGCAGGTGGGTACAGTGCGGCTGGGGAAGCCGCAGGGCTGGGAGCAGCCAGAGCAGCCCTGACATTTGCTGCTTCCCCCAGCCCCTCCAGTCCCTGCGGCCCCCGGCCCTGTGCCAGCCAGCCCCCCAGCCAGACCCCCCGCCGGCACCACGGACCGAGAGGAGGCTGCCCGGCTGCTGGCGGAGAAGCGACGCCAGGCCCGGGAGCAGCGGGAGCGGGAGGAGCGGGAGCGCCGGGAGCAGGAGGAGCAGGAGAGGTGGGTGTTGTCCCCCTGGCCCCCGCCCTGGCCTCCTGCCGTGCTAAGGGCCCCCTCCCCGCAGGCGGGTGCTGGAGGAGCGGGCACAGCGGGCGGCCGAGGAGCAGAGCCGGCGGGAGGCCCTGGCACGGCAGCGGGAGGAGGAGCGGCGGCTGCAGGAGGAACGAGAGGCCCAGGAGAGAGCCCGGGCTGAGCGAGAAGAGGTGGAGCGGCTGCAGAGACAGGTTGGGGTTATGGAGTGTGGGGGAAAGGGGCTGCAGGGGATGGGGGACAGAGGCAGGGACGTTCTCCTGTGATTCACTTTCCAGGGGGGTAAAGGGGTGAGAAATAGCCCAGCCCTTCAAGGCCCAGGGTGGCAGGAGGGAACACGGGGCAGGGCTGTGCTGAGCTGTCCAGGCAGCACATCCCCATGGTCCCTGCCCCATCCCTTTCCTCCCTGTCACATCTCATCCGTTCCTGCCCCGCTGTGGCACAGAAGGAAGAGGCCGAGGCGAGGGCGCGCGAAGAGGCCGAGCGGCAGCGCCTGGAGCGGGAAAAGCACTTCCAGCGTGAGGAGCAGGAGCGGCTGGAGAGGAAGAAGGTGAGGGTGGGGGGCATCTCCAGGCACGGGGCGTGGCAGGTTTTTCCCTGGAGGGGATCCTGCCTGGCACCAGGGGCAGGTCGGGGTGGCCAGGACTGTGTCTGAGTCCCTCTGTGACTGCAGCGCCTGGAGGAGATCATGAAGAGGACGCGCAAGTCGGACGCAGCAGACACCAAGGTGGGAGCCTGTCCTCTGTCCCGGGGCACTGGGGACTTGGGGCACTCAACAGAGCCCTCCTGCCCCGGCCTGCAGACCCTCACAGCTCTCCTGTCCCTGCAGAAGAAGGACGACAAGAAGGTGCTGAACGGGAAAGCAGCCGAGCAGGAAGATGTCCCAGGTGTGTGGGCACCCCAGGCCTGCTTCCCCCAGCCGTGGTCTGGCCCAGGCCATGGCTGAGCCAGGTTCTGCCGTGTCCTCAGGCCGTGAGAAGCACCTGGGGCCAATCCCGAAGGCAGAGGAGCTCCCGGAGACAGAGACCCCAAGCGCAGGGACGCCGGGGGGAACCAAGGGCTTGGGGGGTGAGGGGCTGCAGCCAAGGTGAGCACGGGGACACCGGGGGCAGGCTGGGGGTGGCGGGGCTGGGGCTGATCCCAGCCCTCCATCCCGCAGCTCCAAGGAGGCAGCGGCCCTGGTGAACGGCGTGCAGCCCGGCAAGCACGAGAACGGCTTCTCGGGCACCGAGGGCTCCAAGGAGCTGCGGGATCTCTCCCACCACGGCGGGAGCCCCAGCAGCATCATCCCCTTCGGAGACAAGGAGCCCTTCCTCAAGCAGGCCGTGGTGAAGCCGCCGCAGGTCACAGGTGAGCGGCGGGAGGGTGTGGGGGCACGGTGCTGTGCACACCCCGGCTGTGCCCTCACACTGCTCTCCCCTGCAGAGGTGCTGTGAGCGCCTGCCCGATGTTCCCAGGGATGCTGCCCATGCCCTGACCCTGGCAGCCCACGCAGACCCGTAGCTGTCGTCAGACCACGACCCTCGCTGCTCCAGCCCCGGGGCTGTGGGAACCCCGGCGAGGACGCCTGGCTCCTCTCTTTGTTCTCGTTTTTATTTCCTTTTGTTGGGTTTTTTTTTATTTTATTTTATTTTAAATATGCACCTTATCAGACTGACAGCCCACCTTCGCAGCCCGCCGGAGCCGCCCCAGACGTGTGGTGTAATGATGTAGTTATTTAACTCGCTGGGTACAACGTCTGTGAATACTGTAAATAGAGCCGGCCGGGCGTGGGGATGCTCTGGGGGGCTCGGGGGGGGCCGTGTCACAGCTCTCTGTCCCCACGTTCCCCCGCATGTCCGTGTGTCCAGTGTCCCCGGGCCCGGCCGGCGCCACGCTGCTCTGTGCCCTTGTGACAGTGTTATGCATCCAGACAACCTTTGACAACAATTAAAAGTGGACAATGCCCTCGGCGTGCTTCTCTGTGTCCGGGGAGGGGACAGGGCGGGTGCGTGCCCGCAGGGCAGGACAGGGCCGGGCGCTCTCCCGGCCCCCTCAGCAGCGGGGCAGGTTCGCCCCCGTGCCCGGGCTCGCTCCTGGAGCCCTCAGCGCTGCGCACTCCCTCAGCTCTGCCCCGGCGATGGGGGAAACCTCACGCCGGCGGCCCCACCCGTAAGCAGGGCCCTGTCCACGCTCTGCTAGGCCCTCAGGAGCCGCACGTGGGACAACCCGGGAGCCCGGGGCCTGCACCATTAGGGTTAGATGGGAGGGACCTTGCGGGGCGAGAACCACGCCGCGCCCTGGCTGCCCTGCGTGGCGGAGGAGGCCGGGCCGGGCCCGGCTGGGGGGACGCGCCCCGTCACCGCCCCGCCGCCATTTCCCGCCCGCGGTCCCGCTCCCCGCCGGAAGGGCTGCGCGCACTGCCGCGCCACAGGCGGAGGCGGAAGTGACGAACGGCGCGCGCGGCGCCCGCCGGGAGCCGTAGTGCGGGGGGCGGCCGGGCCGGGTGAGTGCCACGCGGGCCGGACTACGGCTCCCGGCGGCCCCCGCGGGCGGGCAGAGCGCGCGCGCGGGCCGGAAGTGCGTGAGGCGGAGGCGGAGGGGGCGCCTGGTGCGGAGGGGCCGCGGCGAAGCGGCGCCGGTGAGTGCAGGGGCACCGGGGGGTCCGCGGGGTCCCTGCCGCGCCCCGCCCGCCGCCACCGGGAGCTTCCCTTACCCCTCCCTCCTCCCCGGGCCCTCCGCAGCCCCTTCGCCCCGGCTTTGCCCGTTCCCCCCTCCCGCCCCTCCTGGGCCTCACCGCGGCGCTGCTCCCCCCCTTTCCCGGTGTCCTGGCCCCGCATGTCCCCGGGCGAGGCTCGTTCGCGGCTCTCGGGACCGCCCTGGCCCGGCCCCAGCGGCGCCTCGTGGTGGGCCTGGGCCCGGCCAGGCCTTGGCGCCTCCTCGCGGCCCCGGGGCCGGTTGGGCCTTCCCGGCCCTTTCTCGGAGCCGCTCGTGTTCCTCTGTCCCATTCCCGGAGATCCTTGTCCTCCCCCGCTCCTCTGGGCCGCGCCCCTTAGGTTCCCCTCCCCGCGTCGGTCCGTCCCGGAGGGCCCATCCCGGTGTCCAGGGCTCCGCGTGCTGCCGCGGCTCGGGAGGCGCTGGCGGGGCCGCCGAGGAGCGGGCGAGGCCCGGCAGCTCGAGGGGGCCGCAGCCCCGACCCCGCGTCCCCGGGTGTGTGGCTCTCCCACCGGCGCTCAGCACCGCCCGTTCCCCGGTGCTGCAGGGAGGATCGGTTCCTTCTCCTTGCCCGCTTTGCGTTTTGCTTAAACGTGAAGTTTGGCTGAACTTCAGGCGATGTGGCAGAAGAGGCATTGCAGTGGCTCAGACACACGTGTGAAGCCTGAGTCTTCATTTTCCGTGTGCTGATAAAGGCTTTTTGTGCTAGTTCGTGTTGTTTTGGGGAAATGAACGTGTTTGAGGTTTTTACAAATGCATTTCAAAGTCTGTCCAAGGTGATTGTCACTGTAGTTCCTCCTGGGTGGGTTTGTGAAAAGGGACATGGTAAGTCTGGAATAAGCAGTGCTGCATAGAATCACTGAATCGTGAGATGATTTGGGTTGGAATGGACAATAAAGCACTTCCTGGCCCACCCCCTGCCATGTGCAGGGACACCTTCCACTGTCCCAGCTTGGACACTTCCAGGGATGGGGCAGCCACAGCTGCTCTGGGTAACCTGTGCCAAGGCCTCAGCACCCTCACAGGGAGGACTTTCTCCCTAATCTTCGATCTAAACCCATTTTCAGTGTAAAGCCATTCCCTTGGGAGGAGCATGTGAACTCAGGTGTGTGATGTGTATGCCACAGCATCCTCTCAGGACCTGTCAGAGGTGGGGGAGGCTTTGATTTTTATGTGTGCAGTGAAGTGCCAGGTGTTGTGGCACAAGAACAGGTTTATTGCTTGAAATGAACAATTTAAAGCCATTTGGAAGATGGTCTGGGCTGTCTTGGTGGTGGAAGAGCAGAGCCTTTACTGCTGTGGCAGCACAGAGGCTGCAGGAGTGCAGTGGATGTTCTCAGGCTGCTTTTCCTGAGAGCACAGTTAAATCATCCAGTTACTCTCTGGAAGGAGTCCTGAGGATTCCCTGTCACAGGGAGCGAGGGCAGATGCTGTGTCAGAGCTGATGGTGTGTGACATTTGGGGTGGGTTTTACTGTGCCCTTGGTGGGTGCCGGGCTGGGAGAGCTGCTCCCAGGGGCTGGGTGTCACAGCCTTGGCTCCACTCACTGAAAACGTGTTTCAAAGCTTTGTCTCTTGATTTCCCTCTAAGGGAGTCAGCTGTAGGCACAGGAAAGCAAGTGCTAAGACACAGCATGGTCTTCCATGGTTGCTCTATGTCCTGCTCTAGAACTTCTCAGGTGCCCAGCATGGAGTGAGGAAATGGCTGGCTTTGTGACCTCTCTTTTGAGTTGCACAATCTCACAGTGGATGAAAGGACAAAACAAGAAAGTTACTTTAGAGAGCTTTTGCAGATGCACGTTTGTGTATCATAGGATCCTCTGGAGGGTCTAGGGCCTTGTGATTTTTGTCTAACATTTCTTGGGGTGCTGCTACATATTTTTGAACTGCATCCTTTCTTCTAGGAATTATTGTCCCTACTTCAGCAGGAACAGGGAGGGCAAGTAAGAACTTGATTTGAGCAGTTTCCTCCAATGTCCTTAGGCAGCTGAAGGTTGGGAATGCTGCTCCTGAGGAGGCAGTGCCCCGGTGGATGGGCCTTGGTGTCTATTCCACATGAATGTGAGTTGAAAATGCTCCAGTCTGGTCACAGGGGGTTGCAGAGTTCTGGGGTCTGAACCCTTCCCCTCCAGCTGGGGGTCCTGTCTGTGGGATGAGGGAGGTGCAGGGCAGCTGAGGCCTTGCTGCCCCTTACCTCATTTTCACATTCTTTCCATCCAGAGATACAAAAAGGAAACCTTTTACCTGTCAGGTTATTGCAATGGGCGCTCAGCATTGGAAGGGAGGGGCTGCCCAGGGCGGTTTGGGTCCCATCCCTGGAAATGTCCAGGGAACACCTGGATGTGGCACTCAGTGCCCTGGGCTGGATGACAAGGTGGGCATCGATCACAGGCTGAACTTGATGATCGTGGAGGTCTTTTCCAAATGAATCTGTACAGAGATGACCTGGCCCTGTGAAGGAGGTGCCTTTCCAAGGTGCTGTAAAGAGCAGTGGTGCCCTGGCTGCAGCGTCTGCCCGGGCTGTGTTGGCAGCAGCAGGTGCCAGCAGCGGTGGATCCCTGCCCCTGTTCTTTGTCTGCAGGAGTTCTGCCTGTGTCTCTGCTGAGTTACACCCTGGTGACTTCCTGCTGTTTTCCATTCTTCCTAATTCCCTGCCTGGGAATTCCCTTCCCATTCCCTGTATGTCTCTGGAAAACAGTTCTGCTGTCAGTGCTTCAGCAAGGGCTGTCTGGGAAGGGGCTTCCTTGGGCACGGGGGTTTTGGACCAGCCATGTGCCCTGACCTTCACTGCTTTTTCATGGAAGTAAGGCTTTGCCATGTGTGTTGTAAATAAAATAGGTATTCTGCTGATGGGGTTATGATAATATGATATAATAATAATATAAGCAGACAATATATGTCTGCTGCTTACTGCAGCTCATTTAAGTCAGGAATGTGTAAAGTATTAAAGAAAATGGTCATTTGGGTCAGGCCAGGCATGTGGGCTCACAGTGAGGTGTTTGAGGCTGCAGGAACGCTGGTGAACACTTTCTGACATGGGTGTTGCTATTAGAAAACAAAAAGGTTACAGTTAAAAACCACCAGCATATAGAGTAAGTGACAATCCTTGCACATCAGCAGATCTAAATTTGGTTTACCTGCTCCCACTTTCTCTGCTGTCAAAGAAATGTTGCTTTGGGAGGCCCAGGGAGCGCTGAGCTGGACTGGATAAGCCTGAGGATACTTTTTGTTATAAAGCTGTGCTGTTCCCTAGTTGTATCCCTGAAGGAATAGAGCGGATTTGCCAGAAGTTTGAGTGTTTTTCAGCTCACTTGGCTTTGTCTTTGTGAAATGACAGTTTGTCGTGTTGGAACTCGTTAATTGTTTGAGCAGCCACGGAGCCCTTGAACTTTTTCTCCATTTCTGGAAAAGTTTACAGTATCCTGAGCTGTTTTTAATGGCTGCATGTGCCAGGGCAGGGACGTGGGGTTTGGGTCGTGTGGTTTCTGGAATTACGGTGGTACAGGGAGTTCTTTAGTGAGGTAGGAATTTCAGGATATTTAGCCACACAGTTCAGGCCACAGGCACTGGGAGAGAGACGAATGGTGGTGGTGGTTGCAGAAGCTGTTCTGGCTCCCTGGGAAGCTGTGCCAGGCTGTGTGACAGCTACTGGTGGCAGTGGAGCTGTGCCTGTGCCCCTTGAGCTGCCCCTGTTCCTGGATATGCTGCTGTACAGGCCCGGAACAAGGCTTAAACTGCTCTGTGGGATTCTGCAGTGGTCCCAATCTGAGGAAGTTGTTAAATTTGGCTGTAGCAGCTCATCAGGTCTTTGTTCCCGCCGGTGCCAGGACAAATCAGTGCCTGGGAAGGAGCCGGTGCCATTTTGTTTCCGGATGACAGGCTGGGTGTGCGGGCCTGGAGTCTGGTAAAGGAAACATCCTTCCCCTCCCCTCCTCACACAGAAACTGTGTTAGGAGAGCCTCAGCGCTGGGGGTGTCACTGCTGGGAGCTTGGAGAAGTGAAGAGTTCCTGCTTAATTTAGCTTTATCATGTCAGAGCTATGAATAGTGAAATCACGGGATCACATTTCATGCCAGCTGGGAATGGTGTTTGCGCTGCCTCACTCCATGGTAACCGGAAACTGCCAGGCCAGAAAAAAAAGAGTGAAGCTGGTGGCACACAGAGATGGCACCGGGCTTCACCGGGGGTTTGTTCTCACCCAAGGAGGGGTTTTCTGTCCGTGCCCTTGCTCCTGTCACACGTGAACACAGCTTGTGCCTCTCCAGTGTCCTGGAGTGAGGCCTGTGCACAGCTGTGCTCACTGCTCCAGTGATCCCAGAGCAAGTGCCCTGCTCACAATTTCACCTCCACATTCGTCACCCGGCCATTTTTAGCCTGCCATGATTTACAGGGCAGGGTGGGTGTGCAAACCCCAGGGAGCCTCCGCTGGGAGCGCAGGGTGGCTCAGCCAGGCACTGCTCCTGCTGCTGCCTGGGTCACTCCTGCCTTTGGCTGAGTGAAAACAGGGCAAGGAACACCCAGGAGTGTCTGCTCTGGGAGCACTAAAGGTGATGGGGGGCTGTGGGGTGTCAGGTTGGAATTCTGTCCTCCACTGAGGACTGAGGCTCAGCATTAATGATGTTAACTAACCTGTGCCTTAACAGGGGGCTGGACATCTGATACCAGGTGGCATGGTGTACATGCTAATTTACACCTGAAATAATTACAGTAATTGCTCCTGTGGGGCTGTGGGTGAGGTTGGTTTCCCAAGTTAAGACCTGTGTATGCACTGTCTGATTACATGAGGTTATTTTGGAGGTCTTTTTTTCCTGGGAAACGGTGCTGGGATGAATGGCTGAAGTCAGAATCCATTCCTGTGCTGCTAAAATAAGAGGATTTGCTGGTGTCTGGTTTGGTTTAAATTTGATTTTCCTTTCTTTACTTAGGTCAACTACTTCTAAAGAAGCAGTGTTTAGAACCAGATTTGATGGGACATTGGTACAAGGTACGTGAACACAGCATGGAAAATTGTTCAAATAAGCTTATTCCATATGTACAGGATTCCTGTGGACAGGTATTTCCCTCTCTTTTGAAGTCTGGCAGAGTGTAAGGATGGCCTGGTCTGGTGCCTTGTCCTTACAATGCCACAATTAATAAAAAATTTAAAAGAACTTTAAATGTTATACCAGGTCATGGAAATCCTTTTCCTTGTTTCCCCCTGAGGTTGTGGGATTCCAGTTAAGGTAGAGATACATGAAGTGCTGGCTTGAGAATATGTGAGTAGTTTTGCTTTTTTCAGCTTATAAACAAAATTTGCTGGAGTATTTGTATTTCCATGGGTTAAGTGTGTGGAGAGTTGTAATCCCTCAGGAGATTCTGTTTTGGCTGTAACTGTACTATGTATTGCAGAAGAAATTCAAAAGAGCCCCCAGTCAAACAGTTTTACTTGCTGTTTATTTGGAAGCAGAACTTCCACGTTTTTTAAGCGTGCCTGGAGCCTGCTGGGCTCCAGCTGAGAGGATGGAAATGTCCTCCAGGGCACAGTTCATCCTCCCTTTGCTGAGAACTTCGCTTACACACAAGTTTGAATTCTTTGAGTTAACTGATTTGTGATTAGTTTTCTTAAAGAAAGTAAGTTGGATCATTTCTTGCTTCTTGTGGGGGTCCCAAAACTCCAGGCATGGATTCTCAGCCCCCCCAGCAGTGTTGTCAGAGCATCAGCAAAGCTGCTCAGAGCAGTAAGGCTGTGCTGTGAGAAAGCCATCAATGTGGGGAAAGACCTAATCTTTCTGCTTTTCCCAAGCTGTGTAAATTTGGAAGGAAACAGCTGATGAAATAGGTTTTTCCTTTTTTTTTTTAATTATGGGTGTTTTCTTCTGTGTTTAACAGAAATTCCAGCCACCCAACTTCTGTAACAAAACCACCTAGATTTCTAATCAGCTTTTTCTTGGATTGTTTCCTTGAGCTCCCTGTTACTTAACTGTCTGAATAACAACATATGACTTTTTAAGCTCAGACATTTGTAAAATAGTGTCTCTCAAGTAGCCAGTTTCAGAAAAGTCACTGAGTGGGGTTTGTAGCTGGTAAAATTATTTGGAAAGGAATTGTTCAGCACTACAATCTGCAGAATAAGTCCTTTCCAGAAGAACCTGTAAATACTCTTCCAGCCATTCCATAACCTGCTTCTAATAACCTGAATCCAGGACTGGAGCTCAGGGTTAAACATTTTTTAGGGATTACTTTAATGGTGTGAAAACCTAAATGTGTTTGAAGGAAAAATCTTAATTTTGAAAGCCCATAGACTAGAGAGAAATTGAAACTGATGCTGACAAATTTGTGTTTCTCTTGCTGTGGCAGAATAATTCTGGATTTTTCCCCCAAGTGTGTTTAGCACATGTTAGAGTAGAACACTCTGTTTTGTGGTTGGGTTTTTGGTCATTTTTTTTGGAAGTGTTGTCTGGGACATTTTTTTCTGAGGATGTCGGTAGGGGTAGTTGTAGCTTTAGTTAATGTCATAATGTCATAAATCCTCTGAAAACACACTGGCATTGGATATGGGAAGAGAAATCATTCTGCTTTTTGTTCCCCCAATAAAATTTGATTAGAATTAACATTTTAATTTGCTTTGCCCTGGCTGGCTGTAGGAACTGTGCAGGTGGCTCCTCCTTCCCCATAGTTGTTCTGTTGATATCAAGAACATACTGAAGGTTTGGTCTTGCACCAAAAATTAGCTTGGAAAGGAAGAATCTAGTAGAAAGTGAGGTGTTAAGAGTTGGGTTCTGAGCTAACAAAAATGAGTCTGCTCTCTGCACTGTCTGCTGCACTTCAGGGATGTGGAGAGAGCTGCATCTCTTTGTAAGCTTATTTTTGCAGTGATTGTTGTTGCCTCATTGTACACAACACACTTTGTCAGGTGCTTTGTGGGATTATTGCTTTTTTTCAGAACGAACTAATCTTGTTTGGGTTTTGGGATTTGGGATTAGGAATTGTGGAGCTGGCAGAAGGAGAAATATTTTTTTTTCTTCCCTGATAATGAGGGGTGTTGAGCAAATGAAGGAGCAGTTCAGCTGTTCCTCCCGAGCTGAATGTCTGTGCTGGTGACACCAAATGGATGCCAAGAGGCTTGGGCAGAAATGTGCTCTCTAATGAGGTGCCACCTCATTTACTTTGGGCCTCACAGCAAAACAAACCACAACAGCTTCACTCAAATGCTGCCCAGTAAAAAGCAAATTTTTGTTTTCCTACAGCACTTCTAGAGAGCTCTCTACAAATGCTTTTACAGAACATTTAATATTTATGAGCTGAGTGTTCGCAAACACCGTGTGATAAACGGAAACCACTGTAAGGAATTTCAGCACGCTGTGCTTGTGTCTGAGGCATGTACACAAACCATGCCACTGCTTCCAGGTGTTTTGGGGTTTCTGCTCAGATATGAGCACAGACAGCTGCCTTGGCAGGGAGGTGTGTGCTGCATTTCCCTCTCCAGGCTGGCCAACTGCGGTGCCCCGTGTGCAGGATCCCCACTGGCACCTGGGCATGGAGTGGGCACAGCTGAGCTTGTGCCAGCTGCTCTGGGCAGGGCTGCTCTGGGCAGGGCTGAGATCCCAACGTGTGCTGCCTGAAAGACCCTGAACAAAGGAGTGGAAGATGGAAAGGGTCACAAAGTAATACAGGCCATTTGGAAACGGAGCGAATTCCTGGAATAAGATGTTTTGACAACCAGCAATGTTTTTCGTTTGACCCATGACTTGGCACGTGGAAATGTTCTTTACAGTGTTCTGGGATAAGAAACTCCAGGACTATGATTTCCACTTCAGCAGAGAGCATTGAGCACGTTTCCCAATTTCCTTTTGCTATCTGGAAGAAAGGTTTGCTACTCCTGCCTGTTGTGTGTTGACTTGGTCCTTTTTCTGTAGTGGTGCTCTAAGTACAAGAATAGTATTTTTCTCCAAAGGAGAATCCATATTTTGCTCTGGATGACACCTCTGTGTGTGGGATTGTACCAAAACTTGGTGGTATCAATGGTGTTTGGGAAATAGGCAGAAAAAAAACCCCAAGCTCAAGTGTTCTGTCAAAAAGCAAGAAATACTGGGTATGGCAAACTCCTTCTGCCACTGTGGAAGGCTGAAAATCAAAGGTGTTTGTAAAATATAAGTTGAGATTTCTTTTTAGGTACATTTAGACTAATGGACAAGACAGCAGTAAAAATAATAAAAAAGGTCTTGGCAGGTTGTTCTTTGTGGCTTTTTCCTAAGATTGATAAGCAGGATTTAAAAATCACTCAACTTTGCAACACTGCCTTGGGTGAGAACAGGGCTTAATCACTAGAAAAAGGTTTCAGGGCTACTTGAAAACTGTGCTTTTTCACTGAAGTAAGGAGAAGAAATTAATAGCTTTAAACAAATCTCTTTTATGGCTGAACACAGAGTAAGTGACATTCTTGCTATAAGATCAGAGGTTTAATAACATGGAGTAATTTCTGAGGTTGTGTTTACTGTTGTTTTCTCTTCTAAAACCTCCACCCCTCCAGCAATGCATGGAAGGATTCTGAAATATAACTGTAGACCTGTCAGAAAAGCTCCCAGTGGCTCCCTTGGATGACGGCGATATGCTGATGGATGAATTGTCAGGAAAAGAATTGTTTCTGTTGGCTTGTGGATTCCTTTAACAATATGGGAAAATCCTTAGTCCTGAGCCCAGTAAGAGCATTCAAATGGGCTGAGAGAAATGACTCCAGCACGGCTGTACAGGTGCACTGCCAGATGTGTGGCACAGCAGGTGGGATGGGGCAGGGGAGGTGGAGCAAGGAAGGAAGAAGACTTGAAAATTTCGAAAGCGTGAACGATCATTTTAAAACCTCTATTTTCCATAAAAGTCCATGAAAAAATTTCTGGTCAGCTGTGGTGTGTGTGCTCTCTGAAACACTGGGGATCTGATGAACCTTAGGGCAGCCAGGTCATTTCTGGTGGCAGTACAGCAATGCATGTACAAAGGTGTATTTTCTTCTCATTTCAGGTTTTCTTCCTGATTTCATAATTGACAAAGCTGAGACGGTGAAATCTGACTGAAGGGTGCAAGGTGTGAGCCTGCTCAGGCAGGTAGGCACAGCAAAATATTCTCAAGAGGTAAAACTGGCTGTCTTGGGATTTGTAGTAGATCATCTTATATCACTTCTTTTCTGGGCATGCTGTAGGTTAGACTGGTGGTAAAAATCTGCTTTCATTGATAATGTTGCTGTGCAAAAAATACGAGCAGGTTTAGAAGAAAAGAAAATAGCCTTGTGTCTTAGAATGTTTGGGCTTGGCTTCCCAGGTAATTGCAAAATATAAGAGTAAAGTAGATCAATTTATTGAAAAAAATCCTGCATGTCATGGAAGAATTAGTACCTATTTTTGGTTTTTTAATGTTATATTGACTAATCTTTGGATTTATGCCCTGATGGTTTTTGGGAGAAGAGCGCTGCTTTCCCCAGATACCATAACTGGCTAGATTATTAAATGTCACTGATCTAAGTGTTAAATTCCATATTGTGCCATGTGCCCTCCTCCAGCTTTTGTTCCTTGCTTGAGCATTGCAGTGATTTCAGTCAGAGGCCTTAAAAGTTTTCCTTAACTATTGTGAACATTTAAATTCCAAAGCTCTGGAAGCTCATGGGAGTGCACAGCAGTGGGAAACTCTCAATGGTGACCCTTTTTTATTGCTGTGGAGCAGAGCTGTGCTTCTCTTTTGAGCTCTGTCAGGAGGTAAAACATTAACTTTCCTGCCTCTGTTTCCTGACAATTGTTTGCCTTCCGGGCAAAGTCCATCATGGAGCTTTAGTGGGAGCATTTGCACCTCTATTGTTTCCATCAGTGATCTACTGGATTGCCCTGAGGATTTGGGAATGGGGAAGGCAGAATTTGCTGTATGCAGTGTGGTTTTATGATGAACAAGCTGTCAGGTGGCTCTTTCCCAGTGGATGTTTTTGGATGGGAGACTGCACTCCTTGGGAAGATCTGCTGGACCGATTAGAACTGGGCCTGCAGAAGAAACAAACCAAAAAACAAAAGTTGAAAATTCCTGGCAGTGTTTCCAGCAGTACGTGCCCTCCAGATGTGTGCAGTCATGCACATCTGGATCAGGCAGCAGCATCAGCCTGGTCCCTTCCCAGGTGCAGGAGGAGCCGGTGTTGGGGGTTCTGGAGCTGTAGGAAGGACGAGGGACTCTGGCAGGGCAGATTAAGGACAAGTCCCCATAGCACTGTGCAAATGCCTCTTCTTGCAGCCCCTGCTCAGCTCCGTGGGCAGGGGAAAAAATAAGAGTGGCAAGGGAAAAATAGGAATGGGAGGTCAGCAGCTGCTGCTGTTCTCAGAGTTTGCCTTTGCTTCACTTACAGGCGCCTCTTTATTTAAAAAATATAAAATCTTTTTATGAGAACAGATGCTTTCAGAGCAGGGTATTTTGCTGAACATATTTTATCTGATTCAGTCATTCTTAAAACTAAATGTGTATCACAGTAAGTTTACAACTGCAGCTAACTGAGGGGAGCTGATGTGACTCCAGTGTGCAGTTTGTTTAACCTTTTGAGTGCTGAGAGAGCATAGCAACTCTGTTTCTATCCCAGTAGGAGTTACTTCATGTGTTAGGAATGAACCCACTTTAAAGTGTTGGCAGAGATAAAGAATCCAAGATGTGAGCGTTTGGCACACATTGCACACACCAGGGTGATTTGCCTGGGAAGTGCTGTAGATCAAAGTGAAAGGCAAAAACTATTAAACAGATCAAAGTGGTATTTTTAAAATCTATTTTGGGGATTTTCTTGGGACTTCCTGAGAGTTGGTGCCACGTACTCTGTATCTTGCAGTAGTTCCTGTTAACATTTTTTTCTCCTCTTCCATGTTTTGGTTTCCAATGCTCAGCGTTGGATTGTTGTGGGCAACAGAGTAGGAAGTGTTGCAGGAAGTGGTTCAACAGACATATTCTGTGAATTAAAAGGATATACTTAAAAATTATCCTTTCACACATTCTTTCCCTGAAAATTTACCAAGCACAAGAACAAACTTCAGTTCTCAGTGACAGTATCTTTTGATTTTCATCTCTGGGGCAACAGGGAATAAAACAACATCTACTGTTTCCTAATAAAGCAGGAACATCAATTTTATTATTTCTTCTGCATGCTTTCTGATGTGGAATATATTCAAATACTTCAGTTGAATTGATCTAACATCTCGAGTATAGTTAAAGGGAAGAACAGGAGCATGTAACGTGATTTTTTAACATAAAAGCCAACTTCCCATTTCTAGCAAGTGCCATTTCTGGTGATGAAACACCACCCACTCTCCCAGCAGCTGCTGCTGTGCTGGGCATTGTGTTTTTCCTGGAAGTGCCCTGGCAGAAGCTGAAGCCTTTGGTAACCATATATGTAATTTTGGAGAGCCACTGGAAGTGAAGGCATTGCAAGTCAGTCCTCTGGAATTTCCTTAAAATGGATATAACAGCCGCACTTGATCAGTTGTGTTTATGTACCTGAATGTCTCTATTTTTAATCAGTGGGTAAAAAAAATACAAACTTTGTACTAACATAGTTCCTTTTTATTTCTGGCTCTTTTTGATTAGTCATTTTATGTGGGAAGTTTGTTGATAACTTTTCAAATATACAATTAATGCAAATTTTGCTCAATGGTAAAGGAGAACAGATCAGGGAGGGTGTAACTGAAAGATTTGTGTGGTCAGACTATTCCCTGAATCATCTTCTAAGGGACTTTCTAACCTTTATGTGGCTACATGCCTGAAAATAGCCCAGGTAATTCATAATTATGGCTATTTTGAGTCATTTAGTGCCACAGTGTAATCTCTGCTGTCTCTGAATATTTGGAAGGACATCTGATTTATTTTGGCTGCAATGGAACTCCTGGCTGGGTGATCCACTCTGGTGACTGATCACAGCAACTGCAGGAGCTGCACAAGCAGAGAGGACAGGACTGAACCTGAGCAGAGCTCTGCAAACAGGGTCACGTTCCTGTGTCTTGGAGTATCAGCTCTTTTTTGGTTACCTCTGAAAGTTTAGATAAAAGTTTAAGGGGTGGGTTTTTTGATGGTAAGCCTTTTTATTTCTTCCCTGTCCTTTAAAGCAGTGGCAGCTGGCTGCACAGACAGGGATGTGGCTGCAATTACATGGGATTTTCACTCCCATGAGTTAGTTTGCCTCTAGAGGTGTCCTTGCCCCTTCCCATTTTTGCATTGGTGCTTTCAGCTGTCACACTCTCATTTGTGATTACTCTGGGTGTAGAGCCTTTTATTCTTTCTGCAGTTTTTTCCTCTTTAGACTGAAATAAAGCTTCTATTCTGAGCCCAGCACCATTCATCTGTTCCTAGCAGGCACTTCAAACATTCCTATTTCCAGCCTTATCAAGCTCCACGTCCCTGGGGTCTGTCAGCCTGCCAGGTGCTGCCCGTCCTCTCCTACCAACCACACGCTTCATTTCTCAAATATTTCTGTTTCCCTGTTTCCCTCAGGTGCACTGACAGGTGCTTGCAGAGATGTCTAAAACAAACAAATCCAAGTCTGGATCGCGTTCCTCGCGCTCGAGGTCCGGCTCGAGGTCCCGCTCCCGTTCCTTCTCCAAATCCCGCTCCCGTTCCCGCTCTATCTCCCGGTCGAGGAAACGCAGACTGAGGTGAGTGTGTGCAGCCAAAGGGTGGAACGGGGCCTTTCCTCCCTTGCAGGTGGTTTGTCACTTAGCTCCTTTCCAGGGAAAGGCTTTGATTAGATCCCAGGACAGATAATGTCCCGTGTCTCGGTCTGTTTCCTGCCAACCTCTGCTGTTTGGGTGTTTTCAATCGCTAAGGAGAATAAATTGTGAATAAATAAATAAATTAGGAGAGTATGATGTTTGTCAGCACAGTCTTGTGCTGCACGTCTTTCTTTGAGACTTTAAGGAGTCTTTAATATAATGGATTCCAGGTTTGAGGGGTCTTTGCAAATGTGCTTTTCCCCTCTTGAGAAGTGAATTTAAGCAAGTTTTGATATCAATTTTAGACACTGCTGTGAAAGGTAGGGACGATTCTTGATATTCCCTTGGCCCTCCCCTTGGCATGCAGGAGCCAGGTAACAGGGAAGGTCCTCCTGGAGGGATAAAGTGGATAAAAGATAATTTTGCTGCAGTTAATTTTAAGAAATGATTAATGTGTGTAATAGTTGTTCCTGTCTCCCTGAATTGCTCCTGAGCAGACCAGTGACAGGCTTGTCTTCCCTGGATGTCATTTTTTTCCTTTTCTCTTGGCTAAGCATTCTGCATCTGGCAAAGCCACTGCAGTTGGATGGGGTTTAATGGTGTTCTCGTGCCTTTTCCCTCATATGAGTAACACGTATTCTGAAAACCACTGGGCTGTGAGCACATACAAGTGTTACCAGTTAGAGATCTTAAAAATACAGAAGCTTTAATGAATGTACAGTTGGAGAAAGAAGGACATGACAAAACTAAATTAGAGGCGGAGACTTGAGTCCAACTGAGCCCTGTGCAGGAGGAATGCTGGAAGATCCGTGCTCATTTGGGAATCTCTCCTAGCTCTGGAGGAACTTGGGCAGTTGAGAAAAAGGCACCCTCTGCAAACACGATTGCTTCCTCTGTGCTGCTGCTGAAGCTGCTTTTGCTTTATAAATAACGCCTTTTTTATTAAAAAAAAAGGAGTCTAAATGGAGGGGGTCAGTCCAGCCCAGCCCCCCTGCTTGGCCTTGGGATGTGCTCTAAGGTAGGTCTGGTGGGATCTCAGCATAAAAGGCTGTTGCTGTGTACTTCAGGATGCACCACAAATTGTTTTCTTCTTCTTTTGGTAGATTTGCTGTTTCTTCTAAGTTACAGTGCTGTGTTGGAGTCTGCCTAATATCTTCTGCTTTCTTTATGACTTTATTTCTCACTTCTTGTAAATGCTGAGGATTTAGTCCTGGAGCGGTGCAGTGCCAACAGTTCTGGGGGCTGGCACAGTTGGGGGAATTATCACTTTTGGTGTTTCTTTTCCTGCATAACTTTTACTGTATTTTTCTAAAAAGATTTCTGGTAAATAGTCTCTGTAATTTTTGGAGTGAAATCTTCCTGCTGCAGCTTCTCTAAAGCACTAGAACAGATTTTGGAAGCGTCGTACGACAGGTCCGTGCTGATAATTGATCACAGATGCAGCAGTTGTCTGAAAATTGAGCGTCTGTGTTCCTCATGCCTTGGACTAGAGCTTGTTATAACTGGTCCTTGCCTCCTGCCTCTCTGCTTTTCCTTCTGGTCGCTGTTGTTTGAATGAAGAAGTGTCTCAGATAAGTTTTTTGGTTGTTTGAAGGATTGAAAAATCTGTTAAAATGGTCATTAAGCTGTTTGTTAGCAATGGTTGGAGCATGAATAAGAGTTTCCTGCTAAACTGTGACCTGTTTGGTAGGAGGAAGAAATTAAAACAGAACTAAAGTTCACCTCTGACTGCAGGTGTGTGCTAACCGTGTAGGAATTCCAGCAGCAGGTTGTTCTCCCTTGGTGCTGGGGGTTTGGAATGTGAGAGGTGAGGAGCAGCACTGAGATCCATGTGAGGAAGTTCATGTCCATTGGAGTACAACCAACGTGTGTGTCAGAGCCAGAGCCTGGAATGCAAGAAAGGGCTGTGGAAACTCTTCCAATGAATGTTATTTACTAAAATTCCATTCGGAAAAATCTTCTATTTCAACTTCCTAGTTTGGCCAGTCCTTCCTGTAGCTCTGGCATCTGAGCTGCAGTGGGACCTTTAAACAGTTACGCAACTGCAGCAGTTTAATGGGGGAGGCTGTTGGGACAGTTAGCCTCTGGAATCTGCATTTTTCCGGGGTTTCTAAAGCGTTCTTGGATTCGGATTTTGTGGATGCAGGCTGGGGTGTCCACAGCGGCACCTGGCGGTGCCTGGTGGAGGTGTCCCAGCGCTGTCCCTGCCCGGGGACTCCGTGGGATGGAGCCATGGGGATGGAGCCATGGGGATGGAGCCGTGGGATGGTGCCATGGGGATGGTGCCATGGGGATGGAGCCGTGGGATGGTGCCATGGGGATGGTGCCATGGGGATGGAGCCATGGGATGGAGCCATGGGATGGAGCCGTGGGATGGTGCCATGGGGATGGAGCCATGGAATGGTGCCATGGGGATGGAGCCATGGGCATGGTGCCATGGGATGGAGCCATGGGATGGAGCCGTGGGATGGAGCCATGGGATGGAGCCATGGGATGGTGCCATGGGATGGTCATCATGCACCTTTGGGAGTTAAACCCATAGGGCAGCGGGCCCTTTGCCCCACTGCTGCCCTGCTGCTCTTGAGGTGTAGCCATTTATTGAACTTGCTTGACAAAGAAGAGAGGTTTCATCTGGATTATCAGAATTTTAAACTGCATCTGAAGTTGGGACAAGAGAGGGAGATTTGGGGTCTGTTCCAATAACAGTAGCCTGATTTGCATTAAAAATACTTCTTAGGGGTGAGGTGTAACTGTGACCTTGAGCTGTTAAGGGCTGGGTGCTTGAGATCTGTCACTTTTTCTGAACCTGGATAGCAGCCATTTTCATCCCAGCAAAACAGAGAGCAATGTGTGCTTATCATGGTCTCTGCAATGATCCTGAAATCAAATATTTGACAGTATCACAGGTAGAAGTGATTTCCACTGCAATTTATTCACAGCAGAGTGTAATACCTCAATCAGGTAAGGGTAAACCAAAGAAATTTCTTTTAAAAGCTTAGAAATGAATTTTTCAAAGTCTTTTTTAAATAAGTCTTCCAATAAAAAGTTGTGGCAGAAGAATAAACTCAAAAAATAAATTAGAAAAAGAAGCTATAACATAAAATATCTGTGTAATTTTTTTTTTTAATCAGTTCTAGGTCTCGTTCAAGATCCTATTCTCCATCTCACAACAGAGAAAGGAACCACCCAAGAGTCTATCAGAACCGTGATTTCAGAGGCCATAACAGAGGATACCGCAGACCGTATTATTTCCGTGGGCGAAACCGAGGGTTTTACCCCTGGGGCCAGTACAACCGAGGAGGATACGGCAATTACAGATCCAACTGGCAAAACTACCGCCAGGCCTACAGCCCGCGCAGGGGGAGGTCGCGCTCCCGCTCGCCCAAGAGAAGGTCTCCTTCCCCACGGTCCAGAAGTCATTCCAGGAATTCTGATAAATCATCTTCTGACCGCTCGAGGAGGTCTTCCTCCTCCCGCTCGTCCTCGAATCATAGCCGGGTTGAGTCTTCCAAGCGTAAATCTGGCAAGGAGAAGAAATCGTCCTCCAAGGATGCGCGGGCATCCTCGCAGGCTGCGGGAGATAACCAAGGAGATGAGTCCAAGGAGCAGCAGTTCTCAGGAGCGGGGGCTCAAGATGCCAAGGCGTCCGAGGGATCGAAAGCGTGGCAAGATGTGAGCAGCTATGGCACGGGCTCCACGTCCAGAGGGTCGGTGTCGGAGCTGAGCCCCCGGGAGCGCAGCCCTGCCCTCAAGAGCCCGCTGCAGTCGGTGGTGGTGCGGCGGCGCTCGCCCCGGCCCAGCCCCGTGCAGAAGCCGAGCCCGCCGCGCTCCAGCCCGTCCCCGATGGGCTCTGCCGCCCAGAGCGGCTCCACCTCCTTCCAGGGGGGCTCCCACCAGAGCCCCTTCGAGCACGGCTCGGCAGGAATGAGCCCCACCAGAAAGAGCCCGGTGTGCAAAAGCCCCACACCCGTCAGCTCCCTGTATGGTGCTGCTCCGAAGGAGGAGGGCACAGCTCCCGGGGGAGGAGCCTTCTCCAAAAGGCAAGTGATGCTTTTTGTGGTGCTGGGTTGTTTTTTGGGTGACTTCTGAGGAGCCAGCTGCACATGTGGATGCTCCCTGTGAGCAGGCAAGGGGCTGGCTCCAGCTGGGGTGCTGTGCCAGCACACTGCCAGCTCTGGGCCTAGTCCATTCCAAATTATGGAAAAAACACAGCCCAGAGTTGTAGGAAGTTGGAATTGGTTTTCCAGCTTGGATAGTTCTAAAAATTGTATGTATTCTTTGCAAAAATATTCATAGCCCATGAATACTTGAAGTGAAGATTGCCCAAGGAGATTTCTTGGCAGCTGGAAGCTCACATTTCCCAGTTACATACATGTTGGTTATAGACATTTTTAGTGTTGCCTTCTGGAATTGTTAGGTACCGTAAATTAGAAGAAATTAATTAAATCCTACTGCATATCCTGCTGCAAGCAGCCTGAGGCAGGTGCAGCTGCAGTGCTTGTGCCAGTATGGGTGGGTAGGATGAGAAACTAAAGCACCAAATACATCTCTAAAATGAAGACAGCCTTCCATGCAGAAGGCATCTGCTTCCATCATTCTCTTGATTAGTCCACTGCAGATTGTGCCCAAAGGTGACACTTTGTTTTGAAGGATACAGCACCGTTCACAAGTGCTTTCAAGTCTTTATTGTTTTTAAAGATGGTTTGATCTGATTCTGTAAGGATGTCTGAAATTTAAAAGGGGAAAAAACTCTTTTGACTCTTTGGGCTTTCCAAAGCACTGAGCTGGTATCTGTGGGCTTTCCTGCTGTCCCACAGAGCCAGGGTTTTGATTTGTGAATGCTTTAAAACTGTTCAGATGCTATAAACCAGCTGAATTGTTCTCACTAGAAGTGTTTTATCTCTCCCAGCAGCATATTCTCCTCTGTTAACCTGTTTGCTTTTATTTGTGTTTGCAGTCTGTCATGAAATATTTAGCTTACCTATGAAACTTGCATCCCAAATTTGAAGTAGCTTTTGAGGCTTTTATTTCCAGTGTGTTGTTTAAAGCAGAACAGCCCAATTTGAAAGGTTTGATGTGTTGTTCTCCTGAACCAGGTTTGTAAGTAAATAAACGGAGTGGGTAAGATGTTCCTCTTTTCCTTCCAATGCATCTGTGGGTCAGCTGGGTTTGATTTGTCCTTGAGCCTCATTCCATCAGTTCTGCATATCCATCTCCTTGTACATTTGCTGAATTTAGTGAGAACAAAAGTCTGAATTCAGGCTGAGTAATCTGCTTGACATTTTAATTATTTTAGGGCCTAGAGGCAGCTTTCAGTACATGTATAGCTTGGTGTTTTTTGAAGTTTGAACTGAAGAATTGACCTCAATGAGCTCTAATAAGAAACCTCTTGCAATGTCTGTTTATGATCAGGTATCTGGAAGAGCAGAAGACTGAGAATGGGAAAGACAAAGACCAGAAAGTAACAAATGCTGAGAAAGAAAAAAGTAAAGAGAAAGGGAATTTCTCTGAGTTGGGATCAACAGATGGAAAGGCAAAATCTGACTCGTATGGATCGAAAGCTGACTCGGAGAAGGGATACCGTGGCAGCCAGTCGCCCAAACGCTACAAGTTCAGGGATGACTTTGACAAGCTCAAGGTCCCAGAGTTCCACAAGGAAGGTCATTATGGGAAAGATGAAACAGATGAGCAGGACAAGAAAGACAAGGCAAAGGGCCGGAAAGATTCGGAATTTGATGATGAGCCCAAATTTATGTCTAAAGTCGTAGCGACTTCAAGTAAAAGTCAAGAAGAGGATAGGTCAGGAAAGTGGGAAGGTGTGGTGTTCCTGCCACCTGGAAAAGAGAAGCAAAGGAAACCTGATGAAATGGAGGAGGAAAGCTATTCTGAAAGATCCAAAAAAGAAGAGAGATCAGGATCCAAGAGAGCTGAACCTGGTCACAGAGGTTTTGTACCTGAAAAGAATTTTAGAGTGACCACTTACAAGTCAAGCCAGGAAAAAAGCTCTTCCCCTCCACCAAGGAAGGCTTCTGAGGTGAAGGAGAAGCCAGGCACCAAAGTAGAGGGGCTAACTCCTGGCAAATCCTCCTTTTCCATTACTCGTGAGGCCCAGGTCAATATTCGAATGGATTCCTTTGATGAGGACCTTGCACGGTAAGGACCTACCAGCTTTTGAGCAGTCTCACAAGTGATGTTTTTTCCTGTTTCTCTTCCTGAGATCCCCATGTGCTTGCCAAGTGTGAGGAAGGCTAAGCAATATTGCATCACAATTTGTGGTTTTTGGGAGCTACAGATTAACTTTTTCCTAACCTTTGCTATGACTTGATGTAAGATTACTTTAGAATGCTCTGGGAGGAGCCCCAGATGGAGTCAGGTACTCAGTGGTTTCTGACTGAGTGAAACTGAGGTGTGCAGGGGAGCTACTGTGCTGCTTAAATCCATTTGATTCTCTGCCATGTGTTTTACTACTCTTATTCTCCATGCAGCATTAGAATAGTGACCTGAGTTATCACAGTAACGTGGAGCAGTGTGTGTAGGGATGTTTAAAGGAGCTCCTTGCTCGTGCTTTTGAGTATTCAGTATCCCTACTAACAACATAAACCAGCAGGAAATGGTTTATACTCCTGCAGGATTAAACACCTTAAATTGCTCCCCTTCACCTCATTCTTCTGTCTCATGGGCTCTTCTTTTTCCAGTCCCAGTGGAATATTGGCTCAGGAGCGCAAGCTGTGCCGGGATCTTGTGCACAGCAACAAGAAGGAGCAGGAATTCCGCTCCATTTTCCACCACATCCAGTCGGCTCAGTCGCAGCGAAGCCCTTCTGAGCTGTTTGCTCAGCACATAGTGACTATAGTCCATCATGTAAGAGGTGGGTCAGGAGTCCCTGTGTCCTCAGGAAAGGTTCACTCCTCCCTCGCCCAAATAAGCGGGGTTTGTGAGCTCAAAATGCCTGGAGTTGTTGTCCAGCAGATATTCCACTGATGAGAGCAGCAGCTCTCTTTTGATCATATTTATTTACATGAATACTCTTCTGCACAGGCAGAAAGTGTTCTTGTTTTTACCTGAGAAATATTCAGAGTTTGGGACTTAAAATTTGGAGTTCTGATGAATTTGTGACTTGCTGGAAGAAACGGTGTTCATTTCACTGAAACACCAAAAATTGAAGCTGCAGTTTGTCAGCAGCAATAGAACTCATCCCCACGGTGCTTCACTGAGCTGCACCTGGGTTTTAACAAGCTGTGGGATGGGTGGGCTTTGTCTTTTTACAAAACTGGCACTAATGCTTTGGTATTGTTTGTTTAAACCCCTGACAGAGCATCACTTTGGGTCTTCAGCAATGACACTGAATGAACGCTTTACCAAATATCTAAAGAAAGGAATGGAACAGGATGCAGCTAAAAACAAAAAGAGCCCTGAAATCCACAGGTTGGTGCCATTAGAACACTGTCTTAACATTGCAGAAGTATTCCAGATTTCTTAAACTCTGGAATAATTCCAGAATAATCAAGTATATAACTAGCTTCAGCCAAAAAAAAAACAAAGAAAAAGGAAAAATTTGGGGAGTTTTAAATACCTTTGGAAATACTGGTCTGCTTTAAAGGACATTTGATCTGAAATCTTCAGGTTCTTCTGAAGAGCAAGGTTATAGCTGTGTATTTTTTTTTTTTTTCTTTAGGAGGATAGATATATCTCCCAGTACTTTTAGAAAACATGGATTCTCTCAAGAGGAATCGAAAAGCTCCAGAGATTCTGGCTTCAAGGTGAACTGTTACTCTGATTAGTTTAATTCAACAAAATGAGTGCATTGGGCATGAACTTAACAGTGATGTTTTTGTTTAAATTACTCTCTACTTAAGTTTGTGTTTTTCTTTTAAGGATGGGCATAATTCTAAAAATGAACTACAAAGGGTTAATTTTTATTAAAAATGTATCAACAACCTTTGTGAAGTGGTTAGACTATGGTAAATGACCCCAAAGTCAATTGAGGTGAGCTTGAGAAAAAAGAGAGGATTTTTGGAACAAGTGCCCATGATGAGAGAAGAGACTTTTTGTGATATTTTTCTGCTTGTAAGTATGATTAACTCCATTGTTACGTGCAATTTTGCCAACCATGTTTTCAAAGACATGCATGTCAAAAAGAGGAAAGTAAAACTAAATGCTGAGCTAAAGCAGATACACTATTAAGCAGATGATAAATTTTGTTCTAACAACTGACTGTGCCATTTCTGTTGATTGCTGTTACTTTAACATTCAGCACTTGTCTTAGATCCAGAGCATTTGGGATTGAGTGTTTTAGCTTTGCTGAGTAGATGAATGTTAAGCCATTGCACTCACTGTAAACAATCATAAAAAAAGGCTTAACGTAAAAATGTTTGAGATTTTAACCTTTGTTTATTCACCTTCATACATATTTACATTGAAGAGATTTTAACCAGTCCTGCTGAAACCTTACTTGTTTCATATTTGTTTTCGATTTTTTCCAAACACACTTGTGGCTTGACATGGACGATGGTGAGATGGATTTGATGGGCCTGAACTCTGAGCATCAGCTTGGCAGAGTGTGTTATAAACGTGATTTCCAAACAGCTCGCCAGCCCTCCGTGAAACAGACGTGCCCTCCCAAACCCAAATAGGTGTTTGCTGTGCCACATAAGGGAGCTGCTGCCGATTTTGTCACTTATCTGTCATCCACCGTGTTGGGAGCAGTTTTATTCTCAGAGTAGAAATTAAAGCTCTTTGCCTGGGGAAAGTAGAAGAGCAAAATACCAAAACAAAATGCCTGCTCTCACTCCTGCGTTATTTGACATATTTATTTAAACAAAAAAGTGGTTAGAAACTCATGTAAGTAAAAAATTTAACAGCTAGAGAATTACTAATCCTTTTGTATTTAATTGAAGACGATTAATTTGATGTATGTTGCATATCAAGTTGTACAGTTCCCAGGATGAGTGTTGTGTAAATGCAGTAGCAATGGCTGAGGCTGGGTGTTGGTACCAACATGGTGTAAGCCCTACTGCTGCCTAATTGCCTGCTTGTCAAACCACAGCCCCTGTCACTTTGGGCAGGCAGCAGAATCTCACCCAGGTGCCACAGGGCTCAAAGGAAAACAACTGCTCCTTTCCCAGACAAACTCCCAATCCCTTCTTGACGTACCAATTTAAATACAGCTCAGAGCAAGCATCACCAGGTGTCTTTTATGTTTGTTTTTAATTAGCAATGTAAATTTAGTTTTAATTTCTCATGCAGCTGGTGGGTTTTTGCTCTGGGAGACACCAGCTTGCTTTAGCAGACTTGGCAGGACTGTGGGACACACACAATGTGTCTGTGGGGCTTTGTGGCACCTGTCACACGGTGCCCTCCAGCCCAGGGGAAGGAGCTGTAGGTGGCATCTGCACCAAGTAAATCCTCCTGACAGATGTAGTAACACCTCCTTATCCATGGGATGTTGGCCTTCCCCCAGACCCCTTGGATGCTGCCTTTCACTGGCCTCCTCCTGCCCCTTGGATCACTAATTTTGGGTAGCTCCAAGCAGCAAAGAGCTTTTCTTCTCCCAGAGTGTCACTTCTAGACCTGGGGATTAAAATCCCTCTGGCCCCTGCCCAGGTGAGACTGGGCAGCACCTCAGGTGCACCCTTGGGCCATCAGAGAGCTCTGCCACACTGTGCTTGTGACCCAGAATCAGCTGGATGGGATTCCCCAGTTGTTCACATCCTTGCTGGCTGTGGTGTACAATAAATGTCAGCTTCCATGTCTCCCTCCCTCTACCAGACTGTTTATTTTAATGCTGTTTAAAGAGGAGATTAGAAGTTTTAAGTATAGGAAAATTGAATTCTGACGAAGGCAGACTCACTTTAATAGTGCATTATTTGACATCTTAAAGGGGAATATTCATTAGTGCTCAGTTAAACTCCAGTTCTCCAGAAGTCTGTGCAGTCAGTAGCAAAATAAATGGTGCTGAGCTGGGGCCCTGCAGACCTCGTGTTCAACTCTGCCCTCCCTCTCCCCTGCGTTTGTAGGCTGAAGGGAAATATAAGGACGACCCTGTTGATCTGCGCCTTGATATTGAACGCCGTAAAAAACATAAGGAAAGAGATCTTAAACGCGATAAATCCAGGGAGTCGGTGGACTCGAGAGATTCAAGTCACTCGAGGGAAAGATCAACTGAGAAAACGGAGAAAAGTCACAAAGGCTCAAAGAAAAAGTATGTAGGAAAGCTGGTAGCCATTTCCTTGTGCCTCTCGTGTCCCTGCTGCTCAGGTCGGAGATGACAGCGTGTACAGCAGTTGTGCACACAGTTGTGCACCTGTGACACAACTCCTCCAGTGGCCTGAGCTACCCCTCTGCGTGTGGTCTCGCTATCATTGTATCTCTCAGAAACATTAAATAATTGTAAAAGGTAGATGGGAAAGCTCCATGTGGCAGGATGGGTGAGTCACTTTTCCTTCTTGTTCCTGTTGTGTCAGAGAGAAACAGCCATGTTAAAATGACTTGGCTTTGATGTTCGTTTAATCCCTTTCTGTTAGCTTAATTTTCCATTTAACTAAAACTCCGTGGATGCATGCTAAGCTGAGAGCAGATGGTTTAAACACCTTAGGAAGGAGCAGCAAGTTCCTTCTGGAGACATCTTGGGCCCTGTGTTAGAGCCTGAGCTCTTCCTATGGCTTTTCCTCTTGTGGTAGGAAAAGGAGAGCATGGCATTGATAAGAGGATGATAATGAAGTGCTTTTTTATCAGAGGGGTCACAGCTGAGTTCCTAATGCTGTTGTGTCCCACTCCCCTCCCTTCACTGAAACAGGAAACACCGACGGGTGCGTGAGAGATCCAGGTCCAGCTCCTCGTCGTCGTGGTCCTCTCATTCAGTGAAAGCAGAGGAATACCCCGAGGAGACTGAGGAGAGGGAGGAGAGCTCCACAGGCTTTGACAAGTCCCGGCTTGGGACTAAGGAGTTCACTGGTCCAAATGAGAGAGGAAGAGCGAGAGGAACCTTTGTAAGTGTCCTTCCTCCACCCCTGCCCCAAATGTTCCCCACCTGTGCCCTGAGGGTTGATTCTCAGAGTGGGCAGGAAGTGGCCACTCAGTTAAAGTTGCTCAGTTAAAGCTGCCCTGGAGGAGAAGCCCCCAGGGTGATGAGCCCTAGTGGAATCACTCCAGGTCTGGGGCATGATCCAGGCTGCTGGGGGTGTGCTGTGGGCACCAAACTCCAGATGGGAGGAGCACAACAAAGCCTGGAAGCTTCTGTGTATTGATGATGCTGAGCATCCTCATGGGCACGTGCTGTGCTTCCATTGGGGTTTGACCACACTCACGTTTGCAGTCCGTGTACAGAGGGGTCTCACGTGCTTGGGGTTACCCTGGAAATGCCCTGACATGATCTTCATCAGCTTTACAGAAAGTGTGAAAACCCAAAACCATGAGTGCCACGCTAAAGCTGTCCTCTTGCTTTAGTGACAGGTTTTAAAGGTATTTCGGATGGTCAGAGAAGGGATGTTGGCAATCTTGGGAGCCCTGGAGGCTGCCTGGGCTGGGAGGATGCTGCCTCTGCAGCTGTTCTATTTTCCCCCCGTGTGTTGCTGTTGCAGCAGTTCAGAGCTCGAGGCAGAGGATGGGGCAGAGGCAACTTTTCAGGCAACAACAACAGCAACAGCGGCGGCAACAACGACTTCCAGAAGCGCAGCAGAGAGGAGGAGTGGGACCCCGAGTACACGCCCAAGAGCAAGAAATACTACCTGGTACGTACCTGGTGCTGAGACACCCGTGTGCTCCAGGTGTGTCGGGGCTCAGGTGCTCCAGAGGTGAAAGCACCCGCGGTCACTGACACACCAGGTGAGGCTTCGGGTGACGCTTCACGGGCAGCTCGTGCCTGAAGAGAGCTTGTTCCTGCTCCCTGTAGAGTGGTTCCCATTAAGTGGATCCCCAAGGGCGGTGGCAGAGGCGCGGTGCAGGGCGGTGCCAGCCTGTCTCACCTGCTGTCCTTGGCTTCCCGTGCAGCACGACGACCGCGAGGGCGAGGGCACGGACAAGTGGGTGAACAGGGGCCGCGGCCGTGGCGCCTTCCCCCGGGGAAGAGGCCGCTTCATGTTCCGCAAGTCCAGCACCAGCCCCAAGTGGGCTCATGACAAGTTCAGTGGGGAAGAGGGAGAAATCGAAGACGACGAGAGCGGAACGGAAAACCGGGAGGAAAAGGACGCCCTGCAGACGACGGCCGAGTAGCCGCGGGCTCCGCGCGGCTCTGGGAGCCCTGGCAGGAGGGGAGGGGTCAGGCTGGTGCTGGGGTGTCAGGGTGATCCCCACGTGCTGAGCAGAGCCCTGGAGAGCAGCTCGGAAACGATCCCGACGTTGTTTAACTGCATTTCCAGAGTTCAGCCTCCCCAAGCACGGACTGGGACTGATCCATCATTTACGCTCGGATCCACTCCTGGAGTTTCTCTTCCCAAAGACTTCCCTTCTGGACTGGATACGGTCAAGCGCTGGGTGAGACCCCAGATTTTTCCCTTTCCTGTGACCTTATGGATGGTCGGTTATTTTTTGGTAACAGGCTTTGAGGACGATGTGGTTTTAGTTTGTGCCCACTTGACCCCACCTGTCCTGACATTTTGTTTCTCTTTTATAATTTGACCCAGTGACAGTCGGGGTTCACTCGCCCGCTCAAATTTTCCTCCCCTATTGTGTATTCAATTTTCTAAATTCTGCTTCTTTTAGGCCTTTACATACGTAGTAGCATCAATTCAGAGATAATTTTGGAAACTATTTTTGGTTCTTATAAATAAAAAAACAATGAAGCATGTGAGTAAACATCTAAATGTTCACTTGTTGGGACCAAACTGCTATGACCTTTTTTTTTTTTTTTAACTTTTTTTTATGTAACAGTTGAGTTTAGGGCCTTTTAAAAATGATTGTTTTCCTTTTATGTTGGAAGTTAACAAAATTAGCATGGTTTAAAAGAGAAAAAAAATACACCCTACTTCTGGCCACTGTTTGTGTTCAGTTATTAGGCCTGGTGTGTGCTGGACCCCAAACTGCTTGTAGCATTTGTGTCTCCTTCCTGCAGCTGGTTGTGACCCGAGTGCCCTTTCCAAGGTGACACAGTTTTCTAAGGAACTTCCGAATTCTTCTTGGGGAAAAATATAAATGGAGATGAGAATTTTTCAATATTTTTTATTAATCTTTTTATAAAACCAAAAGGCAGATTCCTCCTGAGCTGCTTGAGGATGGCCCTTAGGATGCATTTCTTTTTATCTTCTACTTTAAAGAGATTCTGGAGCAGTTTGTGGAGGGTTCCCTGCCAGGTCGTGAGCCTGGGCGGGGAGGCACAGCCGTGGCCGTGCTCCCCCTGTCCCTCTCCCCAGGATTGCTGTGCTGTTCCCCACACACCAGCTAGAGTTTGGTTTGTTTTGACTTGAACAGTTCCTGTTTAGCGAAGCCCCGAAGTTTGTTTATGCAAATAAAATACAATAAAATAAGTCGTAGGTGTAACTCTGCTTGGTTTGTGTCCTGAGTTGCCAGAGGGAGCCTGAAAGGACCAAGTGCCTGGAGCAACAGAGGAGCAGCTCCCTGATGGGTTTTATGCATTAATAGATCATTCAGCCCCTGTTTTGGCAGTAATGGCCTGGGGACAGTGGTGACACGGCCACAGGCCCTTCCCCAGCCCACTGCCAGCAGGGATTGTGTCACTGCACAGGACCAGCTCCATCCTTCCACACCCGAGCTCCTCCCAGCAGATCACGGGGACTCATCCCAGTGCTGGGCAGCTGCAGCTCCTTTTCCATGGCTGCCATCCCAGGGAGGCTGCTGGGGGCTGCTGGGTGTGCAGCCTTTGCAGGAGTTCAGCTTTCCTGGCTGCTGGGTGTGCAGCCCTTGCAGGAGTTCAGCTTTCCTGGCTGCTGGGTGTGCAGCCTTTGCAGGAGTTCAGCTTTCCTGGCTGCTGGGTGTGCAGCCTTTGCAGGAGTTCAGCTTTCCTGGCTGCTGGGTGTGCAGCCTTCGCAGGAGTTCAGCTTTCCTGGCTGCTGGGTGTGCAGCCTTCGCAGGAGTTCAGCTTTCCTGGCTGCTGGGTGTGCAGCCCTTGCAGGAGTTCAGCTTTCCTGGCTGCTGGGGTAGTGGTGTTGGCCAAGAGTTGTTGGGACAGTGCTGGGTTAGCGGCTGCTGCTTCCCTTCACAGCCTGAGGAAAGGGGTGCCCAGTGTTCCCAGCTCCTTGACCTGAGCCCCAGGGGAGTGCAGCCTCCTGGTCTGCAGTGGAACCTCTGTTCTGCCAGCCTGCTCTGCCCCACGGCTGCTTCCCAGCCCCCTCCGTGCTCCCAGGTATCGCTGGGTCAGATGCACTGGGCAGGAGGAGTATCCACGCTGTGTCCCGGACCAGGCCAGCCCTAGTGGTGTACCTGGCCATGGGGCTGTCCATGAGGATCCCTGGTGTCACACCGACCCTTCAGGCCCTGCAGAGGGACAGCTGCAGCCTGGCCACATCCATCCCCTCATGGTCTGTGGGTTTTGGCCCCTGTGTGGTTTGGGTTTCACTTCCGAGGGTGACAGAGCCGCTGTGAGAGCCGGGTGGGTGTGAGCTGTCACCGGGGCCGGCTGCGGTCCTGCCCCGGCGCCTCCCGGCGCTGCGCTGTCCCCGGCTGCCCCCGCAGCTCTGTCCCGCAGGGACCCCCAGTGCCAGCACCCCCTGACCCTGCGGTGGCACAGACGGCCCAGCCCTGCCCAGGGCCGGGGGAGGTGAATGGGGGCTGCAAGCCGGGGGTGGCCAGGGGAGACACGGCTCTGTGCCAGCGCCCGGTGCCACCCTCACCCAAACCATGTCCCACAGCCAAAGCCGGGACTCCCGCGGGCCTGGCCCTGGTGTCCATGCGGTGCTGAGAGCCTCGGTGTCCCGCCGGGATGGCCGAGCAGCCCCGGGGGCGGCCCCGAGGCGGGTTCGGGGAGCAGGAGTGCCCCGCTGGGGCACAGGGATGCGGTGTGGACCAGCACCGAGGTGCGCTCGGCTTCAACTTCCTTCCCGGCGCCGAGCCCATTTCCTCCGGCATCACGTGCGGGGTGTGGGGCTGGGACAGCCCGGCACGGCTCGGCTCGGCTCGGCCTCGGGGCAGCCCCACAGCAGCAGGTAGGGCAGGTAGGAGGGAGCAGCCGCGGCTCCGTGGGTCCCGCGCACGGGGGTCATCCTGACAGCACCACCTGTGAGATCGCAGTGCTCCCGGGCTGTGCCGTGCCCTGGGGCCCAGGAGAGCCACCAGTGAGGGGCTGGCAGGATGCTGGGCGCTTCTGGGCACCATCACCCCTGTGCCCCCGCAGCGAAGGAGCGCTGGGGCCTTGGACAGGGGTGTCTTCATCCCCGCAGCCCTTGGGGTTTCAGCCGTATCTATGGGTGGGTAATACCAGCACCAGTTTTGGTGTCTGCCAGGCCTCTGTGACAAAGGCTGTGCCGGTGGCAGCAGCAGGGACCAGGCAGCATCAGGGCTGCTGGCCCACCACAGGGACATGGTGACCCACCACAGGGACAGTGTGGCCAGCCCTGGTGACAGGGGGTCTGCCATGGTGACAGGGGGTCTGCCATGGGGACAGCAACACCTGCCATGACAACAGGATCATCCATGGGCACATGGCCTGATGTCCACGCCAGCGGGCTTGTCCTGGTGTGACCCCAGGGTTCAGGGGTGCTGCTGTGCCGTGGATGGCGGCGGGATGACATCCTGCCCCTGCTGCAGGGGAGCTTTGCAGCTGCCTGCTCCACCACACACAGAGGAAGCTCTGACCACAGCGGGGCTGGTGTGGGGCTGGGAGAGGCTGCAGCAAGGATCCTTCCCCAGCACCTGATGAGTCCCTTTGCTCCCTGGCAGCTGCAACCACAGGGAAGGACAAGGAGGGTGAGGACAGGGAGCGCCCTGGGTGAGCTCTGGGCTGGAGGACAGGGAAGGACAGGGATGTGCCTGGGACGGGCCCCTGGGCCATGTCACGAGCAGGAAGCACTTCCTGCCCCACTCTTGTTTGACAGTGCTGCTCCCAGCCTCAGCCCCACTCCTGCCTCTGCCCAGAGCTCCCAGCACCAGCGAGGATGGAACCCACCAAGCTCCCACTCACCAAGAGGATGGCTCCTGCTCCCCCCGTTCCTGCCAAGACCAAACCAGCCCCTGTGCTGGCCACCAAGTAAGAAACGTGGCTGTGCTGGGGTGTCCAGGGCCACTGTGATGTCACAGTGCCAGCACCGTACTTGTGGCCAGCCCTGGTGTGGGGCTGGCAGCTCCCCGGCTGTGCCACTTCACACCTCTGCTGTCCCCAGGCCCAGTGAGCCGCAGCCCAGCGCCTCAGCTGACATGGAGGGGGGCAGAGCCAGTGACCCAGGTAGGATGCAGGGGCCTGCAGGGGCCTGCAGGAGTGGCCAGGCCCTGCCCAGCCCCAGGTGCTGATTCCTGCTCCTTCTTTGGCAGATGCCAATGGCTTCGACACCGTGGCAGTCACCACAGCCAGGCTGAGCCACCCCACGGCCACACGGCCACGAGTGCCCGGCCAGCGGCCACCCAGCATCGCCCTGGGGAGCACGGGGGGTCCCCGTGGGGGGGAGCAGCCCCAGGGGCTGCCCCGTGCTGCCCTCTGTGCCCCTGTCCCCAGCACAAGGCAGGTGCCAGTCCTGCCATGGAGCACAGAAGGGCTGGAGGTGTTGGAGGGGAGGTCACTGGCCCTGGAGGATCTAAAGGCTGAGGTCCGGACCCTGCACATCCTTGTGGACCTGATGCGAGTGCAGCACCTGTGAGTGGGGCTGGGGGTGCCAGGGAGTCCCCAGTGGCCCCCGTTTGCTGCTTGTTCTGGCCCCAGCTGAGCCATCCTGGCGTGTTGCAGGCGGGACCTGCAGGACCTGCGGCAGGAGCTGTGCCAGGAGCGGGTCCAGCGCCAGGCGCTGCAGGTGAGTCCCTGGCAGGGGCTGCCTTGTCCTGGGGTCCCCTGTGCCCCCCAACAATCACAGCCTCTCCCCACAGGTGGAGATCGAGCGAGTGAGGAAGGGGCTGCCCTGTTAGCTCGGGGGGCTGTGGAGCCCACCCATGGCACGGGGCAGGTGGGTGGCACATGGTTCTGTGCCCCCCAACTGTGCTGCCCCCAGCCCAGTTCTGCACCCATCCGGTACAAATGCCCAGCCCACACCCAGACACTGCTCCTTGAAGCATAACAGCCCCTGGACCTATAGAAATTGTTTAAAATAAACTATTTTGGATACAAAGTGCTGTGTGGGGGTGCTCAGGGCACCACTGTTGGCTGCCATGCCCCCGAAGGGCTGGGCTGGTCCTGCCAGGCACAAAGGGTCCCACCATGGCAGAAGGGGTCCCACCCGGGCCTGTGGCAGGGTTGGGGCAGGGCCTCCTCCTCCTCCTCCTCCTCCTCCCCCTCCTCCTTCCCCTCCTCCTCCACCCCCGCACAGTTTCCCAGGCCAGCTCCAGTCCCAGCCCCAGCCCCAGCACATCCTGGCCTCCAGCCACTGGAGAACATCTGGAAAACATCTGGACCCTGCCGGCGCTGGCGGCGGGGGGGAACCATCCTGGGAAGGAGCTATTTTTATAAAGCTGCCGGGGAGGGGGCAGTGGGGCCCGGCACCCCGCGGGGCCGGGCTGGGAGCGGGGCAGGATGCGGCTCAGCCCGGCGGGAGCTGCCGTGTCCCCGGGGAGCAGCGGCGGGCTCAGAGTCCAGCGGGAACATCCGCCTCGGTCCGGCCGCAGGGCGTTGGGTCGCGGCGGGCGGTGCCGGAAAAGATCCGGCTAATTTTAGTGGGGTCAGGAAGGGAATTGGCTCGGGGAGGGGCCGAGAATGTCCCTGTGTCCAGGGTCCCCAAAACGCTGGACCCGGCACGCTGGGCTCGAGTTCGTGTACAACAGCACCATGTTTGTGGGGCAGGAGCCCACAGCTCACACGGACGTACAGCCCAGCCCTGCCCCACGGGGTGAAACCCTCGCCAGATCCTGGCTGAGCCGGGCAGCAAAGGCTGCCCTGTCCTTGTCCCTGTCCTCGCGTGTCCCGGGGCTGCTCGGCTGGTGCCAGCCGTCGTACCAATGGCTCAAAGTGCATCGTGTGCCCGTGACACCTCAGTCTGGCTCTCCGTGGTGCAGGGACAGTCCAAGGCAGCTCCGCCAGCTCAGGAGGCAGCGAGCAGCCCCCCTTGTCCTCCTGGTCCCTCCTGGCACGGTGTGGGATCAGCTGTGGGGGAGCAGGCACCGTGCCAGGGCCGCTGCCGGGCTCAGTAGTAGTGGACGCGGCCCAGGGTGCCGATGGTGCCGGAGCCCAGGATGTCGGGCTGCCCGTTGCGCCAGATCTCGCGGATGATGCGCTCGCGCTCCTCCAGCCGCTGCGCCCGCTCCAGCTCCTCGGCCGACGCGAACACGTTGACGGCCAGCGCGCCGTCCCCGGGGCCGTGGTTCTCCAGAGGGATCTCAGTCACCGGCAGCAGCGACTCAGACGCTGCACGGTCCACGGTGTCCTCCTCGTCCTCGTCCTCCTCATCGTCCTCGTCGTCCTCGCTGAGGTCGCCGGGGCGCGCCGGGGGCCGCGGGGAGGCCCGGCAGGACAAGCGCAGCACCAGCAGGCACAGAGTGAGCACCAGCCCGAAGCAGACGCCCAGCACGAAGTAGAGCCCGAAGCTCTCGGGGTTGGCTGCGGGAGGAACGGAGGGGGTGAGGGGCCTGCCCGCGCCTGCAGGGGGCCCGTGGTGGGCTCCGATTTGCGTCCTGGCTCACCTCGGATGTGGGCGTACGCGGCCATGCTGTTGCTGAGCAGCTCCATGTCCCTCCGGCGACTCTCCATCCTGTGCCTGGCAGTTCTCAGCGGCTCCAGGGACAGCACATGCTTGGCATCTGCGGGACACGGGCTGAGCAATGCTCTACAGGGGGCTGGGATCCTCCCAAGTCCCCTGTCCCTTTCAAAGCTGTGCCCTTGTGCACCCAGGGGCTCCTTGCTGAGCTCCAGCTGAGCAGGGGTTCGTGCCTGGGCTGGGCTGCTCCATCCAAGGCTGCAACCACACAGATGCCGAGCTGGACCCGTCTCACTCCCACCGCCCTGCGTCCTTCCTGAGGGCCCGGGACGGATACGGCTCCTCCTGGACACGGCACCGGGTGGATCTGTGGCACCGGGCCAGGCTCTCTGTGCCATGCCCGGCCACGGGAGGGGTCACGGGGCAGAGCAGGGTCCCAGCACCAGGCTGGTGCTGCCCGGAGCCGCAGTTGCCCGTGCTCATGTGCACACGTGTGCTGCACACACACCCTTGGGGCAGTGTCCCTGTCCCTGTCCCTGTCACCCTGTCACTGCTCTGGCCCAGCTCCAGCCTTGCCCTTTGCTGTGACACCCTGCAGTGCAGGGACAAGGCCAGGCACAGTGCAAAGGCCACCAGGACAGGACAGCGGTCAGGAGGAGAGGCAGGACAGCAGGAAGGAGAGGCAGGGCAGTGGGAAGGATGGGCAGGAGGACAGCGGGAAGGATGGGCAGCAGAACAGTGGGCAGGGCAGGGCGGGAGGAAATTTGGCCCTGGCAGGGGACGAGCTCATTCCCAGAAACGGCTCCAGGGAGGGAGGAATGAGGAAAGAAATGCAGAAAATGTGACACATCAGCAAAACCATCCCGGATGGTCCAGAGCTGAGGGGCCGCGGCACATCCCGGGGCTGGGCAGCCCCTCTAAGTGGGGCACCCCAAACAGGGCCAGCAGGGTCCCTAGGCGGGGCGGGTGCCCTCCCCGTGGAGCAGCTGCAGGGCCAGCCCCTGCCCTGGGAAGGTTCTGCTGTGGGGCTGGAGGTGCACAGCCCCACCATGGAACTCCAGGGATCCCCGGGGTGCTGATGAGGGCCGGGCTGGCTCTAGGGCCTTGTGGGTGCCCAGGCATCCCCAAGAGCCGAGCCCCGAGCTGCTCGGTGCTGTGTCCCCGAGCATTTCCCTGTCCCCAAGCCGCCGCTCCGCATCTGCAACCGCTACGTCCCCGCGGCCCGAGCTGTGTCACCGAGCCCTGTCCCCTCAGCCCCGTGTCCCTGCACTGCACCCCCTCCGCCAGCCCCGCGTCCCCCAGTGCCGGAGCACCTGAGGCGGGACGGGACCGAGCCTCGACAGCGCTGCGGCCGTCGGGGCCGGGCGGCCGCGGGTGCCGCGGTCCCTCAAGTGCCCGGTGCGAGCCCCACGCGGTGCCCGGGGCCGGTACTCACCGGGACGGGAAGGCGGCGGCGGCGGAGCCGCTGCACTTTGGCTGGAACGAGGGAAGAGAGAGCAGGGTCTGTTTAGCATTAACGCTGCAGCAACAGGAAATAGTTCGGAGGCGGCTGGCGGTCAGCGCTCCCGCCGGAGCCAATGGCAGCCCCGGCCGGGGCTGAGCGGGGCGCGGGGCCGGGGCTCGTCCCGCTCCCCCGGGACGCCACGCTCGGCCCTGCGGTGGAACCGCCCCGCAGCCGGGCCACAGGCGGCTTCAGGCTCCGTCCCAGCCTTGTCCAGCCTCGTCCGGCCAGGCCAGGCTCGGCTGTGCCCAGCCTAGGCTGGGCTGGCAGTGCCGGACCCACGGCGAGCCCTCCGGGCTGGGGGCTCAGCCTCAGCTCAGGCCCCGCGGTCGCCGTGGGTCTGAGGGGGCTCCGGGGCCGGTGCCAGCCCCACGGAGGTGGGGGACACGCAGGGCAGCCCTGGCTGAGCCCCACCGGCCGAGCTGTGGGACAGACCAGCGCCGCTGGGGCCGCACCTCGGGCACACGAGGCTCCGCATCCCCACTGTCCCCAGTGCCCACTGCAGGCTGGACTGGGCTCAGCGGCTGCCCCAGGGCACGGGGCCTTGGGGACAGGGCACTCAGGGACGCTGATCTGTGAGCCTGGTCCCCCACCCCACTCCTGTGCATCGCCCACAGCACATCAGTACCCCCAAATCCCCCACCCCGCCCTCCCAGCCCTGCCCTGTGGGGTCGCCGGGCTGTCGTATGAAGTTTTATTGCCGACATGCAGGAGTAGTTCCGATGTAGTACAAAAATAACGTCTTTATACAAATTTTTTTCCTCTTTTTTTTTTTTCTTTTTCTTTTTTTCCTTACAACAGGCTCTGTCCCGCCATGGCCCTGTGGCCCCCCATGCCCCCTGCACCACCCCCTTCCAGTTTGCCTTAGCACAAGTGGATTGACCGGTGCTGCCACTGCAGGATCCTGGTGTGATACAGCCTCAGGGAGTCCCAGAATATTGCTTTTTTGCTTTAACATTGGGGAAAAACAGTAAAAATAAAAAGGGAATGAGGCAGGAGAGAACCAGAAGGAGAAAGCAGGGCCCTGGTGGGGTGCTCAGGGGATCCCTGCCCTGCTGCTGGTGGCACAGGGGGTGATGGGACAGACCCACCATCTTCAAAATAAATAAGGCGAAAGAGTTGGGGCTACTGGCTCAGCTGGGGTGGTGCAGGGAGCTGGTCTGTGTTAGTGTTCACGAGGCCCTGCCTGGCCACAGGGCCTTGGCGAGGCACAGGCAGGAACTAATGCCCGACGTGGCCAGGGAGGTTCAGGTCCAGCCCCTGTCCCCACAAAGCCACTGCTGGGGTGGCCCAGCTTAGACCCCGTCCTCTTCCCCAGCCCGGGGCAAGAAAAGGCAACAACACGCTACAAACATCGGCCACTCTCTCCCTGCCCACGCCCGCTGTGCTGCAAGAGCTGGGCCCAGAGGGCGGTGCAGCCCCAAAAAGCAGGGCAGCCCCCCCAGCTCCAACCCTCCCTGCTCACAGGGCTGGCAGGAGGGTGATGCCAGGGCTGGGAGCAGCCAGGAGCAGGGAAGGAGGCAGCTGAAGAAGGGGCTGCCTTGAGCAGGAGCCCTGGCCAGGGCACTGGGAGCCCTGGGAGCTCTGTGTGAGAACAGTTCATCTGGCAAGACAGGCATCCAGTTCATAAATGAGGCTCAGAAACAATCGTTCCTGTTCTCAGCACAGGCCAAAGCTCTTCCAGTGGCACCAGGTGACAAACCAGGATGTCCTTCCCCTGCCTTGGCATGAGAGCAGAGGCAGCCCCAGGTTTGGGCTGGGATGGCAAGAAAAGCTGGGAACAAATACAGTAGAGACTTCAGCCAGCCCCTCCTATCTCTAGGTGGATTATTTTGGGAAGCTTTTCACATTATAACTCATATATTACATCTGTACCACAACTGAGGGGAGAAACGCTAAATCAGAATTAATGCAACTGTAACTGCACCTGGGATATGCTACTGAAAAATAAGATTAAAATCATAGATCCTTATCAACTAAAGGAATCAGTGAGAGGTGGGAGAGGGGGCAGGGGCCCTGGAGGGCCAAGTCCTGTGAAACCTTTGAAGTGAGGACAGGATCCGATCCCTGCAGGTGGCGCTGCCCCGACGACTCCTCAACTCTTTCCTGAGGCCGTGGCCGGGCTCTCGGGTCACTGCGGTGGCCACACAGGAGTGCCCAGCACGGCCAGCAAGGACAGAAACAAATTTGATGCAGATGAAGGGGAGTGGGAGGTTTCAAGAAATTCTGCCTTTCGAGAAACCCTGATAAATCCAAGCTTATTCAAACCACACGGAGCGGGCGCCGCGGGCCGGCTCCGCGCTGCACGGCCACAGCTCTGTGCCAGCAGCTTCACCCTTGGAAGTCTCCTCCTTTCCCACGGGCTTTGCTCGATCCAGAGAACAGCATGGTTAAAAAGACAAGAGAGGTAGATTACAGTCATGATTAAAAGCAGATTAGTCATCTAGGCTTCGATTTTAAAAAACAGATTCCAGAAGATGCCAAGAGGTTTGCTGCTTCCAAAACTAGCTTTTCCAAAAGTCTTCTCCCTCCGGAGCGGGTGTGAGTGCGTGTCCCTGGACAGAGCTTGGGATTGCTACATTATTCCCCGTCGTGGGACACCGGTATTGCTGTAGGCTGGAGCAGGCGAGGTGAGGGCAGACTGCAGGGTGGTGCTTGTGCTCTTGGGGCAGGGGAAGCTACTTCCGAAGGTACCTCTGGGCCAGGATGGCCGCGTCCAAAGGGTTCATGGGCTGCGCGTCGTGGCCCAGGCGCCGCACCGGGGGGATGTTCCCGAACTGCCGCTTCTGCAGGAAGCTCTTGGCCTCATGCAAGGTGTTCTTCTCCTCAGCCAAGAGCAGCTGCTGCCTCATGTAGTTCTCGAACTCGTACTGCGAGCACTCCTCTGTCACCTTCACCTGCAGAGACTGACCTGTCAGAGCCACACCTGGCAGCCCCACGGCTCCTCTGATGGGCCTGGGATAACTGGGGTCTTAATGCAGGAATTGAACCTGCTGCTGGCATGCAGGCAGGACTCCTTGTGAGCTAGCAGTGCCACCAGGGCACAGCTCTGGCCACCACAGCAGCTCTGTCCTGACATGGCTCATCCCAACCCTGCCAGCACCGAGGCTGCAGCTGCCTGACCCCTGTCCCTGCGGCACCACCACCGATCCTGCCCGGCTGTCCCTGGGCAGCCAGGCCACGGCCGGCACTTTGAGCATGAAACACACCGGCAGGAAAACAGGATGTTTGCTCCCATGGCAGAGCTCCCTGGGAGCCAGAGCCAACACTGCTGCCTCCTCCCAGCATTCCCAGCTGTGTGTGAGGGAGTGAGCGCTGCTGGGAGCGGAGCTGCTCTCCTCAGCTCCGGGGCGAGCTCACTTCCTGGCAGCCCAGCCAGCTGGATGTGCCTCTCGGTCCCAGCAGCATCGGCCTTTCCTTCCGCTGCACAACTCAGCTGTGTCCTCCCCACCCTCCCCTTCCCAGCTTGGGGACACAATGGGTGCCATCACAGACAGATTGGAACAGCAGCACAGAAAAAGCAGTTCTGTAGGAAAACCTACCTCCTGGGGGTTTTCAGGATTGGCCACTTGGTCATCTATGTCCGGCACCACTTGCAAAGGGCCGCTCAGCGAGGACATGGACTGCCTGGAGGAGAGCACAGCACTGGGATCCAGAGCACGGCACTGGCTCACCCACCCTCACCCAGCCCCAGGGTGATCCCACTGGCATGGCCATGCCACAAGCATTTGCACAGGGCTCTCCAGCTGTATCCATCAGCACACAGTGGTGTGGACACGTGGGATTTAAAGGCTTACTGCAGTTCCCAGAGCCTCCTCTGGTGAGGTGAGCCAGCCACAGCTGGAACAACACAGCCTGTGGCCAGAGACCGAGTGTCCTGTCTGTCCCCTTGCACGTACCAGGACGCTATGATGGAGCTGAGGGAATCCAGCACTTCAGAAGCCGTCAGCCGCTGCTGCGGGTCCAGGACCAGCAGTTTCCGGATCAAGCACACAGTGTTTTCTGAGACCCGGCCATCCCTGCCAGAGACAACGCCTGGTGAGCCTGGGCTGGGCAGGCTGGTGGCAGGAGAGACGTGCTGGGAGCACAGGCCAGGAGCCACCACTTCTCTGAGTTTCCTTCACCTTCCCACAAGCTGTCCCAGCCCTGCTCCTGCTTCCTGGTGTCTACTACACCTGACAAGAGCCTGTTGTCAGTGCTGCTGTGACCCGTGGGGTGCTGAGGGGAGCCCCTGCAGCCCCACAAGCCCCCCGTGGGCAGGCAGGAGGGGCAGGCTGTACTCACTCAGGGATGGTGTACTCGGCAGCCTTGATTTTGCGGAAGAGCTCCTGAGGTATGCTGTCGTAGAAGGGGAACTGGCCGTAGAGCATGGTGAAGAGCACCACCCCCAAGGCCCACATGTCGCTGGGCTTCCCACGGTATGGCCGGCCTGCAGGGAGAGGGCACACACAGCCTGAAAATCCTGGAAAGCACAGCCCTGGCAACCCCCTCACCTCCCACAGCAGAGGTGCTGAGTAATGCCCACACAGGACACTTTTTCTAAGCACTAAGCAAAACAATTAAGGCTTTTCATAGCATGACACCAAAGCTGCATCCTCTGCAAATGAGTAAATTGTCCATCTCCACACGAGTGTCCTCTGTTCCCTATGGAGCAGGAATAACCAAGGGCATCAGGCAGTTGGAACTGCTGTGCTGGAGTTTCCAGGTCAGTGTTCCTTGCACAGAGCCACCCAGCTTGCAAGTCTGGGTCAAGGGAGAGGGAATTCAAGGACCAGGGAGCACAGGGCACGAGGAGGGAGGAAAGAAGCCCAGGAAGGATAAGGCTGAGCCCATGCAGAAGGATCTCTGACAGTGATCTAGCACACAGCCACTGAAGCCAGATGTAAAGCCACAGAGTGTGCAGGAAGGTGCTTTCCTGCTCAAAGACATTTAGACAGACACTAGACAAACCCTAACCCAAGGCTGCTGCAGCTCCAGGATTCACCTGATGGAAATGCTGCTTCTAAGCCCCTTTGGTAACAATAATCAGCACTCAGAAGTACGGACAGGGTCACAAAATCAAACCCCAGTGCTACAGCACAGCACAAGACTCAGGGAGAGACTTCCTCTGACTCACACAGTGAGTCACTGCTGCAGCATTTGGTATTTGTACTAATTATTCTTTGCTTTATATGCTCAGAAAAAGGCACCTCTCCCTCCTCCTCCAACTTTTCCTGCTGTGACATTTCAGCAGCCATCCCTCAGCAGAGACAGCTTCTCCTGGAGACACACAACAATGATTAATTCCTCAGGCGTTCCAGCTTCCCCCTGCACAGGAGCACCGGCAACACAGAGGGATGCGCCAAGCCTGAAGGTGGTGGTGACGTCTGGGATGTCCTCAAGTAACTTCCCCCTTGATACTTGGAGGGGAACTGCAGACTGAGCAACTTGGAGAGAGCATTTTGGAGAGCACGGGATGGGCCCCAAGGGAAGGGCTGCTGGCAGACACTGGAGCTGGGTGCAGCACAATGGCAGCGAGAGCCAGGCTGGGCAGAGCAGGAGGAGTCCTGAGCTAAGGCTGTGCCTCGCAGGGTCTCAAGCAGCCTCAGATGTCAGAGATCAGCCAAGACAGACCCATGGCCAGGTACACCACAAGACAGCCCTTAGAAGGGTAGCTGGAGGCCTGGATAGATCAGCATCTCAGAGAAGAAAGGAGCAGCTCCTTGTAACCTCCTTCAGCCACTTGAGCCACAACTGCTCCGAGCTCCTGCAGAGCAGTTGGCTTCTATCATCCATCTGGTCACAAGGGCCTCAGGATATCCTGCAGAACAGGAAAGGCTTGCAAAAACCCCAAGATCCACCTCCTCGTCTGCTCCCTTCTTGGCCAGGAGGGAAGTGCCTCAAACCTGCCTGGCAGATCACGATGGAAGAGCTCGGCTACATTTACTGCTGCTGCCTGCAACCCTGACAAAGAGCCTCCTGAGGGGAGTCCACTGGGGCTGCATCTTCCAGGACCGGCTCCCCCTGAGGGCATTTCTGCAATACAGTTCCTTGGGATACCAGGAACAAGTAACTCATGTGTTAATGCCCAATATCTGGATCTACAAGAGGGAGAGGCTTTGCACGCACAGTCTCACCTGTACGTGCACCCTTTAACACTAATCTGACTCACCTGCACGAGAAGACAAAAACCCAAAATGGTGCCTGGGCCACTGCACTGACAACCAAGACCACCCCTGCCTGCTCAAAGACTGGTACAGGAACACAGAATCACAGAATCATGAGGATGGAAGAGACCTCCAAGACCAGAGTCCAACCCAGCCCTAACACCTCAACTAAACCCTGGCCCCAGTACAGACCCCTGAGGAACACCCCTGGTGCCTGGCTGCCAGCTGGATGCAGAACCTTCCCCACCATGGGGGTTCAGCCATGCAGGCAGTTCCTAACTCAGCAAAGAGTGCTCCTGTCCAAGCCATGGGCTGCCAGCTGTGCTGAGGGAGACAGTCAAAGGCCTTGCTGAAATCCAAACAGACAACATCCACAGCCTTTCCTGCATCCAACAGGCGTTACCTGGTCATAAAAGGAGAGTAGGTTGGTCAAACACAACCTACTCCCTGGCTGGGTCTGATAGCCTGGCCATCCTGTAGGTGCTGCATGATGACACTCAGTATAAACTGTTCCATTTCCTTACTGGGTACTGAGGCTAACTGGTCTATAATTACCAGGATCCTCCTTCCCACCCTTCTTGTGAATGGGCATCACATTGGCCAGCCTCCAGCCCTCTGGAACCTCACCAGTGAGCCAGGACTGTTGGTGGATGATGGAGAGTGCCTTCACAAGCTCATCTGCCAGCTCCCTCATCACCCTGGGATGGATCCAGAGATTTATGAACAGAGCAGAGATGAAAGCTCATGGAGAGAAACCTCCTGAAGCAACTGGACAGAAAGCACAGTTGTTCCTGATGGTCCCATGCACTGGGAACAGTTAAAGGCAGGAGGACACCAGGGAAAGCTGCTCTGTGCTAGAGCCAGACTCTGCTCAAAGCCTCTGCTGGAGACAAGGCACAGGCCAGGCTGTTGGAGGGGAAATCCAGCCCAGACTGCTCTGGCCTGCTGTCATCATTCCTTTAATTTTAAGTCACTCCTCTCTGTTGGTCCAGAAGCTGCTCAGAGGGTCACTAATTCCCTCCTGGAAGTGAGCAGCAGCTGAAGGAACTGGTGGTCTTAGTGCACAGCTGGAACACACAGACATCCTGGGGGTATCTGGACTGGCTGCCCCTCGACCCAGGGTTTTACCTGCAGCCTAAGGGAAGCCTCAGGAACTGGATTCTGACACTGGAAACAGAACATGTTGTCTGCAGTCAGACTCATTTGGGAACAGCCAGATTTGAATTAGCTTTGAGGTTCAGACAAGCCTTAAGAAAATAGACAGGCTCGCTCCTTCCCTCCAACTTTCCCAGTTGGAAAACTAGACCAAGTCTCCTAACTGGACCTTAACTAAGAGGCTCTCATGAAGGTACATATGAGAACACAACAGGTTTTATTTATTGTCAGGAGGCAGAAGAGAGTGAGATGAGTGTCGAGGAGAATTCCTACCGCTGAGCACGTCTGGGCTGATGTAGGCAGGGCTCCCACGCTGGTCCTTCAGCAGGTCATCCTCGCTCACCAGGTGCTTCCCCAGGCAGAAGTTGGTGATGGTGATCCGGTGAGTCCTGGGGAGAAGCACACGGTGTCAGGGAAGAACACAGCCCATCCTGCACGGGCCACACAGCACAGACAGCAAGGTGACTCCAGAACTGGGACTGTGACTGTGGGGCTTTCTGGGGAGTTTGATGCGCTGGGAGAAGACACACAGAGCTGTAAAATGAACTTTGTGCCAAAGGGGAGGGATTCCATGCTTGCCAACAAGGCTTGTAAAGGGGTCACAGGGGCAGTAAAAGCGTCTGTGACAACTGTGACAATGTCTGAGTGGCCTGTGTCAGCGTGGCTGTAAGCACAGGGTGTACCTGGCTCATCTTGCAGCCACACAGGTGCCTTGGCCAATCTCCCAGAAGCATCCCAGCCTGCAGCACCAGAGCTGCAGGATCTGCCCCAGGTCCTGCCTGACCACTGGAGGCCGTGAGTGTCAACAAAGCTGAGGTTTGTTTTAGCTGCTGATTCTGCCCTGCACTTCCCAGCTGCTATCTTCACACAGCATTTTCTGGGAGCTAAGGGAAAACAGCCTGTGGAAGCTGCCCTGTGCCTGGCCCCTGAGCACCGAGTGTTTACAGACACCAGAGGAGCTGCAGGAGTTGTGATCATACTCAGCACAACCACGTCTGTGTCACTACATGGGAGCCTGGTGGCAGTTCCACCTGATCCACAGGACTGCTCTCCACACAGGTGTGCACAACACAAAGCCTGATCAACACCTGAAAACCTCACACAGAAAAGGGAGAGCTGCAAGTACACAAAATTTCTTTATTAATTCACCCTTACCTCCCTATGGTACTGCCAGCTCCCATTAGCAATTTTTTCCAGTGAAAGTGAGCTAATTACAAAACTATTGTTCCATTAATCTTCCCTGTCATTCAGATAATTTGGATTTTAACTTAGAATGTAAAGGTGTGAGTACAAAAACACTGTCTGGAAGATTTCTTGAAAAGTATTTCACAACTAGAGCCCAAGAGAATGGATTAAGTCAGTCACAATAACCAGGAAACATTTCCAGCCAGTCTCACAGACAAATGAAATAGAACCAAGTGTGGGTTGGCCATGGAGAGCTGGTTATTAAAACAGACAGACTTGTGTTTAAGAAGTGTTAGCTTCAACTGTCAGGAGACTTCCCTGGCTGAATAACAAACTGCAGGATTTGTTAAGGATTTAAAAGACTAAGTGTTCTATAGGACACTAAAATGTTCAGAGTTGCTTGGTTCTATTTAGCCCCTGAAATTTGATCTAATCTGTAATCACCCAGCTCTTCCTGCACTGGCTAATGGGGAAACCTGAGAGGCTTTAATGTCAGTGGGGAAGGAGGTGTGAGGGAGCCCCGGGTGGGATGTGCCTGCCAGGTTCTTGCAGTGCCACATTGTTCCCTTCATTCCCTGCCCTGGGAAGGACCCGGCTCTTTGTGAGCAGAACAAATGGTTCTGCTCAGCCCCACGGGCTGCTCCTCTCCATGGAGATGGCTCTGACGCCTCTCCCACCCTTCCCTGTGACTCACTGCTGCACAGGCTGCAGCTTTCCCTCACCAACGCTGAGGAAAAGGCAAAAGCAGAGATGTAACACAAAGAGTGACTCTGGCAAGTGTGTTCAAAGCTTCAAATACCTCCCCCTGCCAGTGGGGCCCTGGGTGTAGCCCCATCGGTGGGGTGCTTCCCTGCACACTCAGTGCCCAGAAAAGATGGGAAGTTCTGCACAGATCCTTTAAAGCACCAACCTTTGTCTGCCTCTTCCAGCAAGGAGGAGAATCAAAGCAGCAGGCAGAAGAGATTTATCTTACAGCAGCTCTACAGAAACAACTTGAAACAACTTAGAGGTGGCCCTGAGAAGCAGCAGCTGCTGCGTGTGTGTGTGTGGGGGGAACCAAGAAGTTCAAGCTCTGTAGATAAAACCCGTTTTCTTTCAGTGTTAGGGAGGAGAGAGCAGCAAGCTGTGAGCCTAGGAAACCTGCAAGCTTTGTAGACTCAAAGCCTGCAGAACTCCAGCCTTCCCGCTTTTTATTCATTCCACAGAAACCCAGACAGTGTGAAAAGGATGAATTCCACTCATTCTTCAAGTTAGCACAAAATATTTAGTCAGTAATGTAATCCTGGAGAGCAGAGGATCTGGGCTGAACTAGGCTGCCAGCTAAAGAATACAGACCCCAAGGCACTGAGCAGCTCCAAAGTGCCACCAAGCAGAGCCAGGCCACCACCTCCTGCCCTGAGCTCCTGCTGAGCTCCTGCCCCTCTCCGGGCTGCTCCCTCTGGGTCTGCAGCAGCATCCAGCACCTGCCAGGCTCCAGAGGCTGCTGTCAAACCAGCAGTGGAACAAGGGAGCCATTTCATACACAAACACACACTGCACAGAAGTGCTTTTGTTTAGATAAGTCAATATTTCACTGCTAGCAAAAACACAGCAGTGCAGCAGTCAGATCTAACACTGCTGTGATTGTAGGACAGCCAGCAGGGCTGGGAATGCCTTTAGCATGATGGAAGGTGAATGATGGGAACAGAACCAACCACCACGTTTTTATGGTTCTTTTTAATATCAATAAAATCAGTGCTTCTCTTGCAGGTTATAAATTACTACAGAATTCAGTTTTCAGCAGCTGGAATCCAAAAGGAAGTCCTGACAAGGGGCCACTAAGCTAGGTGGGAAATGTGAACTACCTAGGTGGGGCTAAATTAATTTTTAGAGATTAATTTATATAACTTTGAGCTATTTTGTGTTTTTGCACAGCCTGCTCTCCTTTCCCTCACCCTCCTGCACAGGAACACCCAACAAGTGCTGCCTTTGGCTGTGTTTGTATTAGAAATTTGCTTCAAGGAAGAAACGAGCCTACTGCCAGACCAGCAGCTCTCCAGCACACTTACCTTTTGTTTAGCACCATGTTTCCTAGTTTCAAGTCTCTGTGCACAATATTTTTCTGTAAAAAATACAGAAGTATTACATGAGCAAAAGCCTATTTGTTGTAGAAGTATACATTTCATACTTGCACAAGAGCACTAAAAAGAAATCTTGCCATCTGCACTCTCTGAAATAATCCAGGTCAAGGTTTCAGGTCAGGTTTATGCCCTTCACTTTTGATTGTGATCAGGACAGAACAAGCAAATTTGCTTCTTTGAACACAAAGACAGACTTAGTGTACCTAAGAGACCTGAAACTGAAGTGTCCAGCCTTGGTTAGAGCAATCTGATGAGCATTCCTTTACCAGACCCACGCTGACTGCCCTGCCAAGGCAGGACACGTGTCCTGTGTCACAGGGGAACAAGTCAAACAGCAGCACAATCCATTTTTATTACAATAGTTTCGAGTTCATTGATCTCAAAACTTGTAGCTCGAGGCTCTGATCTCCAATCAATTCTTACACTGTGATTTATTTTGCTTTGCAAGGAAACAGTTTCTGTTTCCTGTGTTTGATCAGGCTCTTCTCTCCTCTTTCACTGCCCCTGTCTGAGGTTTACACACTGTGGTTCAGCTGACCTGCCTTCAGCCTGGCTGGCCCCTCTCCACAGCCCACAAACACCACATAATCACCCAGAAAAGTGAGGAGCAGGGAGGGAAGGGAAGGCACTTTAGGGCTTGGGACACGAGATCTGTGAACATCCATGCCCTGTAACCTGCCCACTGCCTGCCTCAGGAAGTTTTGAAGCATCTGCTATTCTAATGTGGGAAAACTTTGCCTCCCAGCACTGGAAGGGAGCTCTGTTTCCAACCTCTCACCTTGTGTAATGCTTCTACCACTCGTACCACGTCATAAAATATCACCACGGTCTCCCGCTCGCTGAGTCTCTTCTCTTTAATGACATAATGCTGCAGATTGATCAGATCTGCTGTTTTGTCACTGAAATCGTGAGCACAGAGACAGTCCAACACCAGGCAAATGCGCTTCTTCATCTTCCTGACCATCCTGTTGGCTTCCAGATCTTCTATGATTTCACAAGCTCGGTCCTGCGGGGAGGCAAACACAGCAGCAACCCCTCAGGGAAGCTCCAGGGCACATGCACAGAGCCTGGCAGAATAAATGACTGGAT